>NC_025703.1:15879921-15882191 GCF_000633955.1 Camelina sativa | reverse complement strand
ACAATGGACTTTCAAATGATTATTATCCTTCAGAAGGAACTCGGCAGCACTGATGTTGGTTCTGTTTTGATTTTTATGCAGCATACTGTCCTTCTCTTTTCGTTTAGCAGAGCCATTCAAGAAGCCTGTGTCACTAAGTAATACATCAGATTCTGCAAGCAATGATTCAACTTTGTCGGATAAGGTATTCAAAGAATTATTACTAGCACATTCCTTGGTCACATTTCCATCCCCATTCTCAGATTTTTCGGTGGCTTTACTGTGCTGCTCTTGATCTTGAAGAATAACAAAATTCTTTGATGCTGACGTCGTTGCATTTGATGACACAAACTTCTCAGGGGTGCTGGCTGTCTGATTTCTTTGCTGTTGTTTAAAGAGTGAACCTTCTGTCTCAGAATTAGTATTTCCTTCTGGACTTCTGCGTGCAAACACATTACTAATGTCAGCAGCAGGGCTCAATGCACCACAACTGTTTTGATCTGGCACACCTTTCTTTTCAGAAACTTGGGTTCTATCATCGCTAGTGTCAACATCAGGGCTAAATGCACCACTACCGCATTGATCTGGCATGTCTATTTTGTCTGAAACTGGTGTTCTATTATCACCCCTAGTGTCACCAGCAGGTCTCAGTGCACCACTACCGCATTGATCTGGCATGCCCTTCTTTCCTGAAACTGGTGTTCTACTATCATCGCCAGTGTCGACAACAGGGCTCAATGCACCACTACTGCATTTATCTGGCATGCCTTTCTTCTCAGAAACTGGTGTTCTATTATCATTTTCGGAAAACAAATCCTCCAAATTTGTAATGGGTATATCTGCATGAATTTCCATGTGGACACCTACTTCCCTGCCAATAGTTGATGGTGTAGTCATAGAACGGTTTCCAGATAATTGAAGCTTTGATTTCTCAATTCTCTGAATAAGAGCAGAACCAGGGGAGGGTGGAATCAATCCAAGTCTGGATTTGCTTTTCTGGATGGTTGACAAGCTCTCAACTAGTTCCCGAGTTTCCCTGCTCATAAAGCTTCCACCATGTTTAGGGGAAGGAGTAACACAAGATACGGACTGGGGTAATAAACCAACTGAAAACGCACTTTGCCTAGTTGACGAGGAAAGTGAAGCATCCTTTGCGTAATGTTGGCTTTCTGATTCCTGTAGCACTATCTGAGGGTGAGAGGCAGAACCAGAAGGTGACAGGATTTGAAAAGCATCACCACTATCTATACCATGTGAGTCTTTATTAGCTTGAACTATGGGAATGCATCCATTCTGAGGGGACAAGGAAATATCATGGATGGGCGATCTCCCTTCCACAGTATTGTCTTCATCTGCCAATAGAGCTGCTAATGTAGGAGATATATAACCATAATCATATTTGCGAGAATTTTCACCAACGATACTCATATCATTCGAGTCTCCACCACCACTCCCCTTCTCAACAGGTAGAGGGGACTTTGGGAATAGCTTCTTAGGCTTTGTCAACAACACCATTGCACTTCCTGTATCAGATCTGGAGGTTACCTCAGTTGGTGTTTTTTCTTCTACTGGAAGATTACTCATAGGAGTCCTCACATCTCCAGACTCTGACCTCGCTAGACTCCGGAAATGCATAGAAAATGCTGTCGAGTCCATTGTCATTTCATGGTGGTCTTCAGAGATAGTAGCGTCAGACAATCTTCCAGGATTGATAAAATGGGATGACACAGGGCCGAAGAAACTATCCTCTGATTAAGAAAAAAAAGCAAATCGATTCAGGAATGTGTAAAGCACAGAACTTTATCTTCTCTTCAACATTGAAATCAAAGGTAAATGGAGAATGAAATTGAAGGCGTACCGTCATTACTAGTAGCAGAGTCAACAGTGCTACCTCCTGAAGATGGGGAATATTTAGGCCTCAAGAAGGATTTATTCAAGATTGGCTCATCTTCACCATCACCATCTCCATCTCCTTCAGTGTCTTCGCGGTCAGATAAATCGCCGAAAAACTTAATTACTTTATCCTCAGACTCTGACGTTTCAGCTTGTTCACCCTTCGCGGCGGAGGTGTTCGGCGGCGTCTCGTAATCTTCGTCCCGTTTGAAAATGTGGACGGAAGTGATTTCACGGTCGGCGAAGCTCACTCGCCTTAGTCGTTTCCGGCGCTGTGCTATAGATTCCTCGTCTGTTCCGATTCCGCCGGCCGTGTTGTTCATCGGATCTTCAGGCTTTTCCGACGCCATTGGGTAGAGACGATTTGGGGGAAAAGTTTCGAATTTTAGGGTTTGAAA
>NC_025703.1:15845736-15879902 GCF_000633955.1 Camelina sativa | reverse complement strand
TTTTTTTTTTTTTTTTTTTTTTTGACAACGAAAATTGAATTATTATCTGAAAATTATATTGTGCGGGAAAAGGAAAAACATTTAGTTTATTTAAGTTTTTTTCTCCGACCTAAATAATTGTGGTTTTTTTGGTTCAAATAATTAGGGCTGGTACGAGACGAGTACCCTTGAATTTTCTCATACCCTTTATCCGACCCGACCTTAACGGGTAATAAAAAAAATTACTCGTACTCGATCCTTAAATAACGGATACCCGGAAAAACAGATATCCGGAAAAAAATAGTTGACCCTTTAAATACTCAATCTTTTACCCTTAACCAGAAAAATGAATATTCGATAAAAAAATTGTCAATAATCGCAATAATAATTTTATATTCCAAAATCCAAAAAAGGAAAAATTCATAAATTTATGCAACATATAGGTCCAAAAAGTAGAAAATTACAAACTTAAAAAATAAAAATAAAATATTAATTCAATTGGGTGTCCAGTCGGACTAAGTTGAAGGTAGGCTTTAACTTTAACTCTATAATATATTTATAAATTAATAATAAATAATAATAATAATAGAAAATATTAAAGAGTATTTATGGGTCGGGTAACAAAACGGGTAAAGAGACAAGTAATGGGACGGGTATTAAAAACTAAACTAATACCCTATACTCGTCCCTTACTCACGGGTAATATAATTATAATACCTTTTACTCGACCCTAAAGCAGCGGGTACCCTTTTTTTCGGGACGGGTACGAGTCGAGTAACGGATCGAATACGGGTAACGAGTATTAGTGCCGAGGCCTACAAATAATCGTGGTTAAAAATATGAAAAACTTACGTTTAAATTTTGTTGAAGAAACTTTTGAATTGTGCTACAAAAGTCACGCTCCCAGGCACTAATATCGAGGAAATCTTTCAAACCATGTTCTCCGGCGTCGGTGAATCGATGAATCGCCGGCGTCAGAACCCTTTCTTCTTCCTTACCTTTGGCTTCTCATTCTCTTCGGTGTTCATCTCTTTTCGGCGTGTATCTCAATCTTCTCGAACCTATTCACCCTTCCAATCCCTGTTCAAACCTTTAACCCGCTGCATTCAATTAGGATCTAGTGGCAGAAGATGGAAGAGTTGGCCGAGCTCTTTCTTTCGGATCCAACCTCTGCTCACAATCTCGAGTAAGCAGCAAGCACCCCCAAAAGTTTTCCTTGTGTACAGACAAAGACTAAGGCGAATCTCTGTGAAAGACTCCCCAAAGACCATGTGCAACGTGGATCCATGGAGCTTGTTCTCCCTGAAGAGGACTGTCTCGCCGCCGAATCGTCTTCCGGTTTGTCACAGCCGCCGCGTAATCAAGGAGACACTAGGGTTTCACCTGGTGGATTTTTCCCCTTACTGGGCCTTAGAATCAAGTTTCGGCCCATTATCAAAAGCTTGTGCACAAACCCATCACGTTATTGGATCAGGTCTGTCTTTATTTTCTTCCTGTCAAAACCCCTTGATATGATGTTTCGGTTCTATGAGTACGGTGGCCGAAGACTCCACCTGAAGGATGAATTGACATCATGGAAACGGTATTGGCAATACTCCTCTGAAACCCTGGTACCATCCCATCTTCGAGCCAAGCTTTGTAAGAGCATCCACTCGCTGAACTACTATCGACGAAGTGATCTTGGTCTTAGAATTTCTATGCCCAGGTCCGGTCTTCATAACCTTCTATCAGTCTCCATCTTAGTGTTGCATTGTAATTCTGTTTTGGCTGGTTTTGAATCCCACGCTAGAAGAGTATTTGTTGCCCTAGGTGGTTTTGAATTTTTATGGTGTCGAAGTCAGCTATATGGGTTGATCAGGAACGGCATTATGACCACACATCCAAGGAGTGCTGGTTACCGTTGCCTCATCATCCTCTCATCTCTGTATCCCTTGTGCCTGAAGCCAATCTATGAAACATTTGTTTACTTCAGGGATACAACTCTTACATTGGGAAACGTTTGTCTACCTAGATCTGCTTATGATAGGGTTATGTCAATCTCAACTTCTTTGGCACCAGTCTTCTCTGCTTGGTCAAGTCGAGGGTTCCTCGGTAGCAGAATTTTGGTTGCTTCAGAATGGTTTGAGAGAAGACTCTATCGTGACCAGTTGAACAGCTCTGTTTGGATGGCTAGTGTGCTGAATTCTAATTTTGAGTCTGATCCGACTTTGTGCTGTAATCCGCTGCTAATACTCGCTTCTCCCCCTTGCCAACCACCATCAAAGGATCAAGAAATCGGGTCTGAACTAAAATCTCAGGGTCAAAACGCCTACAAGCTTTGTGTGGAATTCCTTAACCTCCATGGCCAATGGTTTCATACGAGGGAGAACCCACCTGCTATGTTACGTTTTGTCGCCCTCCATATGCGGTTCCCGTTTTTAGTTTCTACAAAAACCATGAGGTATGTGTACTGCACTAGCTTGTTGTTTGTACTCTCTCACGACTCTGCTTTGGTAGTGATGCATAGTCTGAGTATGAACCCCTTCTACAAGCGTTTTACTTTAGCCTCAACAATAAAAGATGGTTCGGTCCTAGGTGAGATTTGGTCTTGTGATTGCTTCTGGTTAATCCTGCTTGTCTATCCCATTTTGGAGAAAGCTCTCCCACCAAACCTTATCGGCACTTGGCGACTACCTTACCCCCTAGTCTCCTCCATGGAGCACCTTTCCAAAAGCTTCTATGCGTCAATCGTAAGAGCTGAGTTTAATCACTTGTTGATTAGGGATATTCTGAAGCGCGTCTTCAAACTGAAATCCTACAAGACATCAAAAGACCTTCCATCCTTTCCCTTTATTGTAATCCTCTATCTTTAAGTTGTAAGAACCCCCCTCCCATGACGTTTTAAGTTTAATGAAAGCATGTTTGTCCAAAAAAAAAAAAAAATTTGTTGAAGAAAAAAAAAACTGACGTTTAATAAAAAGGAAAATTGGGCAGAAGTAACCAACAAAAATCTTTAATTAATTCACTAACCATTATAACTATTAGGCCTTTAAACGGAGCGGATATCCGATTTTTTGGGATATCCGTATCCGTATCCGTATTCGTTTTATCTGTAATTTGTTATCCGTATTCGTATCCGAAAATTTCGGATATCCGTTATCCGGATATCCGTTAAAAATTCGATTATCCGCGAATATCCGCGGATATCTGTAATTTTTTTTTTTAAAAATATGTATTTTAGACTAAAATACAACGTATTTGTATAAAATACCATGTATTTTGGACAAAAATACCGGATTTCCGTATACAAATACCGGATATCCGTGAAAAACCGAACATCCATTTTAAAATTTAGTATTATCCGTATCCGTATCCGAATATAGTACAGGGTATCTGAGAAAAAACGGATATCCGTTATTTGTTTTGAAATTTAGCACTATCCGTATTCGTATTCATATCCGTTTTATCCGATATTTCACTATCCGTATTCGTATCCGTTTGTCCGGATATCCGTTTTTTTCGGAGCGGATTCGGATACAAATACGGATATCCACAGATAGCGGATAATAATCTCAGGCCTAATAACCATTATCCTATGATATTTTTATATTTTTTATAATAATGACAATTTTGTCCATATAACATTACGAACAATGTGCATCCCCTTATCTTGGGTTGCAGCTATATTAGGCCATCTTTATCGGTACAACTAGTAGGGTATTCTAAGGCCTTTTTAAAATGAAAATATTATAAAAGTGGACGTAGAACAGGTTTATGGATCTTAATCTAGAACTTTTTTTGGGCTTGTTCTAGTGTGACATGGCGTTGCCTGATTGGAAATAATTTTTTTGCAACCGAGAGATCGTTCATTTTTCATTTTGTTCGATATCGTGGCTGCTAGGGTTTTCTTGTTCTCTCCCAAACGGCGAAACGGCGATAGCTTGCATATGCACCATCTTCTCCGATTAAGGTGTGTTTTCCTGCCATTAAAACACCAAAATCGAGAGGCAATTTCGCCTCTGTCTCCTCTGTCTCACAAGTCAAGCGATCTCCTCGTCTCCTCTGTCTCCTCTGTCTCGCCAAAGTTAAGAGATCTCCTCTGTCTCCTCTGTCTCGCCAAGCTCAAGAGATCTCCTCGTCTCCTCTGGCTCGCAAATCTCATCTCCGGTGACATATACAAGGTAATCTCATCTCCATTGTTTCATCGATGTTTCATCGATTTAGGGTCTTGAAATCTCTGAATTAGGTTTCGATTTAGTATCATGTTATAGGGTTTCGTCTCATCGATTTAGGGTCGTGTGTTGTATTGGAAATCAACCTTAATCGATTTGTATGAGTGATTTCAAATCGATTTTGCCCTGTATTTGAAATCAACTTTACACCAATAAACATTAATCGATTTTGCTTTGTTTATGAGGCTTGTAGGTGAGGTTAACCAAGGCAAATCAAATCGGACCACCGTCAACAAACCTGCATTACTCGAAAGTAAAAGGTAAGTCAAACTCACTATATGTAATGCAATGTTGGACCATTTTGGTTTTCTGAGTTGAGTGGTGTTGTGGTTAGTGTAGTAAGTGGTTATTCACAGCTTCGGTATGATTGTAGTTGCTTGTAAAGTGTTGTTTGATTGTAAAGTGAGTTTTGCAGTCTTGAGTTGTGATGGTCTCAGATGGTTGATTGGTTTGTCTATTGTATAATATGTTTGAGTGGTTTGTGTAGTAGTGTAGTAAATGGTTATTCACAGATTTTAGGTGATTGTAGTTGCTTGTAAAGTGTTGTTTGCTTGTATAGTGAGTTTTGCAGACTTTAGTTGTGATGGTCTAGGTTGGTTGATTGGTTTATCGCATTAACGAAACTAAACTTTAGTTGTGATGGTCTAGACTTTAGTTGTAAACTGAGTTCAATGCATTAACGAAACCAAACTTTTTGGTTTACATATTAAAAACACTCAATGAACTTTATTTACTTCTGAAGTAGGTAATGATTATTTAGAATGAAAAGTCTCTAACAACACCAAACTTTGAATTTAATGATCTTCTTAACTTCTCTATATTAACCAATCTTATTTCCATTTTTTTTACCAATCTCTAAGAACTTTCCAATAATCTCTCTTCCTCACCTTCTTCCGTGTTATATCTGATTGCTATGGAATCAAATAATACTCCTAATAGTCAGTCTCAATCCTACTTTAGCCTTCTTAACTTCCCATACGACAGCTTTGCTCTCAATGTAAACATTGGTTCCTCCTAAATCCCTTCTTTTAGTTCACAAACTAGTTCACAGTCGAGTCAACCTCCTATTCAACCAGAAGAGACAGCAGAACAGCGTAGGGAGAGAAGGATATGGTCCACACAAGATGATTTAGTCCTAATAAGCGGCTGGTTAAACACATCGAAGGATGCAATAGTTGGGAATGACCAACCGTTTGGGTCCTTTTGGAAGCGTATTAGAGGGCATGAAAGAACTTCAAAAGATGTCCATTCTTGACACTCTCATTGCCAAGAAAGAGACGCTAGATGAAGATGAAAAAGCTCTAAAGAAGAAGCTAATGGCTTAACTGTTTTAGCTTAGATGTTTGTTTTAACTCTAGTTTATATTTGTTTTAACTCTAGTTTATGTTTGTTTTAAGTATGTTTGTCTTATGTTTGTTTTAAGTATGTTTGTCTTTTGTTTTAACTCTAGTTAATGTTTTTAATGAATCAGCTTATGTTTATGTTTGTTCTAAATCTTTCTTTTGTTTTTGAATTTTGATTGCATTCTGATTTATTACCGGTTTCATAAACCTTGGCAAGCCTTCACAAACTTGTTTTTGTTTTCATTGTTATACTTATCTATGTGTTTTCGGTTTCAGGTTGAAGAAGACATGGACTCTGAATACGACTATGGTATAAACAGCCCATTAGACTATAGTTCCGATTCAGAAGAGGAGGCTGAGACCTATTACTATCCTCCGCAACCATCAACTGAGATTGGATTCACAAGCCTGTGGAGCCGTGAAGCTGAACCAATTCCTGATTATGAGACACAACTGATCCAGCTCAAGAACCAACTGATCCAGCTCAAGGACCAACAAAACCATTCAGATCAGAGGTTGGTGAACCTGGAGAGGGTTGTTAGTGAGGCACAAGAGAAGAAACCATTGTGTCAAATGGCCCCTGAATTTGTAGTGGTTGTTTGCTTCGGTATGATTGTTTTGCTAGTGGTATTTATCTTTTTATAAGTAAATTAGATTAGACTTTGGATCGGCTAGTAGTGAAGTTGTGGATTGACTAATGTATGATTGTAGGTACAGTATGGTATTTGGATTGTAGTTTTAAAGACTGAGTCACATGTATTTGTTTTCTTTGTTTGGATTTTAGTTTCAAAGACAGAGTCACAAGAATTTTTTTGAGTTTGTCCGATTTTTCACATGCAAAAGTTCACACTCTTGTCCGAAACTGACCAAAGTTCACCTACAATTAGAGTATCACATGCTCATGTATTAACCCACTATATATATGAGAAGAGCACAAGAGTGTAAATCATCAAAATCAAACATACATTTTCTCTTCTCTCTTTTGTTCATCTTCTCTCTTTTGTTCATCTTATTCAAAATCATACCAATTTCTTTCTCTCACCAAAAACATACAATTCTCTTCTCTCTTTTGTTCATCTTATTAATACATAGCTTTTATGGCATCTTCTTCCAACAATTTTTACTACCATTATGATCCCGATAATGATAGTTTAAACCAATTCTTTCAAGAGCAATTTAGTAACCAATTTGAAGCTGCTGAAGAGGAAATTCCGGTCGAAATGAATACACGAATATATATCGATAGAAAACGGGAAGAAGGGCACGAACGTTTGTGGAACGATTATTTTTTTGATAATCCGACTTACACAAAGAGGCAATTTTGCCGACGGTTTCGAATGAACAAGTCATTGTTCTTGCGTATTGTGAATCGTCTCAGTGAAGAAGTTCCATATTTTAAACCAAAAAAGGATGCAACCTTCCAGAATGGTTTATCACCGCTACAACAATGTACTGCGGCAATTCGACTATTAGCATATGGGACTGGGTCGGACTCGGTTGACGAATATATACGTCTTGCTGAATCGACTGCTCGTAAATGTTTGGAACACTTTGTCGTCGGTATAGTTGACTTGTTTGGCACTGAATACCTACGCCGACCCACACCAGAGGATCTTCAAAGGCTACTCTTTTATGGAGAAAAGCGGGGTTTTCCCGGGATGGTTGGAAGCATCGACTGTATGCATTGGAAGTGGAAAAATTGCCCAACCGCTTGGAAAGGAATGTATTCACGAGGCACCGGTAAACCAACAATTGTTTTGGAGGCGGTAGCTTCACAAGATCTCTGGATATGGCACGCATTTTTTGGAGCTCCAGGTACTTGTAACGATTTAAATGTTCTTGATCAATCACCAGTATTTAATGACATTATTTACGGTCGAGCTCCCGAAGTTACGTACTATGTCAACCGAAATGAGTATAATTTGGCTTACTATCTGACGGATGGTATTTACCCGGAATGGGCGACATTTGTTAAATCCATCCCACAACCACAACATCCGAAACATCGTTTGTTTGCAGAAAAACAAGAAGGTGCACGAAAAGATGTTGAGCGTGCATTTGGAGTCCTGCAATCTAGATTCGCCATGATTAAAAATCCATCTCTTTTATGGTCAAAGGGTAAAATTGCATATATTATGAGAGCATGTCTCATACTCCATAATATGATTGTCGAAGATGAACGAGATTCATACACACTCTATGACGAACAAGAATTCCAACAAGAAGATGGAACCGGAACTACTCCGGATCTTACGTTTTCAGTAAATATGCCTTCAAATCTTGAGGGTTTAGGTGATGGCCATACAATAATTCGTGATAGACAAGCACATCACAAATTAAAGGAGGATTTGATTGAGAATAAATGGAATAAATTTGGACATTAATCTATGTGTTAATTAAATAAAATATTTGTGTGCTTTAATTAATTAAGTAATATGTCTGTTTGATTTTTTTTTTTAATTTTATTTACAATGTTTTTTTTGTTTCATAAAAATTTGGTATTGTATTTTGAATTTTAGTAAAAGTTTTATAAGTTTGCAGTTTAAATGTTATTTTATAAGTTTTTATAATTGTAATATGTTTAAGAATATTATATTATTAAATCTTATGATCTTAAACATGTTCTCCCAATAACTAACTTCTTAACAAAAGATCTTAACTACTGATCTTAGATTATTTTCATAATATTTTTACTCTAAGAACACCCTAAAGTGTTCCCCCATTACGGATGCCCTTACAACCCATACTTATCTCATTCTCAACTTCCAACCCATACTTTTTATCTCTTTATAAAACATCTTAAACTTAATCTACTCTACATAAAACAACATGTACTTTTAAAAATATCTAAAACAAAACCCCTTTAATTGAGATAGAAAATAACAATCACTAAACCCAATTAAACCAACTAATCACTATTACTCATTCGCGTTTGACTCAAAACACACGATATATGAGTCAAGACGATAAACGACTTAGTTTTGTGCGAAAAGAGAGACGATGCTGTTTAGCCACACAAATGGGGTTTAGAAGAAAGAAACTAGGGCAAATTGAACTAGGTCTCTTCAGAATTGGGGGACATCGATTAGTCCTTTGGTCGGTTATAATACCAAAAGCAATGCAATTGATGAAGATCCTGATGGTTTCGAGAAAGTCACAGATGAAGATAGTGTAGCTGTTGGATACGAGGAGGATAATGGCCGTCGCGAGCAGGGATGATGGAGATAAGAGGACAGAGACAATGGTAGTGGTGAAGCTGGTGATGACGGACACTCTCACAATGATCAGGTCACTCACACAAGGAAGCCATATCTAGTAGTTATGTTGCAGTTTTAGGATTTGAGAAGTAGTTGCAGGTTTTTGGGGTCTCGTTTTAGGATTATGTTGCAGATTTTTTTTTTGGATTTTGGAATTTCATAGCAGTATCTAGGCATGTGTTGCAGAATTTTTGTTTTGTTTTATATCAATTTTGTGAATTTGTAATCAATTAACAGACCAATTTATGACACAAAAAAACTACATTTGGATTGATGATCATAACGAGACATAACAACACAAGTCATAAAAACAGTTATTGTCTTTACAACCACCATAGCCATCTCACGACCCAATTGCTCCTTTGTTATCATGACTTGTTTGTCATTGTTATCATCAGCCATATTCTCAAAGATTTCTTTCTGCAATTCCAACTTTGTCTTCAACTCATTGACATCCTCTACAATTCTCCTACACTTTTCATCGACCATCCTTATTTTTCTAACAAGCCTTCATCCACCCACTTGAACAAATGTTCCTCCTTCTTATTCTAGTACACATCTAATCCAATCAAATTATAATTTTTATCAATAATTCAAAAGGGGAAAACGAATGTACCGTCATTGTAATAGAGCATCTGTAAAATCTCTGGTAAGGTTTCTCCTCCGTCTTTGATGTGTATTTGATAATTTCTTCTCTCAAAGATGAACGACGATGGCTTCCAAGAAGAGCTGAGAGAGAACGAGCTTTCACGGCTGTGTAGGGGTCTCTGGTCGTCTCTAGGGCTGCTGCTGGAGGCGTGGATGAAGAACAAAGAGGCACCAAGGAAGCACACCCTGAAACCCTAGGTCTTAACAGTATTTATAGGGTTTTGTCTTGGATTAGGGTTTGTAAGGTTAGAAACGTCTTTTCTTCTTGAGTGCAGGACAAGGGGCGGCGAAATAGGCTTCTGGACCGTGGAGGAGGCTTGGACTGGCTGCCGTGATGGTTGCTGGTCAGGCCTTGAATAAAAGCCCATCGATAGGTCGGTTCTTCTTACGTCGGTTTATAACACGTCTCGGTAAATCGGGCATAACTTCCGGATGAATGAATGGATTGGCTTGATTCCACTTCTAGGATAAATATGACTCTTCCAGCTTTCCATAGACACCAATCATGATATATTTGGAGTTTTGGAAGCTCTTCAAAAGTTGCCCGTACTGTAAAGCTCTGAAACTTTCCTAAAACGTATTTTCATTGTTTTTTGGTCCAAATTGTTATAAAACCTATAAAACCTTGTTGAAACCTGAAATACTAGATAATAGACCTTTTATACTTGAAATCTTATCAAACTCTTCCTAAATGCATACTAAAATTATAGCTAAATGCGTAAAATAATGATATTATCAAGTATGCACTTAATTCGATAGTTTGGGTTCTATATATTGTATAACGTAGAACATCTCCATCAGTTATATTTTAGGAAGGGTGTGAGAATTAAAATAATAAAACAAAATCAAAAAGAAGGAGAGAGAATGACAAGAGTGTCTCCGTGCGTCTCGGTGGAGACCATCTTAGATCCTCTGAGACCCTGTGTTCTGTCACATGTTTACACTATATTGGTTTAACTTAAAATATTAAATAAATTTTTAATTGAAAACGAAATTATATTAAAAATTAATACTATTTAATTTGTGTGAATCCCCTCTTCTCCTTTACACAGATGGAAATTCTCTTAGGGTATAGTGTAATTTATTCAGAAATTGTTAAACTCGGCATGTTAAGTTTCATATATTATATGTTTCTTAGGAAATTGCTTGTTTCATAATTTTTTGTTTCATTTCATACCATCATTACCAGTACCATCAATTTATTTTATGAAAATGTCTCATTCTATACTATTTAGTTTTGTTCTATAATATTTCATTAACTATTGTAAAAAAACACTATTCTATATATTACATGTGCTTGTGTCCTTCACTTATATCATTTGTAGTCTTTTTATATTGGCTAATGGTTATTCACTTAATGTTCTGATATAATGTGTTATTTTCTTTATTAGTTTTATCTGTAAGGTTATTTAGCAAAATTGTTCTTTATTGGCCAATGGCTAGGGTTGATAATGAAACATAAATGTTTACTTGTTAGTTAGGGTTTAGAAAGTTGTATCTTGTAGGGTTTATAATTTGTAAAAAAATCTCTTTAATATTAGTCAAAAGGTTTAAAATGGAACATAAATATTTATTTCTCCGTTTGGGTTTACAAATTTCTATTTTGTAGGGTTTAGTCTTCCAAAAACAATCTTTAGCAGTATACAAAGAGTAACGTTAAAGATGAAATAGACATGTTTACTTGATAGTTTGGATTTACAATGTTCTGTTTTCTATGAATTATATTGTGTTATATTGATAAAAACAATAGAGAGAGGTGTCTATATTCCCTAACCTTTTAAAAGAATGTTAAGAAATTCAGTATGTTATGTATTGGGATTTTGCAAATTCTATTCCATTTTTTTAGCATTGGTAATGGAACTAATTTTCATTTATGTGTAATGTAACAAAACTAGCGTTACATTACGGGTAGAGTTATATTTGGCGTTAAATACAGTAAAACACTATAACTACTAAACTATTAAACTAGTATTTTCCATACAGTACAAGAAATATGGTTTCGGTAGCAGACCTTTGTAGCACAAATTTACGAACTGCTACTAAAAATACCAAAATCGGATGCTAAGTATTTTGTAGCACTATATTAACGCTAGTATATATTTTCATTAAGCGGGAACATAAAAATCAGTATTATAGCCGGGAATGTGTATTTTGGAGGCAAACTAATTGGGTTTTCCCTCCCAAAAAAAAAGTCTCGATTCTATGACCAAAAAGACTGTCTTTTACACTTAGCCAAAAAAACAAGAAACCCAAAAAACAAAAAGCATTCTCATTCTCTAAAATTTTCAGATTCTCTTATCTCAATCTCAAAGTTTTTGATTCCTATCCTGAAATCTCAATACCCATTCCATGAAATCTCGATTCTCATTGACAAGATCTCGATTCTCAGCACCAAAATCTCCGACAGTCTCTGTGTAGCTATCTCCGTTATCTCTGTCTCTCTTTCCGGTATCCATCGCTCTGTCTCCGTCGCTCTCTGTGTCTCCATCGCTCTCTGTCTCAGTTTCTCTTTGTCTCACTCTCTCTCCGCCTTTGTCTCTGTCTCAATAGCTCAGCCGATCTCAGTAGATTCGAACCCAGCTGATCTCATCCACCTGAAAGGTATAAGGCATTCAATAAATGTATTTCAGTTCTTTACTATGTACTAGTACTTTGATTTAAATTAAGACCGTTTTAAACATTGAAAGGTAATCACATCTCATCAGTCGGATCTTCTGCCTGCATCATCTGCCTGTTTGCATCAAAACACAGAGGCTAGTTCTCAAAACGAAACTGATATTTTGATTCATTTGTTTACGATTTGAATGAATTGGTTGTTTGATATTTCGTTTTAATAAACTGTTGTTGAATGTGAATATGTTTGTTTGGTGTTTGTTTAGTGTCTGTTTGGTATTTGTTTGGTGTTTGTGTTATTCTTATGTGTTTGTTTTGTTTTCTTTATGGGTAAGGACATATAATGGTTATGGAAAAGACATGGGTTCATCTTAACAGGTATGTGAAAACGTTTTGTATAGTTGAGTTTATTGGTTTAATTGATATATTAAAGATTTTTTAAAGTTTGTAATTCATTTTTTTCTTTTGGTTTTTTGCTTTTATTTTAATTCATTGCAGAACTGATCCTGGTTATCAGAAAGGTGCTTGGGATTTTGTGAGGTCTGTGGCTGCAGGTTTAGGAGACAATGCAATGATTATTTGCCCGTGTATTGACTGCTGCAACGTATATCGCCACTCAACCATTGATGTTGTTGATCATCTTGTAACAAGGGGAATGGATTAGAGTTACAAGTCGAGGGAGGACTGGTTTCATCATGGAGAAGTGAAATCAGGGACTGTGTGTAGAAAGAACACAAGCCAGTGGAACCAAGAGATCTTAGGTTTGTTCAAAGCTGCTGAGTTTATGGATGAAGAGCTGGTTAGTCAGGGTGATTTAATTGATGTTGCTGATGGTGATGATAAGGTAGAAGATGAGTTCTTAGCCAAGCTAGCTGATGCAGAAACACCACTGTATCCAAGTTGCACAAAACACAGAAAGCTATATGCGATTGTTTCACTCTTTAGGTTAAAGACTCAGAGTGGTTGGTCTGACAGAAGTTTTGATAGTCTACTTGAGACTTTAAAACATATGCTACCCAAGGATAATGTATTGCACACATCCTTGTATGAGGTGAAGAAATTCTTCAAATATTTTGATATGGGTTATGAGAAGATACACGCTTGTGTAAATGACTGTTGTCTATTTAGATATCAGTACGAGGAGCTCGACACTTGTCCTAAATGCAATTCTTCGCGATGGAAGATTAACACGCGAACTGGTGAGGTGAAGAAAGGTACTCCACGTATCAAGAGGATGTTCAGGTCAGAGGACACAACGAAAGACTTACAGTGGCATTTCAGTAATAAGAGCACATATGGAAAAATGCGTCATCCGGTAGATTCTATGACGTGGGATCAAATGAATGAAAAGTATCCGTCATTTCCTGCAAAATAAAGGAACATTAGGCTTGGACTCTCCACAGATGGGTTTAATCCTTTCAACATGAAAATGTTAACTATAGTGCATGGCCTGTTTTGCTAGTCAATTACAACATGCCACCTGACAAGTTTATGAAAGAGGAGAACATCATGTTGACATTGCTGATTCCTGGACCAACTCAACCTGGAAAAAATATAGATGTGTATTTAGAACCTCTTATAGAGGATCTAAACCATCTGTGGGAGAAGGGAGAGGTAACGTATGATGCATTCAGTCGCACTACATTAACTTTAAGAGCAATGCTTCTGTGGACCATACAGGATTTTCGGCATATGTGAATCTAGCATGCTGCAAAGTTAAAGGCAAAATGGGTTGTCCTGTTTGCGGGAAGCACACAGATATTTTGTGGTTGAGTAATTGTAGAAAGCACGTGTATATGTCTCACTGGAAGTCTCTGTCACCCACCCATGTTTATAGACGAAAGAAAGTATGGTTTGATGGAAAAGTTGAGCATGGAAGAAGAGGTAGGATTCTGACTGGTCATAACATTTATCAAATACCTAAAAAATACAAGAATGATTTTGGGAATGTAAATGTAAATGGAAGAAAGAGGAAGATGCAAGATCGTGTTGGATCAGCCTCTGATACTGATGATGAATCCAGTGAATCAGAAGAAGAGGAAGAACAAGTAGATGAAGAGGAGCTATCCAGATGGAAAAAGTGGTCAATCTTCTTCAAGTTAGATTATTGGAAGGTATGATTTATTGGAAGGTTTGTTATTCTACTATATATTCAGATTTGCTATATTTTTAAAAATAAATGTATTTAACATTCTTTTTATTATCTGTTTTTTATGTTGTCTAGGAAATGCCGGTTAGCCATAACTTAGACGTGATAAACGTGGAGAGAAATGTTGCCACTAGCCTTGTCTCTACAATGCTGCATTCTGTAAATCAAAGGATAGTGTTAATGCTCGGAAAGATATGCAACTGCTTGGTATTAGAATGGATTTACATCCCCAAGCACGTGGAAAAAGAACCTACCTTCCTCGAGGTCCTTGGTCTCTGTCTAAAACAGAAAAAAAGTATTTTATAAGTGATTATCTTACTTCAGAGGACCAGATGACTACTATTCAAATATTTCCAGATTTGTTAAGATAGAAGATTGTACGGTTAAGGGTCTTAAATCACATGATTATCATGTGTTGATGCAACAACTTCTTCCGGTTGCAATCAGAGGTAGGCTGAAATCTTTTAGATAGAACTCTTGTATAATTAGCTGTTAAGTTTTTAATCTTCAGTGTTATTTATTTACAGGTTTGTTACCTAAAGGTGTAGGATAGCTATTGGACGCTTATGCGCTTCATTCAACAAACTGTGTCAGCGAGTTATTGACAGAGAGGCAATTTCTGTAATGGAGCATGACGTTGTGGAAACTATCTGCATGTTTGAGAGGTTCTTTCCTCCAAGTTTCTTTGATATAATGGTGCATTTAACAGTCCACTTAGGCAGGGAAGCTCGGTTATTTGGACCAGTTCATTTTCGTTGGATGTACCCATTTTAGAGGTACAATCTAATAACTTATAAAGTTGTGTCATTTACTATATACTTTATGCTTATTAGTTACAGGTTTTTATCTGCAGGTACATGAAAGTTCTGAAGGACTTTGTAAGAAAGATGGCAAGACCAGAGGGTTGTATTGCTGAATCATATCTCGCTGAGGAGTGCATGCGGTTCTGCAGTGATTTCTTGAAAAAGACAACAAATGCTGATGAGAAAATGGGAAGAAATGCTGATTATGAGAACTGATCTATCTTAGAGGGTCGTCCTATATCAGCACCTACTTCATGTACTCTTACTGAGAATGAGAAGAACATAGCACATCTTATTGTCATTCATAATATGGCTCTGCTTGATCTTTATGTGGAGTAAGTTCTTCTACATTCTCTTTAATAATATTGTTGTATTTACATTTACTCAATGTTTTTGTTTTTTAAATTTTAGCATGCATCTACAACATCTACAAGATTCTAGTGAAAGATGTAGACATGATTCAGCATTTTTGTGGAGTACACATTCTCAGAATTTTGCCTCCTGGTTAAAAGAACAGGTATGTTGACTATTTTATGGTTTTTTTGTTGATCATCTATTCTTTTACAATATAGTAAATGATACTTGTCAATTTTTATAAACAGATACCTATGACTTTTGAACATGAAGATACACTTAAGTGGTTAGCATATGGTTCTCGTCTATGCGCAAGGTCTTACAAGGGTTACATAGTCAATGGCAATCGGTTTCATACATTCTCGGTTGATAGGCAAACTTAAAACTGTGATGTGTTGCATGAGGCCACAACAATGTGTATAGCTAGTGCAAAAGAAAATTCTCCAATGGTTGATGTTGTGTCTTACTACGGCAAAGTGGTGGATATTATACTGCTTGATTACAATGTCTTCTACATTCCTATATTCAGGTGCCAATGGGCAAATATAGGTAATGGAGTAAAGGAAGAAGAAGGATTCACACTTGTCAACCTGAACCAAAGTCAAGCTTCCTTTGCAAGAGACCCATACATACTAGCATCTCAAGCACATCAAGTTTTTTATTCAAGGGTAGATGATTTATCGAGTTGGTATGTAGCTATGAGAGGTTCTAAAAGAAGATACAGTGCAGAGGATGTTGAATCTGAAGATGCCCTGGTTGATGAAGCTAGGAATGCCCGAGCTGACTGTGAAGGGATTTATGTGTGAAATTATACTATATGTGACTGTTTTTTGTATTTATGATTGTTTATAATGTGTGTTTTATGTGAATGTGATTGTTTTCTACAAAAGTTTATATATGTTTTGATAAACAAGTGCTTTCTGTTGTTTCGAGTGAACTAAGATGGTCAATCAGCAAAAAAGGCGTACACACAAAACGAAGAAGATTGACGAGTTAGCTGAGAAGCAGTTAGAAACTCAGGAATTGGTAGAGAAGTAGTGTGAAACTCAGAATTTGGATAATGAAGTGGATTATGATTTACAAGAGGATGTTGCTATACAAGATGATGACACTTCTCAAAATCAGCCGGCATGTGAACTTAATGATGATGCTGCTATACAAGATGATGCTGCTGCTGACAATGACGTTCATACTCTGAATGTTGCTAAAAATGTTGATGAACCAAAGCGTAAAAGGAAGCGAGGACCAACGAAGATGAAAAACATTGCCAAGGATCCAAATGAAAAGGTCCACGTTGAGTACACAATCATGGGAGAACCTTGTGGTCCAGGATCAATACCTTTTACATCATATTTAGGTACAATAGTACGTGAACATGTTCCTTTCACAATCCCAAATTGGAGGAAAGTAAGTGAAGATATCAAAACTGTTTTGTGGAAATCTATTGAGGTATTATTTTAATTACTGAACCATGTTGCTTCTTTTAATTATAATTGCTTTCTGTATAGTAATTTCTGAATTTTTAATTATTTATTTGAATGCAGGCAAGGTTTGATCTTGACCAACCATGGAAAAAAACTGCTGCATTTGGTCAGATGAGAGATCTATGGAGATCCTAAAAATCACGCCTTGTTTCAGCGGTCAGAGGAGCTGATAACATGAAAGATAGGATGGGTCTGCGACCACCTAATATAACTATTCCAGAATGGCGTAAGTTTGTCAAAGAGGACTAGTAAAGCATTTAAGGTAATCAGTGATTCAGCTAAGACGAAAAGAAAGAAGCAGATTCCTCATTGTTCTGGCCGTAAAAGAATGGTCAGATTGAGAGAAGATTTAATCCAGAAAAGCTCAGACCCATCCCAGGTGACAAGAGCAAAAGTGTGGATCGAGTCACAGACTAAGAAGGATGGTACTCCTGTAAATGTCGATGCGGCTGAAAAAATTGTATGTTATGTTTATTCTTCTTAAATTACTTTATATATTGGAGATCATAATTGATTGATGTACATTACTTTTGTATTTGTTTGCATAGAAAGGCAGCCGAGATAGGTATTGAAGGTACTCAGGATTCAGCTACAACAAATCCAAAGGAGGATATACTTAGTCAATTTTTGGGACCTGATAATCCGGGAAGACTGCAGGCAATGGGCAGAAGCATGAGCTTGACCAAATTTTCTTGTTTCCAAGTCAACAACAGCTCTATGGCTGCAATGGAAGCAAATCAGGTTCAAATGAAGAATAGAATTGAAACGACCCGACCCGTTTTTTTTTTTTTTTTTTTAATTAATAGGTAATAAATAGAAATATAATATAAACTACAACTAGTGGTCCCATACCCACTAGCCACTTATCCACAACCACATACAACATCGGAAATAGCAATATCAATAAATATCCAATAATAATATAACCAATAAATATCCATAACAACAATCCAATAATCAAACATCAGGAAACATGAAACCGACAACCTAACAATGTTCCTAAAAACTCAACTCTAGCAACCTAGCAATTCCAGACAACATACAATCGAGTCCCTAGAACATCCTCCTCTTCATCGCCTTGATTCCACGATCACACTTTGCCTTTACCTGCACCACAAACACATATTGAGATGCATGATTATTTGATAAACACTCAGTGAGGCAATCCTCCCATCTACTGGGCTATACACACAAGCAACAGTGATTCCAATGTTCCAAACAAACAACAAACAAAACATACAAACCAGGAAAACAAACATCGTCTCGCTGGAAGGGAGGTGTCGACCGACACCAACCAAGTGTGGACCGACACTGGCATTGGTGTCGACCGACACTAACCCACAGTGTCGATCGATGCCATTTTGCTGGTGTCGACCGACACCACTTGGTGTCGATCGACACTCCACCTGAAACTACGTTCCGCTGCAAAGTCGAGAGTCGAATCTCGCTCCCAAACTCCACCAACTCGTCCAATACTCAAAACCCAAGCCGGAAACATCCTTACAAAACCTGTAGCAACCAATCCCCAGCAAGAAAACACACAAAACAACAACGCACAAGTAAGAACAAGGAAACCAAAGGCTTAGATTAGCCATGGTCATGCACTCACCTCTTTGCAGGAAGATTCAGACCAATAGCAACGAATCCAACCTTCCTAGCAAGCTTCTAACTCCTTCCTAACCTTGGATCTCTCAAGAACAGCAAGGAAATCTCCCAATCTCTCTCTAGAACCTCAAAACACTTTTCTCTCTTTTGTTTATCTCAAAAACGGCGTGAGACAAAACAAAACACAACCTAGGTCGTTTTCTCCCTTTAAAAACTCGGTTCAATGGTTTTCTCTAACCCAAACCGGTCCAAATCGATAATTAAATCGAATTGGTCGAACCAGAGAACAATGGTGTCGACCGACACCCCCTCGGTGATTGATGATGATAGTGAAGAGGAGGTGATTGATGATGAAGAAAAAGGAGAATTTTTGGAGCCTGAAAATTATATTATTAGGTTAGTCTAATCCTTTGTCATTGTTGTATACTTGCATTTTGTTCTTTAACTGTGAAGTCTGTTACTTTCATTGTTTTGTGGTTTTTATTCTCACTTTCATCTCCCTTTCATTTATTCAGCATGACCCTTGAGCAACTAGGTCATTTTATTCAATTTTTTTTTTTGTTTTTTTTGAATAAAATGTAACTAAAATTTATTCGGAAAAAAAAAAACTGTTTTACATCAAGTGCAAACTATAGTTAAAATGTTGATATGGTGTTGAAATTTACTTTAGAGAATCTAAATGAATGTTAATGAGACCAACTTAACGCGTAGCAAGCCACATTTCCATACATCCTGCGACTATGCTTTCTCTTTGAAGGGAGAGGAGACGATTCCTGACTTGCCTATCAAGTCTTTTGACGAGAAGAGTTGGTGGTACAGCAAATTTTATATTTTATTCAAAATTCTCTAAAGAAACCCAGTTTATTTGAGTTTCTACCATTGGAGGCATATAAATTAATTGATATTAAAGAGTCTTTTAACTTTTAGAAACAAAAAATATTTAAAATCATGTTGAGAGACCATGAAAGTCTCTTTGCATTGGAGATGGTCTAACTGGTTCCACTCCATTCTTTGAGGCGAATATGACATCCCTCCATGACAAAGAACGTTGTTACCAACGTGGGTATCAACAAGATGTGTCTTGTTGTAAGACACATACAATTCTAACCTTTTCCTCCATAATGGTGACAGACAAATGGTCACATTTCTATTATTTTTTTCATGTTTGTTATCATCTTTTCATTCCCAATTCTGGTGAGAGTTTGAGTTTTTAAAAGAAACATGTTGACATCGATCTCAACCTCGACCGAACCATGATTACATGCTCGTCCACATCCAAGTCTATGACCACGTTGGTAACTAAATAATAAAAAGTTTATTTACTATTATGAATAATACTGTTTTTGTGTATTATGTATGAGTAATAAAAATTGTATAAGAGATACAATTGGGGTTCTGCTTAGGAATCAAGTAATATAGAAACTTCGAACATTCTAAGGGGTTATAATAGGCATATATATATATATATATATATATATATATATATATATATATATATATATATACACTAGGAGTTGCCTCGTGGTTTATTTTCATATTTTTTGGTAAGTTAAGTTTAGTTTTTAGAGTACAATTTTAGTGTTTATTTGTTCCATTGGCAATTTTTTTTACTGTTAGATTTTCAACTTTCTGTATTTTGCTTATTTAATTGGGGTTCTTTTTCTATTCCACATATGGTATTTTTNTTGGGGGGGGGGGGGGGAAGAGTCATCTATCTTAATTAACTAAACTATTCTCATATAATGAATTTTATTAATCATGTTTACTTTATTGAATAACAAAATGTTTAAAAGCTTAGACTGATTCTCTTCTATAACTAGGACGTGTTGTTTTGTGTTGTAATCACTTTGCAATACATTCGTGGCAAAATTTGTGATTACAAAATAGATGGTTTATGTAATGTATTTGTAAACATTAAAATGGTTGATCAATATTTAATAATTTTGAATAATATTTTAAGGTTTATTCATTTGTCTTTACTTTTTTTTGTCAACCAAAAACTCCAAGATTATAAGCCCAAACTGGAGGATAATTGTTTACAAAAAAATTTCAGAAACTAAAGTTCTAGAGTTTTACTCTCTAAACACCATGAATTTAAACTTTAATAATAATTTTTATTTAGATTTAATTTAAAAAAATTATGAGATTCCATAGTGAGTATTTCCTATAGTTTTTTTGTATTTTAACAGTATATAAAATGCTATAATATTTATTTTTCTTTTATTAACTGATTTAACCATAACCATAAGAAGTATTCTGTTAAAAATGACCATTATAAAGATATGAAATCAAAGTGATAATTATCCCTTTTGGAAGTACAATACTTGTCTACCATCATCGTTTTCTTTCTTCTATGGCTAGGATTTTATATATCTTCAGCTTCAGATCAGACAATTTGTGTGTTTGTTCCATTAATATGAATGTTTTCTTGAACTTCAGAAACACCCACCTTTTAGGGCGTATATGCTGTGACAAGAGGAAATGAAAATTTAAACCAATAGAGATTTTTTCTTTTCAATCCGCTATGAAGAAATAACCAAATAAAAATTTAAAGTAATAACATGCTTGATGTAAGTTGTATGGGCAAATCATCATCGTCTTTGTATTTTCTGTTGGGTCAAGACGTAATTTGTCAACTAAAAATTATAGATTCATATTACATGTCACTTTAAAACTACGACAATATTATAACATTGTTTCCGTTTTGGCCTTACAGAAATACCCGAGACCCACCATCATTTTTGAGTTTTGAATTTACCCCATGAGTAATCTTTTAATAAAGATGATGAAGTTTAGATATATAAAAGAAATATTATATTTCTTAATGTTACACATTTTTCATCTTCAGATTCAGATAACACTATGTGTGATTCTTTTATTAAAGATGATGCAGTTTAGAGATATAAAATAAATATTATATTCCTTAATATTGCACATTTTTCATCCTCAAATTCAGATAACACCATGATTTACCTCCCTTTTAATTGTTGGTAACCCCTATAACATCAGAAGCACCTTTTTTTCTTGTCAACACAAGACAGAAAATGATACTAATCCTTCGAAGCCTATTCAGTGGCTTTAAACAAAAAATAAAAAAATAAAGATCACCTTTTGGTGATTTTATTCACTGCGACATGTAAATGCAGATTCTGGAACAACTCGCTGTGAGGAACAAGTCACAAACGCCCGAGTTGCTGACTTGGATGTGTGAGCTGACGTGGCAAGACGTGAGTGGATGTGATGATGTGTCGAGGAAAGTTGATGACTTGGCATTGAAGATAGAGAAGAGATTGTTCTTGGAGATATGAAGAATATTCTCCATAGGAGATTAAGGAAAGGATAAACTTGAGCAGCAAGCAGTTTCCTTATCCTTGGAGATATGAAGAATATTCTCTACAACAAATAAGGAAAAGATAAGGTTGAGAGCAAACAGTTTCCTTATCCCTTGATACTTGGAGATTCACCTTCTAGGGTTTCTCTAGTCGTGTATATATATTCTAGGAGTAGGCCACGAGTCAAGTTGAGCACTCTAGAATATTTATACAGTTGTAAACTTCGAAGCCAGAAAAGAAGGCTTAGAAAGTGTGTTCCCAGTTCTCTGTGACGTTAATCAGGGAGGTGATTAAATGTGCAGAGAATTGTTTTTTCTTTCTCTTAGATCTACACTGGTGAGAGTTTAGGTAGAAAAGAGAGAGGGTTGGTTTTCTTCTCTTATATTAAAAAGAGAGAGGGTTGGTTTTCTTCTCTTAGATCTACACAGAGTGTTGTGTTAGATAGAAAAGAGAAGTTTCAGATTCATTCTTAGTCGAGATCAATCCTATTGGGTAGAATAGGTTGAGTAACGGCCGAGACAAAATTTTATCATTGTAAGAGATAAATTTTGTTAATAAGATTGAAGAGAAAAGTGTTGGTTTGGCGCGTTCCAAGTGTAAATCAGTGTGTTGTGTGTCTTTATACCTTAACAATTGGTATTAGAGCAGACGCCTGATAAAAGAATTGTTTATCTTTTCAACAGGTGAGATCTTGAGACGAGGTATGGAGAATCCACAACAGTTCGTTGATGAGAACAATCCGCTGATGCTTGACGCTGAGCATTATGATGATTGGAAAGCATAGATCAGACAAATGATACAGAGTCGTGATATGAAAGCCTGGTTCGCTGTTGAAGATGGATGGTCACTTCCAACATTTACGAACATCAGAGGAGAAACTGTAATAAAGCCCTATAAGCTGTGGACGGCTGAGGAGAAGTTAAAGGAAAAAAACAGAATGCTGAAGCTCTGTATACTATTTTCAGCTGCTTGCCAATGTATATGTTCGCGATGGTGCAAGAGTGTATGTCGGCGAAAGAAGCTTGGGATCTTTTGGAAGCCTTCTCTACGGAAACCAGAAGGATGAAGAAGGAAAAATATGATGTATCACCATCCTGTCATTTCAACAGTCATCTAAGCTCTCCTTGTCAGGAAGTTGTAGTGCTGAAGAAGGTATACAAGGATAAGAGGTTTATCAAAGAATTTCTCAGAAACTTATCACATGGATATCTTTCTCACAAATCTGATGGTAAAGGTGCTTTAAGTTCTGATGAACAGAAGGTTGATCAGGGTGTGAAATTAGTTCATACAGATGAACTGCAGATGAGAAAGAACGATCAGAAGGCTGAGGAATCATTCACTTTGAAGACTGTAGAAACTCAGACGTCTGTTCAAGATAATGAGGAAGAACTGATCAAGAAGCAGTTCAGAAGGCTGAAGGGTGTACAACGTCAACATCAATCTTCATCATCCAGATCTAATGCAGAGAAAGAATCTTAGAGTTCTGAATATCTAGGTTATGGACACTTTCAACCAGACTATTTTACACTTAAAAGAAAAAGCGTGCTGAAGTGTTACAATCGTCAAGGCTGTGGTCATACGAAATCTTGTCTGACATGGAGAGATATTGAGTCAGCCAAAGAAGATAATGAGAATCAGAAGTCTGTTTTGAAGCCTAAGGATGATGTGGCTAGCTTATCTGTTAAGAAACAAGTCATCGCCCTGTCTAAGAATCTGATTCTGCAGAAGAAGGAGAATTATGATCTGGTGTTTGAGAAGGAAGAGCTGCTTTGTAGAGTCTTCACACTCAAGAAATTGTTGTCTGAGGAGAAAGTCATTTCGTCTTTGTTGAGTCAACGTCTTGAGAATCAGCTAAAGAATAACAATAGGCTGAGAATTTGTTGTCTGAGGAGAAAGTCATTTCATCTTTGTTGAGACAACGTCTTGAGAATCAACTAAAGAATAACAAAAGGCTGAGTTAAGAAGCAAAAGATCTGTACAGGGGGCTGATCACTCACAAGGGTACTGTAATTGCAAACTGTGATATGAGGAACCATGGAAGAAACTCAAGCCGTGATACGAGTGTAGTTAATGGGTCTTTATATGGTCAGAAGATTTCATACATAGGTCATGGAACAAAAGAGCTGCAAAATGGAGGTGATGCTGTCAAACACGTGTCTGAGGTCAACATCCAGAAGACTAAACAGATGATTGTTATGAACAACCTGAGAGGGAAACTGTGTCGTTGTCCAGAAGAAGTTCCACAAGGTTGGAAGAAGAGGACAATATCAGAAGTTAGGGCAAGACTGTGAAGTGTCGAAGATCTGAACAAAAGAACATGTCGTTGTTACTATGCAAGTCAGAGCCTCCACAAAGTTGTATGTTTCAAGTGTCTGGATTGTACTATACCACTCACGCATCTGAAGGAGTGTCACAAAGATGTTCGAAGATACAGGCGAGTAAACATCAAGAAGCGTGACATGAACTATTATGTTGCGCACACTGTTGATGTTCAACAGACCGTTGTGTTGAAGCACTGGTTCTTTGATAGTGGTTCTTCAAGGCACATGACTGTGAATCAAGGAAGGCTACAAAACTTTGAAGAAGGCTTAGCTGACATGGTCACTTTTGGAGATGAAGCTGAAGGTAAAATCAGAGGCAAAGGTGTATCTCGTTGTAAAGATCAGCCCACTCTGGAATTTATCTACCTTGTTGATGGTCTAAAAACTAATTTGATTAGCAGCAGTTGGTTGTGTGATGAGGGTTTAGCTGTTACCTTCACCGAGAAAGGATGTCAGGCGGTTGATGAGTGCCACAATATTCGAGTCAAAGGTCAACGCTCTGATAATAGCTATTATATATGAAAGTCATCTAATTCACAAGCAAAAGAGCTCAATCAGCAGTGTTCTATGATGCCTAGAGACATGATCTCAGAAGGAGTGCATTAACTAGTTGTTGTTAAGTGTAAGTTGCAGCAGTCAGGAAACTGTGAGAATCACATCCATCAAGAAGCTGCTGGAAGGTTCAGGAGGGCAGAGTTATTGTGTCTGCTGCTACTACCCACAGTTGTGCGGCTGTAGTTAATGGCGTGGCAAGGCAGAGCTTTGCAAATGGATTCAGACTACAACAATATGATATATCTCAGACAGGCGACATGCAAAGCTTTAGAGGTGGTTAATATGTCTATAGACGTTGTTGCAGAACAGAAAAGACAAACGTGGACAAGTTGTGGAGAACAAGGCATGAGTGATCGTACAAAGCTCTAAGGAGAGTTTGCTAGATGCAGCACCTTCACTTCAACACGAGGTAATCAGAAACCTGATAGAGATTGTCTTTGTGCATAACTTCATGTTGTATCAGTTGGTTGTTAGCAGGAGTGCTAGGAATGGCTTCTTTAGAAGACTGTTTACTAGCAACTGTAAGGTTTTGAGATATTCATTTACCAATGCAAGTATGCCAAATGTTTGATCAGTGCATGTGAGTAACAAAGGAGTGAAGATGAAGCCACACCTATGAGAGTTGGAAATGTTCTATCTTCGAAAATGATTCAAGAGATTGTGTAAATGGTAACTGGTAAGGTGGACTGATCAGTTGTCTGAAGATGTATCTTACCAGTAAACCAGACATATGTTATGTACTTGCAAGCTGTGAGTGTTTTTGTATCACACATGCAAGCTGCTGAAAGGATTGTCAAGTATTTCAAAGGCACATGCGAAAGGAGCTAGCAGAAACTTTAAGAGATATCGCTCTCTGAATCACCGTGAAGGATCAAGTGGCTATTGCCTTCTGGGAACAAAGCTGATCTTCTGCTACGCTCAGAAGCTTGTTAAGGTACCTTGTTCAATTGTTGAATCTAAGGTTAATGCCTTGGGAACCTGTTTCAGCCATCAGATGAGGATCAAACAATTGAGAACAGCGTACGTTACATTCTTAAACCATGCTTCAATTTTGTGTGATAATTGTTTGTTTGCTAATATTGTTGTAGATCATGTATTAGATACTAAAATTAAATTACAGGACCCTGAATATCAGTTTATTCATAGAGTAGTTGTGGAGAAACTGATAGTAATAGAACATTAGAGCACTGATTTGCAAATTGTTGATTTGTTTACAAAAAACCATTGAACTTGGATTAACACATGATTCTGAGAAAATTCATTGGTGTTTGTGAGATCTAATATGTTTGGTGAGTTGTGTTGATCAGATACATGGACATGCATCAGAGCAGGCCATGGAATTCCTAGAATGTATAAAAGATCAACACTCTGTCTAAGCAAGAGTCAGTGGAAAATAGTTGCCTGTCATTCCAGTTCATATCGGGGATCTCGTAAAACGTTTTCGTGAAGGAGGAGGTCAAAGAGCTGAGGAGAGGCATTATTATGCATTACATTCTGAAAGAAGTACCAGTGGTTTGAAAGTTTAAAAAAAAAAAAAAAAGTAATGTGGCTGGTACGTCTGCAACAGAGCCCTGAAGAATAATAACAAGAGAATGCACAAATATTCGCGGTTGAGAAGTCAAGTGATATCACTGATAGAAATTAGGAGATTCAACAGAAGATCGTTCATATCATCAAACTGTGAAGATCATTTATGTAGTGTATCATGAAAAGTCAAAAAAAAAAAAAAAGACTTGATACACTCCTGTCAATGCACTCTCCAAAGGAAATTTCAGCTGCCTACTTCCCGTTGATAGTGAACCATGAGAATCAAAGGCATGCCAGAGCGAAAGACTAGCCACTGATCATAGAGTTGTTCTTTGAAAATTCACAAAAGGTTGTAGTAGTTTCTGGTGAAGTCCTGAACAAGTGGTTGGCACACATCACATAACATATCTCAAGGTATGAAAGCCTCTTACCTTAAGAAGTAAAAATTAATATAAAAGTGTTATTGATGGTCTATTGCTTTTCTGGTTCCCTCAATTCGTGTGATTAACGATGTTTGAATGTCTGAGGTTGTGTATAAAAGGCTGAAAAGAAAAAAATGTGTTGTAAATCAATGTTTTGTAGTTAAATTCATATGATTGATTGGTGAAACACGAGGCTGATTGTAAATATTGTTGATGAGAAATGTTTGTATGTTTTCAACAAGTGTGCACTGATGTGTGTGTTAAGTGTTTCAGGTTTAAGCTCATTTGTTTCAGCTCACAAGAAGGATCATGATTCTCTAAGTGGTAAAATCCATAGAGCAGCAATTGATCAAGGGTCTGACTTTTTGAACGACAGATTGATCATGTAAGTAAGATCAAAGAGCTGTGTGTTCATCTAAATATTTGGGTGTACCAGGAGTATTGAAGGATTGGAAGTAGCTGTTATTGGAACTCACAACTTGGCTCTAGTGGTGAAAGGGCTTTAGAGGATTGTTGTTGAGTCATCATGCGTCTGAGGACGATTCGAAAGACTAATACTTGTTTTGTATCGATAAATGAGTATAGTGTCAGTTCCATTATACGAATGAATGGAGCTACATGTACCGGAGGCTGATGAGTGCTCCTAGTCAGAAGATTGTGCTTGCAATTTGTTATTTCATGTTTGTACAACAGGTGGTTATTCATTAGAGTTCCATCATTGATCAACATATTTGATGCAAGGGACTGTTACCAAAAGATGGATTGTGCTACGAAGCAAGTGTCTATGTCTCACTAGCTGTTTGACGTGTGCATTATCGTTTGTATTACCGAGAAGACATCTTCTTAAATTAAGAGAGAATCTGCAGAAGTGTGTTGATACTTCAGTGTCGTAGAGTCAACAAAAGAGTGACAGGAGATGGTCTCACCCTTGATGATCTACAAGTGCATATGATTGTGATAAGACATGTTATCTGCAGTGAAAAACAGAGGTGTGTGATACTCTGTTACATCCATTGAAGAACAAACACTTGTGTTTGGTTCCAATAATGATGGATGAGGATGTTTGAAGCTGCTGGGCTTCTGAAAACTGTGTCTGAGATTAAGCCTTACATAACCAAAGGTATATGAGTTTTGTGGGCTAATCTGTCAACTGTCATGGGTTTGATCAAGATAGTGAATGTTCTTGTGAGGAATTATGCATTTGGAATCTCACATGTACAATCAACTCTTTGTTTGATTATGGAGGAGTAAATGGCTAGGTTGGTATTAGACATGTGAGACTGATGATTGTTGAGTTAACAGATGATCATATGTTTGAGTTCCCTACAGATGACGAATTAGAGAAGTGATATGTGCTTAGCTCATCTGACTAGGTAGTTCATCTTTGTAGAATCGTTCAAAGAAACTGGTCTAGATGCAAGAATGAAGGTTATCTACAGTGAAACTGAGGTTTGAAAGTGTAGAACATGATACACAAGGTGCTGTTTTTTTCTTGCAAAGCTTGTGTATGGTCACGGTCACACTGTGGTTCGATCAAAGAGCTACTTGCTGCTCGAATTCTCGACTATCAGCATCCTATTGCCCAACATCCAGTTTTGGTTGCAAGGAGAGTCAAAATGCCTACAAACATGAAGCTGTTTCAATAGGCGACGAGACTGATCATCAAAGTGCTTAAGGATGCAAAGCACTGTTAGCAGGTAAGTGATTCCCATAACTCAATATGTTGTTGTGATACATATGTCTGTTTTTGACTTAGTTGACCACTCAAGCTGGGGGAGAATGATTCTGGTTCTGGTTATTGTTATAATTCTAATCAACGCCTAATGTTAAGGAGTTCTGGATTTATGGGGGAGAATCCTTGTAACTACTTGGTTTAGGGGGAGAATCATTGTTTATGGGGGAGACTTAATTGATTAATTGGTTGATCTTAGGTTGCTAATGATTGATAATATGTCAATTGATTAAGTCTGATTAGAGAGCTATTAAGAACATGGTTTCCGCTGCAGCCCGCTGGGGGTTTCTGATTATTAGATTCCTAATCATAGTTCTGTTTGAACAAGCTATTGATTGATTTTGCTAGATAATGACTGTTGTTTTGTCTAGTTGTTGCTTGTTTTGTTTTGGCTTGTGTTTATTGGAGTGTCTTTTCAGGATGAACCAGAGAGATACTTGAGTATCAAACTCAGTCAAAAAGGGGGAGATTGTAAATGCAGATTCTGGAACAACTCGCTGTGAGGAACAAGTCGTTGTGCCGAACAGAGCGTTGTATCAATCAGGAAGCTGCATCAAATCAAAGACGCCCGAGTTGCTGACTTGGATGTGTGAGCTGACGTGGCAAGACGTGAGTGGATGTTATGATGTGTCGAGGAAAGTTGATGACTTGGCATTGAAGATAGAGACGATATTGTTCTTGGAGATATGAAGAATATTCTCCATAGGAAATTAAGGAAAGGATAAACTTGAGCAGCAAGCAGTTTCCTTATCCTTGGAGATATGAAGAATATTCTCAACAACAAATAAGGAAAAGATAAGGTTGAGAGCAAATAGTTTCCTTATCCCTTGATACTTGGAGATTCACCTTCTAGGGTTTCACTAGTCGTGTATATATATTCTAGGAGTAGGCCACGAGTCAAGTTGAGCACTCTAGAATATTTATACAGTTGTAAACTTCGAAGCCAGAAAAATAAGGCTTAGAAGGTGTGTTCCCAGTTCTCTGTGACGTTAATCAGGGAGGTGATTAAGTGTGCAGAGAATTATTTTTTCTTTCTCTTAGATCTACACTGGTGAGAGTTTAGATAGAAAAGAGAGAGGGTTGGTTTTCTTCTCTTATAGATAAAAAGATACAGGGTTGGTTTTCTTCTCTTAGATCTACACAGGGTGTTGTGTTAGATAGAAAAGAAAAGTTTCAGATTCATTCTTAGTCGTGATCAATCCTATTGGGTAGAATAGGTTGAGTAAGGGCCGAGACAAAATTGTATCATTGTAAGAGATAAATTTTATTAATAAGATTGAAGAGAAAAGCGTTGGCTTGACGCGTTCCAAGTGTAAATCAATGTGTTGTGTGTCTCTATACCTTAACACACGACATTGTTAAAGGCAAATCCTCATCATTTTTTTTTGTTGTTAAGTGAAGCCATAAGCAAAAGTTGAAATTAAAATCCCATATCACAAGTTAAGTGAAGTCAATTACAAATCACATGGTAAAACGTTGTTTCTTCAATGTCTTCCTTCCACATATAATAGAGATCTGATCATCTATTTTAAGTTTTGGGTCTCCCTATCTAGGGCTGGGCACGGGACGGGTACCATGAATTTTCTCATACCTTTTACTCGACCCGACCCTAACGGGTAATAGAAAAAAATTACTCGTACTCGACCCTTAAATAACGGGTACCCGGAAAAACGGATATCCGGAAAAAAATAGTTGACCCTTTAAATACCCGACCCTTTACCCTTACCCGGAAAATGAATATTCGATAAAAAAATTGTCAATAATCGCAATAATAATTTCATATTCCAAAATCCGAAAAAGGAAAAATTCATAAATGTATACAACATATAGGTCCAAAAATTAGAAAATTACAAACTTAAAAAATAAAAATAAAATATTAATTCAATTGGGAGTCCAGTTGGACTAAGTTGAAGTTAGGTTTTAACTTTAACTCTATAATATATTTATAAATTAATAATAAATAATAATAATACAAAATAATAAAGGGTATTTATGGGTCGGGTAACAAAACGGGTAAAGGGACAAGTAACAGGACGAGTATTAAAAACTAAACTAATACCTTTTACTCGTCCCTTACTCACGGGTAATATAATTATAATACCCTTTACTCGATCCTAAAGCAGTGGGTACCTTTTTTTCGGGACGGGTACGAACCGAGTAATGGATCGAATACGGGTAACGGATATTAGTGCTCAGGCCTATCCCTATTTGTAGTAATCTTAAAAAATTCAAGCTATAATAATATATAAATATAGGAATTTATAATTAAATTTTAAACTAAAAAAATTCATTTTCTAAAACAGTTTCACTTCTTCCATGTGTTATACGAAACTGATATAAAGGACCACGCTTCTTTTCTTGCCTTCATTCTTATTTTTGTTAAAATAAAACTAAAGTCAATTAGGAATTGGAAGAATCTAATGTCGTATATGGTGATAAAGACAAGGGCTAGATAAATTTATCTGATCCACTTGTTTTATAAATATGGATACGGAAAATTGTATTTCCTATGTAATTTGGGAACCGACTCTCTAACCCATCCTAGTCTCTATAAATACAGAACCTCTAAACTCTAAAGAGCTCACAAAAGCAAAACAAACAAAGAAAAACAAAAAAGAGAAAGCAGTCAATATATTTGATCAAAGCTATGGGTCTATCTACGGCACGAAGGCTACTCGTAGTTCTCCTGGTTACTGCGTTCGTCTTCTCCGGGAGTGCTGAAGCCTGGAGCTGGAGTTGGGGCTCCGGCCAGTCCGGTTCTAACGGGGGTTGGGGATGGAGCTCCGGCAACTCTGGCGGTTCTTCTGGCTCGGCTTCTGGTGGTTCAGAAGACTCTAACTCGGGTGGTTCAAGCTGGGGTTGGGGATGGAGCTCAGACGGTACAGATACTGATTGGGGAAGCAGCTCTGGATCAAACCATTCTAGCGGTACTGGATCTACACGCAAAAGTCACAGCCCTGGCCAAAATCACTCAAGCGGCACTAGCCCTACACACAACAACGATAGCACGAGATCAAACCACTCGAGCATCACTGGCTCCACACACAACAATCATAGCTCGGGCTCATCAAACCACTCGACCATCGTTGGTTCTACACACAACAATCATAGCTCGGGCTTAAACCACTCAAGCATCACCGGTTCTACTACGTACAACCACACGGCTCCAATAACGAGGGGGAGAAAGATTGCGGTTACTGTGTGGAAAAACGGATACGGTTACACAGAATGGGCTACAAAGCATGCCCCTTTCTACGTCCACGATGTTCTTGTTTTCACGTATAACAACAACAACAATGATCAAACCCTATCCAAGATGAAGCACCACAACAAGAAGAACGACGTCTACTTGCTCCCAGACATGAAGAGCTTCAACAGATGCGATGTGACCAGAGGCAAGAAGCTGGCCGCACGACGAGGTTCACCATCATGGGGCTTCAAGTTGCTTCTTCGTAAGGTTCAGACTTACTACTTCGTCAGTGGAGACCACAACGGCTGCAACAACAACAACATGAAGTTCTTTGTCCACCCGATTCCCCACCCTTCTCACTAAGACACTAACTATAAAATCCACTTGCTCTTTCCTTTTCTTTAAAGTTTAAACTCCGAGTTAGTTTATATTCTGCAGGTTTTTTTCTATTAGTTAACCTTTTTCGTATAAGTCATTTAAAATTTTATGGAATGATTATTACTTCTACAAGGTTATAGTTTTCTTCCACTGGAGTAATAATTGCCACAAGTCAGCTCGAGAGGAAAAGTTATGTGAAACTTTGTCATATTATATAAGATAATGTAGCATAAATACAGTATTATTCATAATAGTAAATAAAATATTTACATTTGTATACGTCATACTGAATTTTTTAAAGTTGTTTAGTTATTAAATAAGGTATTTCTAATGTTTCAATTTTACGGAATTTGATTATTTTTCCCAAACACTAGTGTGTTCTACTCTGACAGTTTAATCAATCACAGGATTACAACTACAATTTAGCTTCTTGTGGATTTTATACGTACCCTCACAAATTTATTACATGATCAGAACTCTGATTCAGATTCTTGTGGATTGATGTTTCGTTAGATTCTGCGTGAGTTGTTTATATATTATTCAATTTTTAAGCGTTGGTTCATGGATTAAAATCCACAATACAATAATGTTAGGTTCGACAAGATGAATAAAAAGTTCAAAACTCTTTTAAAACAAGACATATAAGAAAAACCTTGTGGTAGAAAAAGTGTATCGTGAGGGTGCAATTATAGCATTACAAGTATCTCTTCTATGTACGGCATAACATTTTTCATGACTGTGTTATTTGTCATCGTATATTAAAAACATACGCGGAAAAATATAAATTACAACCACATGAAACAACAATAAGTGAACAGGCAAAAGCTTCTTGTTTCCAATACTACTACTCCAGTTTCCAAGCATGAAGAAAAAGGCAAAACTCGGGCGGCCAAGGGTTACTAGTTTTGGTCGAATAATACCTGCTCCCAGCTGTACTTGTATCGCTCTCACCACCTCCACCACCACCGTGACCACTCCCTTCCATGTCGCTATCTTCACCGTTCCCTGGTTTAAATATAAACATACCGTGGCCTGTCCCTGGCTTGCTGAACAACCAATCATACACATCCCAAAACACTTGAACTGGTTGTTTATCGACCAGCACGGTCTGATTCCCTCTAAATTTCCATTGCAGATTTTTTACTTGTACCAACACAATCCCGTCTATGCTTATCCACATCTCTGGCTCTTTAGGCCCCGAGGTCGAGCTTTCCACAATGATCTCGTGCTCTTTTTTCTTGTCGTAAAACTTAGCCCTGGTCGTAAAACACTTCTTGCCAAACACGTTTTCTTTCTTGTAGAACAAGGCAGCCTCTACCAAAGCGGGCCTCGACTTTGTTCTCTTGAAAGCCTTCTTCTTGTAATCACCCACCAATAAAACCACCTCTTCCTCTGAGACTAAAGCCACGTAGAAATCCGAACTCGGCTCGGGGCTACTCACGAATTTCGCAGACCTAAAATCCCAATACACCTCTACCGGGTTCCCTTCCACCTCGAACGACTTATAGCCTTTCTTGTTCCAAAAATGCCAGGGCTTGAGATCAACCTTGCAACAGTAATTCATATCACCTTCCACGCTAGTCACCATGACCATAAGCGAATGGTTCATGAGATTCTTGGACCACAATACCGTCACATTCCTCCAAAATCCAGATATATGTGCTTGGTAGATGCACGTCACGGTGCTTTGTGCTGTCTTATACGTTACAGGATCCTCTGTTATCTTCTCTGCGAATTGACTACTCCCCGTCGAATGTGATCTAAACGACATGATCGTTTGTCAAATTTTACACACAAAAGATAACAAATTTCTAGCGTAATTCGGTTTTACATATCAACCAATGGTACCGGACTTCTCTCAAAGGCTCGTGAACGAAGCTCCTTGTGGCTTGTTCAGCAGATCCAAGAATGTGAGTAAGGAGACAAACGAACAATAGAGATCAGATTGAGAATTAGATAGGTTTTGGGAGAATTTTCGGGAGATTTTGGATAGAGACAGGTCTAGAGGGGAAAACAATAGATTAAGGAAGAAAGATTGGGAGAAGAAGAGAAACATCCATGTAAGAATGTGGATGACGCGTAAGGACATTGAAGGATGTTCATCTTAACAAACAGAAATTGTTTGCAATATCCGTTTCTTCTTTCTATTTTTCGTTTCGGTAATAACCTATTATAACAAAATCCAATTGGTTTTCTTAAATGACAGATGTTTTTTAATTTCTTAAAATACCAACACAATATGTGACTCTCTCTGTCTTTTTTT
>NC_025703.1:15829037-15842396 GCF_000633955.1 Camelina sativa | reverse complement strand
TTTTTTTTTTTTTTTTTTTTTTTTTTTCTGTTTTTTTTTGGTGATGTTCTGTAAGTTAGGTTAATTATACAGTACAGGGCGTTTACGGGGAAAAAAATAATTAGGAGTCCGAAATAATTATACAGTACAATATGTGACTCTCTCTTTTTTCTGTTTTTCTCTTTTTTCTTTATTTCAATGGCATAAGTTATATATGTTATCTTGACGTAAAATGACATTTAGTATATAGTACATTCTGAAAAATTCGAAAACATATTCATATCGATTTGATGTTATCCTCATATATTTGTCACATATATCCGCATGCTCTCAGTTGTTTCGATCTCATCTCTATACTACTGGAAATGATGTGCTCTTGTATTCATATATATGTGCTTAAGATTTGGTATACATCATAATGTGAAATTAAATATATATATATATTGTTAGATTGTATCTCTTTAATTTTTTTTTTTTTTTATCAAGATTTAGAGGATAGGCGGGTTGTATCTCCACGCAAAGTTTCGATTAAGTCCAAAATTCTATTCAACTGTAGTACTCGACATTCGGGTTCATACACTAGTGAAAGTTTGTCAATGTCTACTACACAAATTCTACAAATCGAGTTGTGTCCTTTTTCCGTAATAATTATTTAAGTTTCCGTCAAAACTAGTGTTAAATTGGATGAATAAACATACGGGAGATTTTCAAAAATAGCTTTAAAATAAGTTTTTTTTCCAAATTTAGCACAACATCTATATAATTTCAAAAATAAACTATATTTCAAAATTAATCTTTCAAAATAAATCCCTAAATTTAAAATATTAAGTCCTACCTTTCAAAACACTACTCGAATGTGAAATTGAGAATTCAAACCTAAAAAAAAAGGATTTTCAAACCCTTTTTCTATATCATTTTTAAAAAATACCCTTTATGGTGTCTATTTTCAAAAATACCTCTTTTAATATATAAAATGACAAAATTCTAAACTCTAAACCCCAAATACTAAACTCTACCCCAAAAAACTATATGCTAAATGTAAAATACAGAACCCAAACACTAAAAAAAATTCTAAAAATTAACTTAACATATTGTAATTGTGTAAAATATGGTAAAAATGACAATGTTAAAAAAGGGTATTTTTGAAAAAGGATATATCAAAAAGTATATTTCTAACAAATTCTTAAAAAAAAATCCAAAAAAAAAAATTAAACAATATAATATGTTAAATAGTGTTATTTTTGGAAATTTATGTATTGTGTGCTATAATTGTCCATAAAACTTGTTTTAGCGCTATTTTAAGGTATTCTCTAAATGTTAGTCATTTACGGAATATTTAGTCATTTACGGAATAAGGGATACAACTCGACTTATAAAACATTTGTGGGGTAGACATTATCAAACTTTCACTTATATAACTAGAGTTTGAGGATCATGTTTGATGGGATTATGAATTTAATCAAAACTTTGCTTAAAGAAGGTGCTATGTCTTTAAAGGACTACAAAAAGGATTAAAAATCTGAACAACCCGTCGACTTCAATAGAGATAAATTTGAATGTTGGGATACAATGGAGAGCCCAACATAGAACGACGTATACCTACATATCCATGGAAAAGGTGCTGTGCCGCGTTAGAACATTGGTTATCTCAAATTCTCATCAAAACTACCTTTAGTTAGCATCCAAAACAAGTAAAGTAGATTCCACGCACGCACGCGTATTGCAAGTGTTGGTAGCAAAGACGCATTCAAAACATACAGAAAAGCATATATGGGTCCATTCGGGAATCATATAACACTAAGGATGTTGTCTAATTTGTCACTTTACCATTGGTCTTGTGAACAAAAGAGAAAAGAAAAAAAATCATTGGTCCATTACGTTATCTTCATGTTCGCGCGTGTGCAATGCGACCTTACCGGATCATAGTGTTATTTTTAAAAACTATGAATGGAAATATTGTTTTTTTGTCAAAACATAACTTAACTATGGGATTTGCAAAATTATGATAGTGTTATTAATGAAAACAGGCAGTGATCTGTTATATACAGGTACATTTGCTAAAATTATCAAGTGGCAAAATAGTTGTAAATTGGAGGTTCAGATTCTTACACGTTTTGACGATTATAGTATCTGTTGTTTTATGTGTGTGAGAAGTTTCTAGAAGGTTTGAGAAGGCAATATTGAAGGACGGTTTGAGGATGAATTAAAGAGGAAAAATAATATTTCTTTGGTTAATTAAATTGGAGCTTTACAAGGAAAAGGAAAATAGCAAAAAGAAAAAGGTATTTTCTTATGAAATTTGGAAATCTAAGGAAAACAGCAAAAAGGAAAAAGGTCTTTTCTTATGAAATTTGGAAATCTTCTCCTATGGTGATTAGGAAGTCTTGATGGATATATGAGGAGGTGTTGGGCACGTCCTAGAGAGGCAAGAGAGCTGAAAGATAAAGATAATAATCCTAGAGAGCTTTCTCATTGTGTGCGGCTTAGTTTCGCGGTTTGGTGCTTGTGTTGTTCAAGCTTCTTTGTTCGTCGGTGTGACGTGTGTGTGAAGGTTGCTCAAGAGAGTTGAAGATCTAAAGTCTAGGTTCGGTGTGACTTTAGTTAAGGGTAGAGATTTATCCTTAAGATTTCATGTTATAGAACGGAGCGGTGAATTAAGAAGGTTGTGCTTGATTTACGTGTTTGCGAATATGTTGTATTTGCTTTCTTGTTCTAGTGGAATCGAATTCTGGACGTCGTACCGGGAAGTAGGAAATACCGAACCTTGTTAATAAAGCTCTTGTATTATTTACTTTCTGCATTTTATTATTTGCATCTCATCTGCGTTTACACATGGTTCTTCTTAAGAAAAAATGTTCTAAAAAAAAAAAAAAATTACATAAGGCCATTCTTTATTAAATAGCATATTATCAAATGAAAGACATAAGAACCTACGTTAATATATATAAAAATAGTGTTTGCACAAAATTTTGGTTATTCTTATTCCCATTATTTATACGTTTGCATGCATCGTAGGAAGTGGTCAATGGGGGTTTGTTTGGGAAGAGGTTTTGATTGATTAAACAGAAGAATCTACTTCAACTGACGCACGGCTATACATTAATATAGAAACCCCATATTTCTTCTAGACAATCTCTTAATTGTTCCAGAGCAACTAGAAAAAGATTCAGATTGCCTTATATATTTGTAGGCTTAAAGCTTGATTCAAATTTAAATCTTTTATTATAAGTTTCGTTCTTTAATTCAATGGTGATAGTTCGTTGTAATTTCTCATATAGGAAATATTTTCATTTCTAACTAGCTAGTTTTTTGTAATTAATTGATATAAACTATTTTTAATTTTTTTTTTCAACAACTAAAGAACATTAACTCAAATGAACCAATGTGAAGGTACATATTTTACATGGGTAATGCAATGAGGTTTAGAGCAAACACATTGTGCCAAATTATCCGCTTTACTATTCTATGTGCGAGGAATCAAAACTAACGAAAAGGACGTGAACTCGGCCTTGTCAATCTGTATGTCCTCCAAATAAAGTGTAAAAGCAAGCTACTCAAAAGGCGAAAACACCATCTTCACAAGATCAGAACAGTTAGTAAAAAAGATAATATGCTGATTATCCATCCAATTGTATACCTTATTGCCCAGATTAGAGCTTAAATCTCTGCATGAAGAGGCGTGAGACTCCACCTCTACTGACAAATTTGTAAGTAGAGGAAAGTATTGTTCATGCAGCATTGAGAAGATGAGAAATATTGAAATAAAATTTTAATAAATGTACTGTTTTCTACATATTTATCTTTTTTTTCTGCAAGGACCCAAGAGAATATGAAAAAAAAAAGCTGATACGGAATAACTGTGATAGGAGTGAAAAGTATTTATATACATATACATACAGTTCATATAATCCCCTATATAAGAAAACGGAAGTACACAACTTTTTTTGTAAACTATATAATTTTTATAAGTTGGTTACAAAATAGGTTATAAATTAAATATAGGTTGAAAAAAGGTTATAGATTAATTGATCAATCCATGGACTATATGAATACATTTAAGAATATCCCAAAGAATCCTCTAAAGGAGAATATTCCAATGATTTATACAATTTCCAAAATAAAATCTATAGTATTTCATGTATTGTTACAAAATATATACTGTTAGGCATAAAAATATACGGTTAGACGTAAAAAGTAATAAAATCTTGGCAATTTATCAAACTTAATCGTAATTTCCGAGATCTTATTGCAGTTGAAAATAAATTCTTACCTAAGCACGGATCATATTAAAAAATCTTAACCAAACATGTTCAAAAATTAAAATAAATCAAACAACAAACTTAACCATTTCTTATACATAAAATTACAAAATTAACAATATAAAACTTACAAAATATGTGTGTTTTTCAAACTATCATATTTAGCATATGATTTTATTATATAATATTTTATCTAAAAAACTTTTACAAATAATCATAGAAATTATATTTTATTCTAAAATTATAATATAAATAAAAAGAATTTCAACCGTGCTAGAGCACTCGCCCAAATCTAGTTGTTTTTGTTATTGTGGAACCATCTCGCACCGTCTCCATTTGGAACCTACATGATTGGAAAGTCAAAAGCGTTGAGCCTTTTACACTTCGCTATGATTAATTAAACTGAAATGGCCCAAAGTTATTGTTTGAAAGCCAACATTTGGGTTTGGCTAGAGAGTCAATAAAACATGCAAAAGGAGACATCGTGGTTATTGGTTAATATGCTACAAGTCTAAGTGTCTAACAAATAGAGATTTTCATGAAAAAAAGCTTAAGTATTTGGTAGATTTATTTTATTATTTTCAAATAAATTATTGATAAAAAATAATTACGATATTTTAGTAGAAAATAAATTTCAAGTACTAGTCCGGTCAATGTGACAAACCTAAACATAATTACATTATTGATTAAAAACCTGTCATATATTTATTGAGATGTTTTAAACCCTTCAAATAAAGATTTTTAAAAAAATCTGCCACCTACACTATCATCAGAAGTTTAAAGCATTGTCATCAAATCAATATATTTTCGTATATTCATTTATTAAATGATGATGTGTATTTTTGTTTTAGACATAAGAAAATATGGTCTTTTTTTTAATATAGCAATGAAACGTGATGCATTTCTTCCATCAAAAAATTGAAACGATGAAACAATATAACTAACATATCATATCCTATGCTGCATAAAAGAATGAAATCGAAAAAAAATCATGTATATTTTTAAAATTTTAAATTTCTGAACAAAAAGATAAGTGACAATAAGAATTTTTACTTTATACAAGATTTTTGAATTTTTAAGTCGACAATAGGGATTTAAAACTTCATATTGATTTTGAACAAAATTCTGCGTTGTTTTTGTCAAGTCAACATGATTTTTTTTTTCCTCTAATATGAAATTATTTGCTGCCTGATCAGTAAAAAAAAAATAGAAAACCCAAATACAAACTTAATTGTACAAAAAAATAGAAACCCAAGTACAAACTGAATTGTAGAAAGAAAAAAAGCCTTCTATAAACTTGGGGTTGGAACCTGGAACCATACTTAACTAACATTTTCAATTCACTAGTATCATTAGATTTAGTCTATAATTGGCTCTGATTCCCGCTCATACGTTATTATCATACGTTATCATCATATTGCCACATTTTCAATCAAGCAATACAATCAAATGACAGTACTCCCATGCGGAAAACACACATAACCAATATATATGTATGTCTCATGTCCATGTTCAGATACTCTTATATACACCTATATTGACGAAGACAACCTTCAAGCATTTAACTCACAATATGGATGCATTGAGCATCATGATCTAGTTTTTAAACTTTCTACTTTATCTATGCCATCACGGCCGTCAGCGTAACCCTCAAAAATATAATTTTAAAACTTTCCACCACCTCAACAATCTATGCATGCATTGAGCATCATGATCGGCATTTCTGTTTTATATACCCCATCACGACCGTCAAACCTATGGTTCAACTTAAACCAGCCATTATCACACTCGAACTCATAATTAGACATAAGCCGGTCATCATGTTACATACTTAAGATCGATCATGTGACTATGTGGATGTGTTATACTTAGAATATGGACATAAGAAGCAAGTGGCTTTATAAAGTGTTAACTTTGTTTTTGTTAAAGATATTTGACCAATTAACGTTTGGATATTTGACCAAATGTCTAATTGGGTGTATCATAATTGAGCACGAAGCCTAACAACAAGTGGTCTTACTCATGTGGATACATTCGGACTAACACAAAATCGATTCTAAATATCTAAAGTCTGAAAATGTCAAAATCAAAGCTTCGTTTGAGATAAGAGTTGGCCAAACATATATTGTTTGTAATTATTATATATGAAAATTACATCTATACCTATGTCTATTCCAGTTAAATTAACCAATATGGCAATATATATTTTAAAAAAATACTACACCAAATTCAAATCATCAAGTAATTTTTTTCTTATTAAACCGATCACGCCAAATTATAAATAGCTTTGTTAAACCGTACAAAAATAAAATGCACAAAAATTAATGTGCATGCAAATATGTAATTCGGTGCATATATATTAGGTAGATTTATGTGTGTTATTAAGAAATATTCAACTCTAAAAGGATATTTTAAATATTTTAGTTAGTGATTTGTTTACTATAGTGCAATTCATCTTTTTACTCATCTAATTTTCAAGTTTTTCCTTGTCACTTGATGCTGTTGCTCTTATTTTACTGCATCTATCGTTGTGCTACTCCCATTATTCTACTCAAAAATAGTATCAATTGAGTACCAATTATTTGATAAACCATATTTTCTTTTAGACATAGTTTTTGATCTTTAAGTATATAGAAGACAATGATTAGATTAGGACCAACCAACAGGCCATAAATTATCAGTTTTTGCTACCAAGTTTAGCATCAATGGAAACTCCATTATTGTGACGCAATGTGACCACTTGAGCATCTTATCATTTTATTCCAGAACCACCTTATTACCCTAAGCTTCCCCTTTTTCAGCAACAAATTAGTGTTTCGAAATCAACACTCCAACACATTGTGCTCACAATAATGGAGTTTATGAACACTGATGACTAATACATTTTAAATAAATAGTGTTCATAAAATAACTTTTCCCTAGTGTTTATGAACCGTAGTATTTGTGAACACTACGGTTAAATGTACGTAGTGTTTCGAAATCATTTGTGTTCATAAAAAACCGTATTTGATTATCTCGTAGAAAATTATAACATTATACAACTTAATTGTTTCAAAAGATATTATATATCATATCGTTTTAATTTTAAGTTCTAAAAAGGGTTTAATTGTTTTGTTACTTTTAGTTTTACATACAAAAAACGCTCACGGCACAACCAAAATAGTTTTCGGAAACAATTAAAAAATGGAAAATAAAAACCCAACTCTCATTATAAAGAAGCAAACAACACACACGGCACAACCAAAACAAAAAGTCCAACAAAAGATACATAGTGAGAGTAACAGAAGAAGAAGAAGAAGAAGAATGAAGCTAACAAATCCCTCTCTTCTTCTTCTTCTTCTTGTTCTTCTCCACCTGGTTTCAAAACCCATCCTTGCTTCTAAAGATGTACATTCATTACCTATAACACACTATATATAACAACACACTCTTCCAGAATTTCACATTCATCTATTAATTAGTGTTATTGTTTGCTTTCAGTCGTTGTCATATGTGGTGTACTTTGGAGCGCACTCTCATGTCGAAGAGATAACAGAAGATGCCATGGATCGCGTCAGAGAAACACACTACGACTTTCTTGGTTCCTTCACCGGAAGGTTCTCTTAAACCAAACAACCCATTATTTACATTTAAATCTGTTAAACCATTTTCACTGACTTAAGTCTTGTTGAAACAGCCGTGAGAAAGCTACAGACGACATTTTCTATTCATACACAAAGCACATCAACGGGTTTGCTGCTCATCTCGACCACGACCTCGCATATGCTATCTCAAGTAAGTATACATTACATTTTTGTCTTCTCTCTGTTTGTGCTTATGGAGTTAAGCTCTGTTTTCTCTTTTCTTGATTATACTTCAAGAACACCCCGAAGTTGTGTCCGTCTTCCCAAACAAAGCCTTGAAGCTCCACACCACACGATCATGGGACTTCTTGGGTTTGGAACACAACTCTTACGTCCCTTCCTCTTCCATTTGGAGAAAAGCTAGATTCGGGGAAGATACCATAATTGCAAATCTCGATACGGGTCCGTTTCTCTCCTCTTTTTTTTTTTTTTTTCTCTTTGTTTTAAATATTTGTTTTTCTTCTTAGTCAACCTTTGCAACTTTGGGAGCCTTGAGATGGGTTTTTGGGAAGATACGTCCTTTACTTTAAAAACTATATTTTTCAAACTTGTATTACAAGAAATGTAAATATTAGTTTGTGAATTTGATTAAGCTAGTAGTTAAGATCTCTAGATGTCAACAAGAATCAAATCAGCCATATATATGCACGCATGTGCGCATATGCGCATATGCATATTCATTAATATCCATATTCTCTTCTTTCAACTAGGCTTATGGCATCTCTTATCTTTAATATTATACATGTTGACTGCATCGTCTAGTTTGACTTTAATAATAAACACTTAATCCTCTATATAATCATATTCCCTATTATATTATCCACATTCCACAAGAAGTTAGGAAAACGAATTAATAAAAATAAGAGATCAAATAAAAAACTTTCCATATACATATATAGATTCAAGGAATAGAGAAAAGTTGGTGAACAGCTCATCGTACATGTAACGTGTTTCACTGTTTTGGGCCTTTTGGCACTACGCAACTGTATTCTAATATGAAGTTAATGCATTCTAAAAATAGTAGTTTAATTGACTAATGACTTCAGTTTTCAGAAAAAAAAAAAAAAGTAGTGTACCAAGTGGGTATTCTAGTGGTCTTAGCATCCTTTAATGGAGGAGATTGTGATATCTATCTATATATCCACAGGCTGGTCCTGGCCGAAAAAGACTACGGACCTAAAGGTTTTCCAAAATTTCCTCAAAAATCAAAGTAATAGGAATCTGTTCCTAAGGAAATGTATATACCACAGGCTGGTCCTGGTGATCTGATCTGTAGATGAATGATGAACAAACTTTTAAACTTAGCTAGTGATCTCACTAGAGATTTTGTGACTTTCTTTTTTCGTAATTCTTCGGTTAATTTCCGCTAGATGATTACAAGTGTTTACTAAAGAAACACTTTCTATTGGAGTTTTTAGTTCGAGAAATTTCTTCTCTTACCGAATCTGTACTCAAAAAAGTTTATAAAGAATACAAATGCTTTAGGATATGCATGAGACCCAGAACCTTTCATTACGTTCTTTGAATAATTTAATATTGATTCAGAGAAGCAATCTTAGTTGCCATAACTAAAAAAAAATAGGGATCTGTTCACACAAACTCAGATTCTTTTGAATATATTATGATTAGTTGTGTGATTATGAGACATCATAGGAGTAGGACATTAAGAAATTCTTTTATTAACTCAATCCCATTTATCATCTATATACTGAATTATGTCAAAATATGTTTGTTTCTGTGTATAAAAAAGGTGTGTGGCCAGAATCAAAGAGCTTTAGAGATGAAGGCTTGGGACCAATTCCTTCGAGATGGAAGGGAATATGTCAAAACCAAAAAGATGCGACTTTCCATTGCAATAGGTTCTTTTCTATCTTTCTTTTACATTTTTTGTTCTTTCAAATTGGTGTTCAGTCATTTTCACGTTAAGTAATTATCATAAGATACAAACAAATTCTGGAATTATCTGTTGCCAACTCTTAGGAGTTGACACACTCATCACACCTAGTGGTGGAATTAAGTGTTTTTTATGTTTCATATTCAAAATTTTTATCAACAATAAGAAGACACGTGTTGTAGCTACAAGTCATGTTTTGGAATTTGAACAGTAANTAGCAATCTTGTGCTTGGTAATGGAAAGCATTATAAGGTTAGACTAAGTAGAAAAGATTGGATCATATCCAAATTTTCAAGTCTTGAAAATGAATTCTTGAATTCTTGGAATTGAGCTTAAAGCTTCTGTATTCATAGGGACAAAGCTTGTCATCCACGGCACTACCGCATGCTAAGTTCTATCCAATAATAGCATCTATAACAGCAAAGTTTAACAACGGTTCAGCATTGGATGCGTGAGTTTGGCTAATCTCGTTAATTGCTTATTTGAAAGGTTTTTATGTTATTTGTTAACTTTTTTATCTCTGTTNTTATGGTAAAAGGAAAAATAGAACTCATATTTCAACATCCGTGATGGGGGCTATACAGAGTATACTTTGAGTGATAGGACAAGATAACTATTTAAGAAAAAAAAACATATTATATTAATTTTACGTTTTAAAATATCCTTTTTTTTAATGATAATACTATTTTCTAGATACCAATTTTTAATGAAAATAGAGCATGTATTCATTTTCTTTGTTAAATAAAAATATTTTGTAATTTAAGGAAATAACATTCAATTCTTTTTTAAAAACATAACTTTCTTAATCAACACAATCGACCATGCAATTTTTTAAAATTGTTAAAGTATCGATTACTTTTGTAGAATCGTTTTTTTTTTAATAATCCTATCAATTTATTCTGAACTTACTTTTATATACTTTTTAATCTGTTTTCCTCTTGTCGAAAGATAGAATTAGAATACCAAAAAGAAACAAAAAGATATTCATTTTATGATTCCCTTTTATTACAAGGTAAAAATTAAATTGATACCATGTAATATACTTTTTTAATTTGTTTCATAAAAACCCTGTAAAAACTTAAAGTTTTACTTTTAAAACATTGTTAATCCATTTGCTTTTTATTTATTGTATGAATTCAAAAAGTAGCGAAACTTGTAAAGGGATCTTTATAGTAAAACTTGTAATTTGAAAATCTTACACTTACAATCTAACATGTTAAGCTAATCCAAGAAATGCGAATGAAGGAAACTGATCGGAGCAAGATATTTTCACAAAGGCTACGCAGCCGCCGTGGGACCTCTCAACTCAAGCTTCGACTCTCCACGTGATCTCGACGGCCATGGCTCCCACACTCTCTCCACCGCCGGAGGAGCTTTCGTCCCTGGAGTCAGCGTCTTCGGACAAGGTAACGGCACGGCCAAAGGTGGCTCTCCACGTGCCAGAGTCGCCGCGTACAAAGTCTGTTGGCCGCCCATTAAAGGAAACGAGTGCTACGACGCTGACGTACTCGCAGCTTTTGATGCCGCCATACACGACGGAGCTGACGTCATCTCTGTCTCGTTAGGCAGCGAGCCAACCTCGTTTTTCAATGACAGTGTCGCTATTGGTTCGTTTCACGCTGCTAAGAAACGGATCGTGGTTGTTTGCTCCGCCGGAAACTCTGGACCGGGGGATGGTACGGTTTCGAATGCCGCGCCGTGGCAGATCACCGTTGGTGCTAGTACCATGGACCGTGAGTTTGCTAGCAATCTTGTGCTTGGTAATGGAAAGCATTATAAGGTTAGACTAAGTAGAAAAGATTGGATCATATCCAAATGTTCAAATCTTGAAAATGAATTCTTGAATTCTTGGAATTGAGCTTAAAGCTTCTGTATTCATAGGGACAAAGCTTGGCATCCACAGCGTTGCCACATGCTAAGTTCTATCCAATAATAGCATCTATAACAGCAAAGTTTAAGAACGGTTCAGCATTGGATGCGTGAGTTTGCCTAATCTCGTTAATTACTTATGTGAAAGGTTTTATCTTATTGTTAACCTTTTTTATCTCTGTCTTGGTGTAGACAATTGTGCAAACTTGGATCGCTTGACCCTAAAAAGGCAAAGGGGAAGATATTAGTGTGTCTTCGAGGACAGAACGGGAGGGTAGAAAAGGGTCGGGCCGTGGCTTTAGCCGGTGGCGTAGGGATGGTTCTTGAGAACACTAATGTTACCGGGAATGATCTAACCGCTGATCCGCATGTCCTCCCAGCCACACAGCTCACTTCTAAGGACAGTCTTGCTGTGTCAAGATATGTCAGCCAAACCAAGTAGGAATCTTCAGTAACTTTACCTAAAACTAAACATGTTTACAAGTTCTGAAAGAAAAGTTTATTTGTTGATGTAGGAACCCGATCGCGCACATTACTCCTTCGAGGACAGCTTTGGGGTTAAAACCAGCACCTGTAATGGCTTCGTTTTCTTCTAAAGGTCCAAGCACAGTAGCTCCTGAGATTCTGAAGCCTGACATAACTGCCCCTGGTGTGAGTGTGATTGCTGCCTACACTGGCGCAATATCTCCAACAAACGAACAGTTTGATCCTCGAAGACTTCTGTACAATGCTGTTTCAGGAACCTCCATGTCTTGTCCTCATATCTCTGGCATTGCGGGTCTTCTCAAAACTCGTTATCCTTCTTGGAGCCCCGCAGCTATCCGCTCTGCCATTATGACTACCGGTAAGAATGTCTTTCGATTGGAGAGCTAAGGCATTGCTGGTAAAAATGAAGTCTAATACATTATCAGTTGAATCACATTAACATCTACTTATTGGGGCATAGAACACAGCTAACCAAATCTTGTTTCTTTAATGGCCATGTTCTGTTTTCTTGGTTTTGTACATGTTGGAAATGAATTGATTTTTCCTTAGTCTTGTAGTATTTTCATACTTTTGTTTTTCCCTTTCAGCAACAACAATGGACGACATTCCTGGACCTATACAAAATGCAACCAACATGAAGGCAACACCTTTCAGTTTTGGGGCAGGACACGTCCAACCAAATCTAGCTGTGAATCCCGGTCTGGTATACGATTCAGGCATCAAGGATTATCTCAACTTCTTATGCTCTCTAGGATACAATGCATCACAAATCGCTGTCTTCTCAGGAAATAACTTTACTTGTTCAAGCCCCAAAACAAGTCTTGTCAACCTTAACTATCCTTCCATCACAGTTCCAAACTTAACATCAAGTAAAGTTACCGTCTCAAGGACTGTAAAAAACGTTGGACGACCTTCATCTTATACCGTCCGGGTGACTAAACCACGAGGTGTTTATGTCGCGGTTAATCCCACGAGCTTGAATTTTACCAAAGTTGGAGAGCAAAAGACGTTTAAAGTGACACTTGTGAAGGATAAAGGGAATAAGGCGAAGGGCTACGTGTTTGGAGAATTGGTTTGGTCAGACAAGAAGCATCGTGTGAGAAGTCCCATCGTGGCGAAGCTCTGAATTTTGGCTAAATCCAAGTTGATAATATCTATGAGAGGGACTAACTAGATTTGTAGTGCCAATGGCGATATTTGTTTTTACGAAATTTAGTTTCTTGTGTTTGAATGTTAAGGCTTACAAAGA
>NC_025703.1:15828240-15829020 GCF_000633955.1 Camelina sativa | reverse complement strand
GGCTACGTGTTTGGAGAATTGGTTTGGTCAGACAAGAAGCATCGTGTGAGAAGTCCCATTGTGGTGAAGCTCTGACTTTTGGCTAAATCCAAGTTGATAATATCTATGAGAGGGACTAACTAGATTTGTAGTGCCAATGGTGATATTTGTTTTTACGAAATTTAGTTTCTTGTGTTTGAATGTTAAGGCTTACAAAGAATGGCGTAGTGGTTGGTGTGGTTTATCATATTGTTCAGTAGTGTAATGTTGTGGTGATCATTAAATCAATAATATAGCTCATCAACCAGATGTTTGTTTCTTCTCTTCCCCTATTTAATATTTCGGAAGTACACAACTTTTTTTTTCGTAGACTATATAATAGTTATAAGTTATAAAGTTCAAATTATTATTTGATTCATTAGTTGGTTATAAAATATGTTATGTAGATTGACTTCCTTAGTTATACCACGATACACAAAAATATTCCAAAGAATAATATAACTTAAAAAAAAAAAAATCTATGTACTGTTACGCCATATATACTGTTAGACAATTTAAAAAAAAGAAATATAATATAATACTTACTTCTATATTTCGTCTATCATCTCCTAAATCGTTTTGTCTGACAACATTATTGTGATCGTAGCGTTCTTTTTGGATGATAAGATAAAAGAAAAATATTTGAAAAAGAAAAAAAGTTTTAACTAGAAAACAATATACATTTAGGGTATCTTAAAAAGAAATTGGTATAAAATAAGTAATCTATTTTATTATTATTTAAAACATTGATACAAATATATC
>NC_025703.1:15782569-15828180 GCF_000633955.1 Camelina sativa | reverse complement strand
TTAGACGTAAACTTTTGTCCCAAAACCCCAAAAAGAAAAAGATAATAATCAACATGAACCAATTAAATTTTTGGACATAAGAAAGTTCATTGTCGAAAAGTATGGCTCACCGATAAGATCAAACCAAATAAAGGTGAACTTTTCTAAATTGTAGCTCGGCCTTAAACTAATAAAGTAATACTTAATTTCAAATTTTACCAATTTATTTTTTGATTTATTCAAAAAACATCCTTTGTGGTTACAATAGGTTCTCTTTTTTTCTTCTTTTTTTGTTCAAATGGTTACAACATGTTCTCTCACCTTGGACACTAATACCCGTTACCCGTATTCGATCCGTTACTCGGCTCGTACTCGTCCCGAAAAAAAAGGTTTCCGCAGCTTTAAGGTCGAGTAAAGGGTATTATAATTATATTACCCGTGAGTAAGGGACGAGTATAGGGTATTAGTTTAGTTTTCAATACCCGTCTCGTTACCCATCCCTTTATCCGTTTTTTTACCNCCGTTTTTTTACCCGAGCCGTAAATACCCTTTAATATTTTGTATTATTATTATTTATTATTAATTTATATATTATAGAGTTAAAGTTAAAGCCTAAGTTCAACTTAGTCCAACTCGATGCCCAATTGAATTAATATTTTATTTTTATTTTTTAAGTTTGTAATTTTCTAATTTTTGGACCTATATCTTGCGTACATTTATGAATTTTTACTTTTTCGAATTTTGGAATATAAAATTATTATTGCGATTATTGACAACTTTTTTTATCGGATATTCATTTTTCCGGGTAAGGGTAAAAGGTCGGGTATTTAAAGGGTCAACTATTTTTTCCGGGTACCCGTTATTTAAGAGTCAAGTACGAGTAATTTTTTTCTATTACCCATTAGGATCGGATCGGGTAAAGGATATGAGAAAATTCAAGAATATTCGTCCCGTGTCGAGCCCTAATGTTCTCTATTACCAACAAAAGAGGACCTGAAAGAGTCTGGAAATTTCCTGTTCGGCACATGGATATCGTATTGATTTTGTTTCAGAGGAAACGTGTCTTTCAGCAAGTTTGGAACCTGGTCTTTTCTTTTCTAACTTTTGGTAATGTTTCATTTAACAAATTTTCTTTCAAGTATAGTTCAATATTCATACTTTTTAATTGCATGATATATATTTCCAATATCTTTGTTAGAACATTTTTGGTTTAAAAGTTTAGTCGGTTCACGTTTGTGTTTAAATATATATATGCAAAAGTTTATCAATCTATTACTTACACTAAAAGGAGTGTGAGGCCAACTTAGAGCATCCCCATCGGTGATTTTTATGGGTGTCTCATTAGTTAGAAAGGAAAAAAAAAATTAGGAGAGAGGGTGTTTGTAATGTCTTTAGATAGACACTTTGAAATATTTTAAGACTTGCTTGCCAGGTGTTTAGTTTTTAATGGTTCAAATTTTGAAATAAACTAATTATATTAAAATATGAATATTTGTTTAAACAAGACACCCATTTTAGGAGATGTGCAATGTGGATGGTTTTACTCTTACTTAATACATAATATATTAAGATAACAATAAAACTGCAATTGAACTAATCACAATGTCAAATATGATTGAGTAAAGTCAAACAAGATGTCCTAGGTGAATTTTGTAGGGTTTTGAATGATATAAATAAAAGATGTAAATAAAGGTATATATTACTGAAATCAAATTAAAAACATATAGTAGCAAAACAAATAATTATGTGTGGATAGTTCAATTGATAAAAAAATCTCAAGTGAAGCCAAGAAGTTGCCGATTGGAGTGACATTTAAGAGGGAGCCCTATAGAATAGTATGGTCCTTTGAACTAAAGAGGGTGTATTCAATTTAATATTCCAAATAATTTGAGATTTTTTTAAGATTTTAAATGATTTTGATGATTTTAAGAAAGTTGGTATGATTTATTGTAAAATTCTTTCAAATCTCACTTAAAATCATAAGATTTGGATTTTTATATTTTTAACTAAAAAAAATCTCTCAAATTCTACAGAATCCCTAAAAATCATTAAAATCTAAATCTACAAATTGTTTTGAATAACAATGGATTTTAAGATAGATTGTTAAATCATTATTTCAATAACAAAAAATTTCATAAGACTTTTTAAAATCAATGATTGAATAATATAGGATTTGCAAATTTTACACAAATCACTTAAAATATCAGGTTGAATATACCCCTAAAACTTTTTAATTATTCAAAAAAAAGCAGAAACTATAATATTTAATAAAGTAATTCTTTTTCTCTTTTTGATTTGTTTTTTTATACTTTATTTATTATATATGGATAGATCTCTACTTAAATGGGGTTTAAATAGATTTCAAGTCATAGTATGATATGATTGTTAGATTTGGGAAATACAATTTTAGATTTTTTTTTTGTGTGTTGTTGTTGTTGTCTATTGTTGTTCTTATTTTCCAACCAAGATAATTAATTGATCCATTTTGTTGAAATAAGCAAATTATAAAGAAATGGTATTGCAGACATCATTCTTTCTGCAATACTACTTGATTGATCAAGAAATATATATAGGTATTAAAATATGGTTTTCACAAGACATTATCAATCTTACAAAAATAGAAATCTTAATATCTCAACATAATCATTAAATGCAATCACTTTTATATATGTATCTGTCCTAACTTACATTACATCATATATATTTAAATGTGACAATGCATGTGAACGATGATTTAGATCTAACTAAGGTGAAACAGTAATTAAAATCTTTTTGAAAAAGTTATTAGTAAGTAGTAACACAATACTATTACTCATAGTCATAGTAACAACAACGATATATGTAACACGTAAATCTGTGACTGTGGCATTAGTCTCTTGCTTTCTTCTGCATGCATTTTTTTGTTTTTTTGTTTTATTTCTTTTGGATTTTGTATCTACATTAATCCAATAGTAGAATGCTATTTTAATTTGGAGTAACGTTTTATAGCTCAAAATTCACTAAAATTTAAACCTAACCACCAATAGTAGAATGTTATCTTTTCATTTACAGATCTTTAAAACGTATTCACCTACTAAATTAATTAAACTTACTAACCCAAGCTAGCAAGACACCTCCCCTGAATCCCTGATGTACTCACATAGAGTTGACTTCTTTTTTTCAACAAAATACAACTCCACTAGTTTTGTCCGTCTCTGTTCTGTTTTTTTTTAATATTTATAAAGATTTGTCTGTTCTCTGAAGTCGTGTATAATCATCTCACAAGTGCCTAGGTAAATTTACGGTCGTCGACAAGAACTAAAGAATCTTCAAGAAGGTAATGGAAGATCCACTTTTACGGGGAAACGATCAGACAAACACCGGAAGTCCTAAGCCGACGACGCATACATGGAGGAAGGATTTCACGGCGGAGCTCAAGAACGTCAGCCTCATGGGGGCGCCTATGGCCACCGTGACCGTTGCTCAGTACTTATTGCCCGTCATCTCAGTCATGGTCGCTGGCCACCGTGGCGAACTCCAGCTCTCCGGTGTCGCTCTAGCCACTTCTTTCGCAAACGTCTCCGGCTTCAGCATCATGGTAAGTTGGTAACTAGTTAGTAGTTATCTATCCTCCTCTGTTTTAAAGATCCGATCTAATCTCAAAGTCTTGATATTTTTTTTTTTTTTTTGCAGTATGGTTTGGTGGGTGCACTTGAAACTCTATGTGGTCAAGCTTATGGAGCAAAACAATACGCTAAACTCGGAACTTATACTTACTCTGCAATAGCTTCGAACGTACCTATTTGTCTACTCATATCGGTTCTCTGGTTTTACATGGACAAACTCTTGGTTTCAATCGGACAAGATCCTGACATCTCTAAGGTAGCTGGTTCCTACGCGGTTTGTCTTATACCGGCATTGTTCTCTCAAGCGGTGCAACAACCTCTGACTAGGTTTCTTCAGACTCAGGGTTTGGTTCTTCCTCTTCTCTACTGTGCCATAACCACCCTTTTGTTCCATATACCTGTTTGTCTGACTCTGGTCTACACGTTTGGTCTTGGAAGCAATGGAGCTGCCCTGGCTATTAGTTTGTCTTACTGGTTCAATGTGTTAATTCTTGCTTTGTATGTGAGATTTTCAAGCTCTTGCGAGAAGACTCGTGGTTTTGTATCTGATGATTTTGTGTCGAGCGTCAAGCAGTTTTTTCAGTATGGGATACCATCAGCAGCAATGACTTGGTAAAAACATTTCATTGGTGGATTCTCTTTCTTCCTCTAGCCTAATTTTGATTGTTTCTTTTTTTTCTTTTCTATATGCAGCATAGAATGGTCCTTGTTTGAGTTCCTTATATTGTCCTCAGGGCTCCTCCCTAACCCGAAACTCGAGACCTCTGTTCTTTCAATTTGGTAATCTATATTTCTCTTTTACTATGTGTCTTACTACTTATATTATCTAGTATCATGAGGAACTTTGTCAAATAGAAAAAAGGTTAAGAATAAAATATTGGTCTAATGAGTAAATATTACTCTTCATGTTTAAATAAAATTGACTTTAGTTTTTTTAAATTTAGATGAACCAATTTTTACTCTTCATTTCATTATCTAATTTAGTTATGCAATCATTTGGATTGTGTGTCGTCCATGACAGTCTCACAACAGGATCTCTCCACTATGTCATTCCAATGGGTATTGGGGCTGCTGGAAGGTATTATATCGATGAAACCAACTCAATGTTAGTTTGTATGGGAATTTGCAGATTAGTTACACTTGTTTACTTTGGCAGCACACGGATTTCAAACGAATTGGGAGCGGGGAATCCTGAGGTTGCTAGGCTGGCAGTGTTTGCCGGTATTTTCCTTTGGTTCCTAGAGGCTACCACTTGTTGCACACTCCTCTTCGCTTGCAGGAATATTTTCGGTTACGCCTTCAGCAACAGCAAAGAAGTTGTGGACTATGTCACTGAGCTATCTCCTTTGCTTTGTCTCTCATTTTTAGTTGATGGATTCTCTGCAGTGCTTGGGGGTAATTAGATCAAACCATCAACAAGCAAATGAAAATACAAAATCTATCTCGCGACTTCGAATATGTTTGATATGCCTTTCGCTTCTTTTTTTCGGAAAAAGGGGTTGCTAGGGGAAGTGGGTGGCAACATATTGGAGCTTGGGCAAATGTGGTGGCTTACTATCTCCTAGGAGCTCCGGTTGGACTTTTCTTAGGATTTTGGTGTCACATGAACGGTAAAGGACTATGGATTGGTGTGGTTGTTGGGTCTACGGCGCAAGGGATTATACTAGCTATAGTCACTGCTTGCATGAGCTGGAATGAGCAGGTCAGTTACAATCTCTTGACTTCTTTTTGACACTTGATGACTCTTTGTTTGCTCTACTGAAGTTGATTGCTGTCAATGCCATCCTAAAATGCAGGCTGCTCAAGCAAGAAAGAGAATAGTTGTAAGGACTTCTTCGTTTGGCAGTGGACTTGCTTGAAGGGTTCTTTATTTCTATTTTTGAGACAAGTCACAGGGTGACATAGATTTTGTTTTCTTCAAATTATGGGACAATCATCATGGCCCTGTTTTTTTGCTGATCGCTGCAATAGCGACTGCGACTGAAAATTAAAGAGGAGGAAGCTGAACGGACGACACAGTTTTTTAAAAAATCATTCGCTGAGTTTTTTGGAACTGATGACGTGAAAGGAGTTTCTAATCGCTAGTATTATTGACGACTCCACAATCGCTTTATCACGCTTCCAGTTTTTCTAATCCCACTTCCATTTTCCCCGGCGTTACTTTTATTACAGTTTTAATTGTCGTTTTGCTTTTATACTTTTTACGTTCACCACCGTCATTTTACACAGTCGCAATCGCTATTTCAGCGATCAACAAAAGAACAGGGCCCATATCACTAGAGAACATTGGAGTGACAATGTAGGAGTTAATTTATCATGCTGTCTCATATGCGGTGGTAACACTTTCTAAAAATACAATATCTTCACAATATACATTTATACATTTTCGGAAGATAAAATATCTGTATAACATCATTTTAAAATTTATTAATTTTTGTTTGTAATATACAATACTAATAACAATTACTGAATATTTGATATATTTCCCCTTTCTAATCTTTGTTACTCTATATAGACGTTACATTTTTATCGAGGTTACATCGCTCTCGCTTTAGCAAACAAAACTTTCTAACCTTAAATTTCTCCGAAAATGGCCAAGCCTAACCCCCTCAGATTTTCTTCATTAGGCAGACGACGGGAAACCGGCAGGTCAGATCGTGATGGAGCTCTACGCCGATACGACCAAAGACAGCGGAAAACTTTTGGGCTTGGCGGAGCTACTGAAGAAGGATTTTAATTTAGGCTTGTATATATATTACATAATGGCAAATTTGGATTGTTTTTAGTGAATTAATATCCATGTCTCAGGTTCTCTACTACCCTTTTTGACCCCCTTTTTTATTTTTCCATACTAAATTTTTTTTTTGTTTATATAATCTCTTAAGTTTTTAAGAAAAACTCTCATAACTTCTACATATGAGCAATATATGACTCCCATAATCCATTATTCTGGCTACTATACTGGCGAGAAAGGCATGGGCAGTGTGGTAAGCCACTCCACTACAAGGGATCAATCATCGACGATATTGTACCTACCTAATGGGGTGGAGGAGATATCATTTACAGGAACGCAGATGGAAGCGAATCTATCTATGGCGCGCGGTTTATTAAGTGTGTTCTTGTGATATTTAGTGAGTGGATAAACAAAACAGCTTTTGGTTAATTGAATATTTTTCTAGAACTCATCAATATAAAAGAAAATGTTGTATGTTTCTTCAATATTTATCTTTATAGTTTGGAAATACAACACAACAATGTTTTATATAAATGATTTTTAGGAGAAAATTCAAATTTTAAAAGCATATACATATATATATATATAGATATATTTACATGATTGTTAATTCATTTACAAAAATATCTTCTTTTATTGTCTATTTTCATTTACAGCTTGAGGACATTGGCCTAAATTTTTGGTTTGAGGCGACCATTAAAGTTTCCAAAGATAAGATTTTTTTGTGTTTTTCGTACTAGTTAGTGATTGGATCTAAGAATCTAGCATTTCGTTTTCTAATTGGTATGAGTAATGGAATATTATGCAAGTTTCTAAATGGCCATTATAGTTGTTTACAACCTGAAAGTACAAAAATATAATTAAGAATTAATTGAGGATTAAACAATGATAAAAAGTCTATTAACATATGCAATAAATGTTTCAACCAATATATGTTTCCTCTTTGTATCTTTTTTTTTTGTTGGTAAGGTGTTTCTTCTTTGTATCTTATACTATATGTTATGTTCGATTTTCATTTTTAATCAAAAATATTTTTTTATCAAAACGTGATTGATAACTTAAAATATACTTTAATATTGAGAGAAAGATAAAAAAAAAATGTACCTTTAATATTGATAGTCACTTGGAGTTGAAAAGGTAATAACAATAATTGTTTGGGGAAAAGCAAAAAAAAAAAATTGTCTAATATAGTAGTATAATTTCTAGGGTATATATACTAGATAGCACAATATTAAAGAAAAATTAAAGAACTACCATTTGACCAAATAGTACCCAAATTTTTGTCTTTAATTTGAGTGCAATTTTGATTTTTGACATCACTGAAAAATGTTAGTTTCCAAAATTTTATGACTCAATGCTATTTTCTTAATTCTTTTTTAGTCTAGTGGTAGTTACTAATATCACCCTAATTTCTATATATAAAACAAACATGTAAAATTAATAATTAGTATTGTAAAACAAAAAAAGCAAACATGTACCATCAAGAATTAATATATTGGGGACATTCAATGTTTTGTATACCACACAGCTTCAGAAACATTAAAAATAGAAATTTAAGAATGCCTCCCTAGTCCGTACTGGTAGACGTGGTCGTGCAAGAGTCGTGTAAATTCAATATTCTGTTCCCACAGTATACAAAACAAAAAAAAGTCTGCATTGACTATAATCATATTGGTTTCTTGAATATGATCTGAAATCAAAGGCAAGTCCTTCTAGAATTAAGAAGACGACAATGGAAGAGCCACTTCTTCCGAGAGAGGAGCAATTAGTTTCTTGTAAGGCCACATGGAAAAGTGGTCAGGTCACTGTCGAGCTGAAGAAAGTGAGCCGCTTGGCCGCTCCTATGGCCACCGTGACCATTGCTCAGTACTTGTTGCCTGTCATCTCAGTCATGGTCGCTGGTCACTACGGCGAGCTCCAGCTCTCCGGCGTCGCTCTTGCAACCTCCTTCACAAACGTCACCGGTTTTAGTATTATGGTAATTATTATATGACTCTCTTACCTCTTCCAATTCAAGAATCCAATCAACTCTCTCTCAAGTATTGAAAACAGTTCAATTATTTGTTCAGTATGGATTAGTGGGTGCACTAGAAACTCTTTGTGGACAAGCTTATGGAGCCAAGCAATACGAAAAAATCGGAACCTACACATACTCTTCAATTGTTTCCAACATACCAATTTGTTTCCTCATATCCATTCTCTCGGATAAGACCCTGACATCGCTAGAGTCGCTGGCTCCTACGCCTTTTGGCTCATACCGGCTTTGTTCGCCCACGCTGTTGTCTTACCACTGACTCGATTTCTTCTGGCACAAGGGTTGGTTCTTCCTCTGCTCTACTCTGCCGTAACCACCCTTTTATTCCACATCCTGGTTATTTGGACTTTGGTTTTCGTATTTGGTCTTGGAAGCAATGGAGCTGCCATGGCTATTAGTGTTTCTTTCTGGTTTTACGTTGTGGTAGTTGCATGTTACGTGAGATTCTCCAGCTCTTGCGAGGCGACTCGCGGATTTGTGTCCGAAGATTTTGTGTCTTGTATCAAACAGTATTTCCAATATGGAGTCCCTTCAGCAGGATTAATTTGGTAAGTAAATCATTTTCAAGATCCTTGTTGGTCAAGTTACACACATCAATGCTTTCTCTTATACCGCTCGCATTCTTCTTTAAAAAGCCTAGAATGGTGGCTGTTTGAGCTGCTCATACTCAGCTCAGGTCTTCTCCCAAACCCAAAACTCGAGACCTCTGTTCTTTCGATTTGGTGAGTATCATATGCTTCTTTTACCCAATGTGTTTTCTAAACCAAATTGAATTTAACATGTTTCTTTCATGTCAGTCTTACAACAGGAAATTTTCACTATGTGATTCCTGCTGGGATCGCGGCAGCTGTGAGGTAAACATGATCTCATTTCTCAAAGCAAAACATCTCTTCAACAGTATCCTTCTCAACATTAGTCATTTAATTGGTTCCTTGCAGTACACGAGTGTCAAACAAACTGGGAGCTGGTAATCCTCAAGTTGCTAGGGTTTCAGTAATGGCAGGGCTTTGTCTCTGGCTAGTAGAGTCAGCTTTCTTTAGCACACTTCTCTTTACATGCCGAAACATCGTAGGCTACGCATTCAGCAACAGCGAAGAAGTTGTTGACTATATGGCGGACATATCTCCTTTGCTATGTCTCTCCTTCATTCTCGACGGCTTCACTGCAATTCTCAATGGGGTTGCTAGGGGAAGTGGCTGGAAACACATTGGAGCTTTGATCAACGTGGTGGCTTATTATCTCGTAGGAGCTCCGGTTGGAGTTTACTTAGCTTTCAGTCGTGAGTTAAACGGAAAAGGACTTTGGTGTGGTGTTGTGGTAGGATCCGCTGTGCAAGCCATTATATTGGCTATCGTGACAGCTTCCATGAACTGGAAGAAACACGTTAGAGCTTCGAATAAAAGATTAGCCATTTCAGTATTTTTGTTATACTTATATATTCTGGCTAATGCTGTGATTTGCAGGCTGAGAAGGCAAGGAAGAGAATAATCTCAACTGAAAATGGATTGGCTTAAAGAAAAAGGGTGTTTCTGAGAGATATCTCAAAATATTTGTAAGTCTCATTGCTTAGTTCTTTTACAGCATACACTCTCAAAACAAAGGTTGCAAAACTTTGTTAATGTTATATCTGATGTGCTACTAATTTTTTTGTAAAAGTATATATTCCAAGTTTTATTTAAGTAGTGTCTTTTCGTAAATGGAACAGAGATATTCCAATTGCCAATGCTAAAAGACGGTCATGGGTCCTCTATTTCTTAATCCATTTTAGAGAGAGACGATGTAATAGTTGCAAGTGAATAAAACCTCATACTAAACGAAAAATGGGGCGGACCTACTAAGACTTAACGGGGGTCAGTTGACCCCTTAAAGTTTATATTTTCTACTATTTTGTGTTTTTGACTATACTTCTCTTATGTATTTTAGCTTTTTTTGTTTGCTTCTCCTAAAAATATTGAACCTAATCTGTGGTTCTTTTAAATAAAACAAAATATATTTTTAGTTTCTTAGCTTTTCTAAATTATTAATTTTTTTCGTTATTTTTTTACTTCGGTAAAATATTTTTCTAGGTCCCCAAGTCTCTTGTCCCTACAAATAATTAGATAGAACAGTTCCGAATCTGCTATACTCTTATAACTCAAAGGATAGGCGGATTCTTTGGTTTGGATCGCGCATTTAAACTAAAACATGCTCTGATTCGCTCGAAATGCTCTGTTTTCTTCTTATGGTTTAAATTAAAAGGTCACGTAAAATGTTAATAAAGTTTGACTTTTATTCGAAGAAAAAAAATGTTGAACAAAGGTGCAGCACGCTTCTAAACCGAAAAACACTGTGTCGTTAGAGATCCTTTTGTTAGTGTTATATGTACATGTGAATGTATGGGTATATTAGTCATTCTATTGTCGAGTTATTTACGAGATAAACATTTTTTTCCCATGGGTATTGTCCAATTAGGACTTTCTTCCCGTGTTTACAGATTTAGACTTTTTTCAGACGTAAAAATACGTATTTACCCTTATCAAAACCTATCTCGGTTCTCTGTTTCTATATTCTCAGTTTCTGCGATGGCCGATGGTGATGACGGATCTCGATTCTCTCTCGTCACTATGCCTTCCGGAAAGAAGATCTTCACTACGGCTTATCGATTTGTGATTTCGATTCCAAAATGAACATCATGACTACGACCTCCATCATTCACTGCGAAGCTCTGAAGGTAATCCTGAAATCCCCAAAGTATGTGAAGAATTCTATTTTCATTTCTTTGTGCTTTTCTTGATGGAATAAAAGAAGGATTTTAAGCGTCTGTTTTGAGCATGTGTTAATTGACTAAGATTTAATCATCTTCTCTGATTGAATCGGCAAATTTTGCTTCATCTTCTCCGACTAATATCCTAGATTCATGAATTGCTTATAATTCTGAAGCTCATCATGTGAATTGCTTCGACATCTTCAAGTTTTCTTTGTTTCATTTTCCCTTGGGTTCACCGTTTACTAGTCTTCTTAGGGTTTAGTCTCTATTGCAAAGGAGGAAGACTAAGATTCACAATCCGTTTTAGTTTTCTTCCTTGGGTTCACACCATTTACTAGTCTTCTTAGGGTTTAGTTGCCATTAAAGTACACCTTGTGTATAGTTTGTATCTCTGTAGTATTGTTGTGTGTCTTTACATATGTACTTCAAGTTTTATGTTGAAAGGAGTTGGTTCTGAATTTTGTTGGACCACGAATAGAAACACAAGTTGTTGAATCGAGGAGTATAGGTTTGCATTAATATTTTATAATGACCTCCATAAAATTTGTAGATTTATTGATATAATATGCCTCTTTGTTTCATTCTTGTGTTGATCCTACAGGTGTTAGTGACCATTTTTGCTCGCTAGAGTTAGTAGGTTTATAGTTTTCTGGATAAAAAGTGACCCACCATGTTGTTAAGAAGTGGATTATTAGCCTCCGTAGATAAAGTTTTGCTATGTTACTTAGTGAATACATATACTATTTCTATATTGTGGATACGCTTAGTTTCTAAATACACTTTTGTTATGTAGTTCAGCTTTTGATCTTCTGTATATAATTTCCTGTGTTATCCTTCGGTAGTTACAGTTTTCTTTGTGGTTCATTCGGTGTGTTTCTAGTGTTTGTTTTATATGATTAGTTTGGGTTCCCTTAATTCAATTTATTCTTAGGGTATAGAATAGTTTAGATAGTAAGTGTGTGTTTATGTTATATGTTTGGGTTCCTTCGAAGTTCGGTTCCAGTTTTTCTTACGGTATAATGTTGTTTGTTAAGTGTACGTATTCAAATTGTAACTCCTTTTATAACTTTCAAGTCGCTCAAGCTTATTATTTTGCTTCTTCTGTAGGATTATGAGGCATCCACAATTGCTCAAGCTCTAAAGGTCAATGAATATGTCACCAAGTTTGGACAGGTACATATGGTGCAATGAATCCTCAAATAGAGATACTGAAATTTTGCAGTTCAATTACTCTGTTTTTCGAAGTGAATGCTTTGTCTGTTATATGAGAGACTGAAATTTTGCACTCTCGATTAATCTTACTCTGGTTTTTGATTATTCTGCTTTGTGAAGTAAACAAATTGGTACACACTACACACTGTCACCAAATCCCGCTTATCAACAAGAAGGATATAACTGTCATTTTGTTTCACCAAAAATGCTAAATCCAGAAGTACGGACAAAAATGCCTAATTTCTAATTTTTTGTGGCACAAAGGCCCATTAAGACAATTACCCCTGCTATTGTCTATATGATTAGGTATATCCTCTTGTATAAATACTCAGCCTCTTGGCTAATGATAAATAACAGAAACATTTATCATATGCCGCTAAAGATTTTGACATGGTATTAGAGCTATAGCCAATTATACAAAACTTTTGGCTATTCTCAATCTTAGATCTATGTTCTTTTCTTTATAATTTTCTCTTAAATCGGTTCTATCATGAGTGAGAGTGCTGCACTGGTTCCGGTTCGCAGTAAGAATGTCGTACTATTGATCCCTATGATTTGTCTTATGGTGATAATCCTAGTAGCGTGATTTCTCAACCTCTTCTTCGTGGTCCTAATTACGATGAATGGTCTACTAACATCCGCCTCGCACTCAAGGCGAGAAAGAAGTTCAGTTTTGTTGATGGCACGATTCCTGAACCTGTCGTCGATTCCAAAGATCTTGAAGATTGGGGTGCGAATAACACGCTATGGTGATTTCCTGGCTAAAATTGACGATTGACGAGAATCTTCGTACTTCTCTTTCCAATCACAAGAATGCTCATGAACTGTGGAAGGATATCAAGCAGCGCTTCTCGGTCCGCAACGGTCAGCGTGTACAACGTCTAAAAGCTGAACTCGCTACCTGTAATCAGAAGGGACTTGCAATGCAAGATTACTATGGGAAGCTGACTCAACTATGGAGGAGTTTGTCTGATTATCAACAGGCAAAAACGGTGGAGGAGATTGCCAAAGAGAGAGAAGAAGATAAGCTTCATCAATTTTTGATGGGTCTTGATGAGACAATATATGGTGTCGTGAAGTCTTCCTTATTGTCTCTTGTACCTTTGCCCACACTTGACGAAGCATACCAGATTTTAACTCAAGACGAATAATCCAAATTAGCTAGTCGTGTGCTGAATAATAGAGTTGAAGAAATGAGTTTTGCTGTTCAAACTCAGGTATCACATTGGTCGGTTAACAATACTCGAAATCGCCTTGTGTGTACTAGTTGCGGGAAAACAGGTCATCTTGCAGAAAATTGTTTCCGGAAAATTAGGTATCCAGACTGGTGGGTGGAACGATCGGCACAACCATCTCGTCTTCGTCAAATGTTTATGGGTTCATCGCAACCGACAAATACAGGGAGAGGTCGTGGGAATCCAATGGCTCGGGCTAACTCCATGATTGCAGTGTCACCTACTCCGTCCGCAGGTGCTCCACAAGCTGCCGCTAACTCGGTATTGAGCATTGCAGATCGTATTGGACTCACTGGTCTTACTAATGCGCAATGGGAAAGCTTGAAGCTGGCTCTTGATGAACGTGAAAAATCTTCCACAACACTGACGGGTAAGATTTCTCATTCCTCTTGGATCATTGATACAGGTGCCTCTAATCACATGATAAGCTCTGTATCAACTCTGGATAATCTTCACGACATGTCTCCAGTTGTCATTAAATTACCGAATGGTCAGCATGTTATGTCCTTGCAACAAGGGACAGTCTCGCTGGACACACATCTTATTCTTCACGATGTGTATTTTTTTGATGGCTTGCAGTGCCATTTGATTTCAGTTTCTCAGTTGACTAGAGATAGGGGCTGCGTTTTCCAGATTACTAATACATTGTGTGTTATCCAAGACCGCATTACCAGGATGTTGATTGGTTCGGGGGAGCAACATAATGGCTTGTATTTCTTTCAAAGCATGGATGTAGCTGCTACGATGCATATAACGAAGGTGACATCTTCGGAGTTATGGCATCAACCCCTAGGCCATCCGTCTTCTAAAGATTTGGAGTCTTTATCTATTTCTGATTTAAGTTGTAGTTCCAAGTTTGATCATAAGGCATGTGACATTTGTAACCGTGCTAAACAGTCTCGTGACACATTTCCGACTAGTTTGAATAAAACAACCAGTGTTTTTGAGCTTGTTCATTGCGATCTTTGGGGTCTGTATCGCACTCTTGCTTTGTGTGGTTCTACATATTTCCTAACTACACTTGATGATTTCTCATGTGCTCTTTGGGTTTATCATCTTCCAAATAAATAAGTTGCACCCGAAAATTTGAAAAACTTCATTGCCATGGTTGAGCGACAGTTTTGTAAGCAAGTGAAAAGCATTCGTAGTGACAATGGCACTGAGTTTCTTTGCCTAACACAATATTTTCATGAAAAAGGTATTATTCACGAGACATCCTGTGTTGGTACTCCGCAACAGAACAGTCGGGTGGAGAGGAAACATCGTCATATTCTCAACGTTGCTCGCGCCTTGCGTTTTCAAGCCTCTTTACCCGTTGAATTCTGGAGACAATGTGTGTTGGCTGCGGGATACATTATTAAACGCACACCGGCATCACCTCTTGCTGGTAAAACTCCGTTTGAGATTCTCTATGATCGTCCTCCGCCTCTCTCGCATCTTCATGTGTTTGGTTATCTTTGTTATGTTCATAATCAACATCATCGTGGAGACAAGTTTGCGAGCAGGAGTACACGTTCTCTTTTTCTTGGGTATTCACTTGGTAAAAAGGGGTGGAGAGTTTATAATTTGGAAACTGGGAAGATCTCAGTTTCTCGAGATGTGATTTTTTGTGAGGACCAATTTCCGTATGCATCATCTACTAGTTTGGTGCGTGATGATCCTTCTCCTTTTATGTGTCCTTCTTCTTCAGTGTTTGATGTTGATGAGGAGTTGGATACACCTGCACTTAATGATGAGACTACCATGTCTCCACTTTCTCCATCTGCTGCAGAGTCCTCATGCTCGATTGATCTGCCACTTCCCTCGGTTAACCCGTCGGTTGTTTCGACTCCCATTTATGCTCAGTTACATGAGTCTGATTCTACCGTGTCGTCGTCATCACCTGTTGTGACTGTATCCACTCCAGATGGTCCTGCAGTTCCACTGTGTTGTAGTGAACGTGTGAGTAAGCCACCTTTGCGGTTAAGCGATTATGTTTGTCCAACACTTCCTTATCACGCCACTGCACATCTTATGATCGGATAGTGAGTGTTTATATCCTCTGGATAACTACCTTTCTAATGCACGTTTCTCGGTCTCTCATTGCGCTTATCTTCATGCCATTACCAGCGCAACGATCCCCAAGATGTACGTGCAGGTGGTGCTTGATGAAAATTTTCGCCAAGCTATGCGAGTGGAGATTGATGCTTATGAAGAAACTCAGACATGGACGATTGAAGAACTTCCACCGGGCAAGAAAGCTATTGGTTGTAAGTGGATCTTCACTATAAAATACAAATTTGACGGTACCATAGAGCACCATAAGGCTCGTTTGGTTGTGTTGGGTAACAAACAGATTGAAGGTAAGGATTTTGATGAAATGTTCGCACCAGTGGCTAAGATGACCACAATGCGTATGGCTCTTGAAGTGTTTGCGGCTCGGAATTGGGAGGTTCATCATATGGACGTTCATAACGCCTTTCTCCATGGTGATTTGCATGAGGAGGTGTATATGAAATTACCTCCTGGATTTCAAACGAGCAAGCCTTATCAGGTCTGTCGTCTTCACAAATCTATGTATGGTCTTCGATAGTCCCCGCGTTGTTGGTATGTAAAACTTGCTACGGCGCTTTGTGAGTATGGTTTTACACAGTGCACCACTGACTACTCGTTATTTACTTTACATCGGAATAACACTCAGCTTACAGTTCTGGTGTATGTGGATGATCTTGTGATTACTGGCAGTTCACCGGCATTGATATAGACTTGTAAAGACTATCTCAGCTTCTGTTTCCGTATGAAAGACCTTGAGATATGTAAGTATTTTTTGGGGGATTGAGGTTGCCCGCAGTCCGTCTGGTATCTATTTGTGTCAGCGCAAGTATGCACTGGATATCATCTCCGAAGCTGGTCTTCTTGGAGCTCGGCCGGTGGCATTCCCGTTTGATCAAAATCACAAGCTTAGTGTCTCCACCAGAGCAGATTTTTCTGAGCCTGCTCGTTATCGTCGGTTAGTTGGTTGACTAGTGTACCTGGCCGTTACTCGTCCTGATATTTCATATGTTTTCCATATCTTAACTCAATTCATGAAACAACCTAAGATTGATCATTGGGATGTTGCATTGAGGGTGGTTCGTTTTCTCAAAGGTAATCTCGGTCAAGGGATTTTATTGCGGGCTAATGTACCGTTGGTCTTGACAGCGTGGTGTGATTCTGATTGGAACCGATGTCCAGCTTCTCGGCGATCTGTCACGGGGTATTTCATTCAACTCGGTTAATCTCCGGTTTCTTGGAAGACAAAGAAACAGAAAACCGTCTCTCTCTCTTCCGCGGAGGCTAAATATCGGGCTATGCAATATACTGTTCGTGAGGTCATGTGGCTCAAGGCTCTCCTTCTTAGTCTCGGTATTAATCATTTGGCACATGTTGACTTATATTGTGATAGTGAGGTTGCGCTTCATCTAGCTGCAAACCCGATTTTCCACGAACGTACGAAACATGTTGAGAATGACTGTCATTTCGTTCGGGATGCAGTCAAACGTGGGATTGTTGTTACGCGTCATGTCTCTACGTCCGTTCAGTTGGCTGATATTATGACCAAGGCTCTTGGTCAGGCTGAGTTTGAAGAATTCACTTCCAAGCTGGGCATTTGTGACATCCATGCTCCATCTTGAGGAGGGGAAAGTGTTAGTGTTATATGTATATGTGAATGTATGGGTATATTAGTCATTTTATTGTCTATATGATTAGGTATTTACTCTTGTATAAATACTCAGCCTCTTGACTAATGATAAATAACATAAACACTTTTCATACGCCGCTAAAGGTTTCTGACACCTTTTGTCGGTTAGAAACTTGGTTTGATTCGTCCCATGATGGGTCAAAAACTAATTTGGATACAGAACAAAAGGCTGGCTATATTGGGAATAGTCATTGTGTGCACAGCACTTGTATTGGATTATTTCTAATCAGTATAGTGTATATCTAGTTTTATAAAATACTGTAATATATTGGATTTGCCAACCACTAGCTAGTAAGCTTTAGTACCCAATGTTTTCAACCAAGTCAAAACGAATTTGCTACCTTGCTCATTTATCCACTTTGGCGGCACGTTTGTCACCGTCTAGTTAATATGAAAAAAAATATGAAAAAAATGTTTTTGTTACAACAGTTTTGTCTTTTTTTAATCTCTGATGATTGGAACTTGATTCCCAAGTTTTTTTGATCAGTTGCCTTTGTTTTTTATTCATTGATATTCGGAACTTGATTCCCAAGTAATTTTGTTTATTTTCAATGTTCTTGTTTGTAGTAATATATTCCAAAATGATGATATTTGACGACTGCTACTGACCACGACGTCCATCACTTTTAAGATTTTTCTTAACCAAATTGTCTTTTGACCACTCGTTAGGGATATTCATATTGCTGGGTGAGTTCACAGGTAATGATATTTAATACCCAGCTGTTTTTCTTTTCTTTTTATGGTATGTTATATGATCATTATTAAATATATTTGATTTATTTTCATAATAATTGTTGATCAATTTATCGGATCGAGTTACTTACATCGCATACCATTATAATAAGCGGATTCACGAATAATCCCACGAGCACATACGTTAAAGTATTCGATTTGGTTTGGGTCGGTTCTACTTGCATAGTTCGAGTTCGATTAAAGAATTTTAGGATCCATTATATATTTTAGATTCGAGTTCAGTTTAGCTTGTCTCTCGATTTGGATCGGTTCATATATTTAAATAAAGAACTGAATTAAAATCGAAATTTTAAAGAGTTTAGCCTGGAGCAGATTACTTTATCCGACCAATCCAAAATATTCAAACAGTCTGAAATATGCATTAAAAATATATTCGATTTTAATAAAATTTGTTTTAGATTTGCAAAAGAAAAAAAATGTTTAATTTTGTCAAAATGTAACTAGCAACATTTGGATATTTTAGTTATTGAAATAATTTTGATTATTTTTACTCTAAACATAACTAATGTTTTGGGTCATATTTATAATTGTGGTTACTATTTTCTAGGTATTTCAGTCTATCATTCTATTTTAAGATATTTTGGGTATCCTTTGAATTTTGACAAAAAAACTTTTTGTATAAAGGATACAAGCCGATATTTGGTTCAGCATGGTTTCATTGGCTTGAGTGTTTCGATTCTAGTTATTTTGCTTAATCCTAACTAATTTAATGCACACAAATTTATTTTCAATGGTAGAAGATTTGTTTTTTCTCGAATAATTCTTGGGACTTGTTTTTCAAGTTTATAGTTTTGGAATGGTTTTTTTTTTCTTAACCTTTAGGTTACAGTAAGCCGATCCATTAGCCAAATTCTTATATTTATAGAAAGTAAGATTCAATACCTAGTTTAAATTTATCATTGAACACTGCAACATCACTTCACAGTTTTGAAATGGTTTTTGGTATATTTAATTTTAAAATTTAACTGATAATTAGCAATTTTCTTTTAGATGTTATTTTAGAGTATTTCTTTTTTTATTCTTATTGTGAAATAAACTTTTTTTTTTTTTTGTAAAGTTGTAATAACGTAGACTAAAAATAAAAAGCCGGTGAGTCAAAAGTCTCAAAGACATATTTATTATGTTGACGTGACTCCCAAGTATCTTTTGATTGGATAAAAGCTTAATTAATTGGTTTATCCACTACGGTAGACTAAAGGTAAAACTGTCATACGTTACTTGTGAAGTTGATGGAAGATTTTGTCATTTTTATAGAACTTAAAAACAAAAGACAAATATTAAAGAGAAACTATACAAACGTCATTGCAGAAAACTTTGATGTTTACTTTAACATGTAAAATTTAATAATAGAATACTTTTGAGGATCTTCGTGGAAAAGATAAAATGCTTCTACTGGTGGAGCTAAAGAATCGTATAAATTTAATATTCTATTCCCACAATTTCCAAAAAGTATAGTCTACGTTGACATTGACATTGGTTTCGTCGTCTGTCTATAAAAAGATAAGAGTATATCATCAGAAATGAAAGGCAAATCTTTCAAGACCAAGAAGACGACAATGGAAGAGCCATTTCTTCGGCAAGACGAGCAGCTGGTCCCTGGTAAAGCCACATGGCAAAGTGGTCAGCTCTACGTCGAGCTGAAGAAAGTGAGCCGCTTGGCCGCTCCTATGGCTACCGTGACCGTTGCTCAGTACTTATTGCCTGTCATCTCAGTCATGGTCGCTGGTCACAACGGCGAGCTCCAGCTCTCCGGCGTCGCTCTTGCAACCTCCTTCACAAATGTCTCCGGATTCAGCATTATGGTAATGACTACTCTCTCCTCTTCAGTTCAATATCAAGTTGACTCTCAAATCTTGATAACACTTCAATTCTGTTTTTCCAGTTTGGGTTAGTGGGTGCACTAGAAACTCTTTGTGGCCAAGCTTATGGAGCAAAACAATACGAAAAAATTGGAACCTACACATACGCTGCAATCGCTTCTAACGTCCCTATATGTGTCCTCATATCGGTTCTATGGATTTACATCGAAAAGCTTTTAATCTCTCTCGGACAAGACCCTGACATATCAAGAGTCGCTGGCTCCTACGCCTTGTGGCTCATACCGGCTTTATTCGCCCACGCGATTGTCATACCACTGACACGCTTTCTGCTGGCACAAGGGTTGGTTCTTCCGCTGCTCTACACTACCCTGACCACCCTTTTGTTCCACATCCCGGTTTGCTGGGCTTTGGTTTTCGGGTTTGGTCTGGAAAGTAATGGAGCTGCCATGGCTATTGGTGTGTCTTTCTGGTTTTACGCTGTGATGCTCTCATGTTATGTGAGATTCTCCAGCTCTTGCAAGAAGACTCGCGGATTTATTTCTGAAGATTTTGTGTCTTGTGTCAAGCAGTTCTTCCAATACGGAGTCCCATCAGCTGCAATGACTTGGTTAGTTACTTTTAAGTTTCTTATTGTCCAAGTTACATACACTAATGCTTGTTCTTATTTAGTTTGCCTTTTCTTTGTTTTCCTTTAATAGCCTAGAATGGTGGCTGTTTGAGCTGCTCATACTCTGTTCAGGTCTTCTACCGAACCCGAAACTCGAGACCTCTGTCCTTTCAATTTGGTAAGTATCATATATAGAATGACTTGTTTTAATCTTTATCATTATATTCTCTCTATTAAAAAACTAATGAATCCTATTTCTTTCGTTCAAGTCTTACAACAGCAAGTTTGCACTATGTGATTCCAGCTGGAGTCGCGGCGGCTGTGAGGTAAACATAATCTCAATTCTCAAACCAAAAACATCTCTCCAACAATACCTTTCTCATCAACATTAGTAATATGGTTTCTTGTAGNCTGCTCTACACTACCCTGACCACCCTTTTGTTCCACATCCCGGTTTGCTGGGCTTTGGTTTTCGGGTTTGGTCTGGAAAGTAATGGAGCTGCCATGGCTATTGGTGTGTCTTTCTGGTTTTACGCTGTGATGCTCTCATGTTATGTGAGATTCTCCAGCTCTTGCAAGAAGACTCGCGGATTTATTTCTGAAGATTTTGTGTCTTGTGTCAAGCAGTTCTTCCAATACGGAGTCCCATCAGCTGCAATGACTTGGTTAGTTACTTTTAAGTTTCTTATTGTCCAAGTTACATACACTAATGCTTGTTCTTATTTAGTTTGCCTTTTCTTTGTTTTCCTTTAATAGCCTAGAATGGTGGCTGTTTGAGCTGCTCATACTCTGTTCAGGTCTTCTACCGAACCCGAAACTCGAGACCTCTGTCCTTTCAATTTGGTAAGTATCATATATAGAATGACTTGTTTTAATCTTTATCATTATATTCTCTCTATTAAAAAACTAATGAATCCTATTTCTTTCGTTCAAGTCTTACAACAGCAAGTTTGCACTATGTGATTCCAGCTGGAGTCGCGGCGGCTGTGAGGTAAACATAATCTCAATTCTCAAACCAAAAACATCTCTCCAACAATACCTTTCTCATCAACATTAGTAATATGGTTTCTTGTAGCACACGCGTGTCAAACAAATTGGGAGCTGGGATTCCTCAAGTTGCTAGGGTTTCAGTATTGGCAGGGCTTTGTCTCTGGCTAGTAGAGTCAGCTTTATTTACCACACTTCTCTTTACCTTCCGGAACATCATAGGCTACGCATTCAGCAACAGCAAAGAAGTTGTGGACTATGTGGCTGAACTATCTCCTTTGCTCTGTCTTTCCTTCATCCTCGACAGCTTCACTGCCGTTCTCAATGGGGTTGCTAGGGGAAGTGGCTGGCAACACATTGGAGCTTTGAACAACGTGGTAGCTTATTACCTCGTAGGAGCTCCGGTTGGAATTTACTTAGCTTTCAGTCGTGAGTTAAACGGAAAAGGACTTTGGTGTGGTGTTGTGGTAGGATCCGCTGTGCAAGCCATTATACTGACTATCGTCACAGCTTCCATAAACTGGAAGGAACAGGTAAAAAACACTTAAAATAGAAGATTAGCCATTTCAGCTCATTACACTTATACATTCTTTTACTTATTTTTCTTTAATGCATTGAAGTAATTGAAATCTATGATTTGTAGGCTGAGAAGGCTAGAAAGAGAATAGTCTCAGCTGAAAATGGATTGGCTTAAACGAAGGGTGATTCTAGCTCATAGCCCTCTAAACCGTTTTGTATGCACTAAATACATATGTATATTTTTGTAGGCCATATTATATGCATATGGGTAGGCCATGTTAGAATGTTGTAACTACATATTGCAAAAGACGGTCATGTGTTTCCTAATTCATTTTGAGATAGATGAACTAAGACAAGAGACAAATGTGGAAAAGAAGATAATTTTTTTTTTTGAACTTGGTCGCTTAACTTAAGATTGAGATTTGAGGCCTGTGGTTCACCAAAGATTGTACCAATCTCGTAACTTTGTCAACAAACATGAGTGCAAACAAGTCATTCCAACATGATTCACCACTCCTATATATCTATCATTCACTCTCTTTTTTTCCAACCACACATTAACTAAAAAGTTTAGAAGTCTTGACTAAACACTTATTTAACCTTTAAAATTATATTAGAAACTAAAACACTTTAGGAATATATAAACTTTGAAATCAACAAAAATAATTCAGAGAAGATTGAATGTTCAAACTCAGATGGTACAAAACATGATAGATTACTCTTCAAATATGTTCTTGATGAAAATGATTAAATATATAAATGAACAGTATTAAAAGCAAAACTAATGTCACGATGTCATCTTGAATATGTACTTATATTGATAATTTTGTAACATATATTGGATTTGCTGGCTGCTAGGTAGTATCTATATATCTTCAAAGTTGTCAAAACGAATTTGCTATCTTACACTTAGACTTACTTTGTCAGCACGTTTGTAGTTGGAGTTGCCTTTGTTGTCTAGTGAATAGTGACTGTCTTACTCGGAACGCGATCCTCAAGTGCATTATTTTTTCGATAAAATACCTCTTGTTTTTTAATTATAGAGTTATAATGATAAGAAAGAAAAAAAACTCAACCGGATTCAATCAAATTCAGTAATTTTGCAAATACCATTTGCATAATATTAAATTTAGCTGAATACAGCCCTGTTCAACTGTTTTTTCAACACCACATATATATGTTTATTTCAGCTGAGGATTCGGAAGTGCACCAATCAAATTAAAATAATTTAGATATAAAAAGATTACACCTCGACTTTATGTTTTAAAACAATTAAATAAATAAATAATATAGATACGGTATATTAAACATTCTTTTTGGTCAAACTGGGTGTATTAAACATTGAAAAGATTAATTATCCTATGAAATTATCCCATATTTTAATTTGTAAAGAACCTTAAAGTCCACCATTAAAGAGAAAACCTTTTTCGTTTTAGACACATTAAAGAGAAAACTATACAACGTCATTACGGAAATTTCTGATATCTAAAATTTAATAATATACTTTAATATGTCGACTTAATATAATATACTCTTTTGGTTTAGCATAATGATATGAAAGTTCAAATCAGGATTGTCGTGGAAAACAAATTGCTTTTATTGGTCGTTCTAAAGAGTCGTGTAAACTAAATTGAATATATTATATACAAAAAAGTGATCACTGACATCAACATTCGTGTCATGGTCTATAAAGATTGAGTCGGTCTATACTTTATAAAAGATAGAACCATTCTCAAATCAAAGCCAAGGGCCTTGCCGCAAAGCCTTCAACATTAGAAAGAAGACGATGGAAGAGCCATTTCTTGAGCGAGACGAGCTAGTCACCTGTACATCCACATGGCAAAGTGGTCAGCTCACCGCCGAGCTGAAAAGAGTGACCCTCTTGGCCGCTCCTATGGCCACCGTGACCATTGCTCAGTACTTGTTGCCTGTCATCTCAGTCATGGTCGCTGGTCACAACGGCGAGCTTCAGCTCTCCGGCGTCGCTCTTGCCACCTCTTTCACAAACGTAACCGGTTTCAGCATTATGGTAATTACGTTATGACTCTTACCTCTTGCAATTGTGAGTTTGTGGCCAATCAACTCTCTCTCAAGTATTGAAAACAGTTTAATTATTTGTTCAGTATGGATTAGTGGGTGCACTAGAAACTCTTTGTGGACAAGCTTATGGAGCCAAGCAATACGAAAAAATCGGAACTTACACATACTCTGCGATTGCTTCCAACATACCAATTTGTTTCATCATATCAATTATTTGGATTTACATCGAAAACATCTTGATTTCTCTCGGACAAGACCCTGACATATCAAGAATCGCTGGCTCCTACGCCTTTTGGCTCATACCGGTTTTGTTCGCCCAAGCGATTGTTATACCCCTGACTCGGTTTCTACTGACACAAGGGTTGGTTCTCCCTCTTCTCTACACTGCTGTGACCACCCTTTTGTTCCACGTTTTTGTTTGTTGGGTTTTCGTTTTGGTGTTTGCTCTGGGAAGCAACGGACCTGCCATGGCTACTAGTGTGTCTTTCTGGTTTTACGCTGTGATACTCTCATGTTATGTGAGATTCTCCAGCTCTTGCGAAAAGACTCGCGGATTTGTGTCCCAAGATTTTGTGTCTTGTGTTAAGCAGTTCTTCCAATACGGAGTCCCATCAGCTGCAATGATTTGGTAAGTCATTATAAGTTGTGTTTGTTTATCAAGTTACATACACTAATGCCTTCTTCTTACCTCATTTGCATTTTCTCTATCTTCTTCTAATAGCTTAGAATGGTGGCTATTTGAGCTACTAATACTCTGCTCAGGTCTTCTCTCTAACCCAAAACTCGAAACCTCTGTTCTCTCAATATGGTAAGTAACACTTTTGTGTATCCTTTTTGTTTTCTCTTTATTGAAAAGTATTAATCCTAATTTCCTTAATTCTTGTCAGTCTTACAACAGAAACTTTGCACTATGTGATTTCATCCGGAGTTGCGGCAGCTGTGAGGTATGATCTCAATCTTTAATATAAAACATCTTCAAATTCCTCTGTATACATGTCCTAAACATTAGTGATTTGTTTCTTGCAGCACACGGGTCTCAAACAATTTGGGAGCTGGGAATCCTCAAGTTGCTAGGGTTTCAGTATTGGCAGGGCTTTGTCTCTGGCTGGTAGAGTCAGCTTTCTTTAGCATACTTCTCTTCACCTTCAGGAGCATCATAGGCTACGCATTCAGCAATAGCAAAGAAGTTGTGGACTATGTGGCTGACTTATCTCCTTTGCTCTGTCTCTCCTTTATCCTCGACGGCTTCACTGCAGTTCTTAATGGTGTTGCTAGGGGTAGTGGTTGGCAACACATTGGAGCTTGGAACAATATTTTTTCTTATTATCTCGTAGGAGCTCCTGTTGGAATTTACTTAGCTTTCAGGCATGGCCTTAACGGAAAAGGACTGTGGTGCGGTGTTGTGGTTGGATCCACTGTGCAAGCCACTGTATTGGCTATTGTCACAGCTTCCATGAATTGGAAGGAACAGGTAAAAAACTAAGAATAGAAGATTAGCCATTTCAGCTTTACTTCAGTTTCTTTTTTTTTTTGGTCCTAATGCTTTGAATCTATTTACTTGCAGGCTGAGAAGGCGAGGAAGAGAATAGTATCAACTGAAAATGAACTAGCATAAACGAAGGATGTTTCCTAATCAAGTTTTGAGAGAGAGAGATAGGGGTTTAATGTTTTCTTCAATTTTGGGTATACAAATATTTGCAAAATGTAATAGTTACAAGTGAATAAAAAACCTCATTGGTCCCAAACGGGAATGATCCCTTGTGCAGCGAGGCGCTTCTCCACCCAAAACACAACGTGGTTTGCAGTTGGTTTCCTCTCGTCGACCAGAAAGGGTTCCACTGTGCTCGGACCTGACCCGTGTGACGAAATTGAAAATCCTTTTGCTCCTGTTTTAAGCAACAAACCAAAGACATAATGTGCATTGAAATTTGCTACAATAATTGGTTTAAGAAACGAACAACATCAGAAATAATCACCTGTGAGGTTTCCAGTGGGGAAGAAGGCCCAAAAGGTATATGGAATACCTTTCTTTAAGAAAAAACCTTCGAGCTGGCTCAGTAACAAACACAAGTTAGTTAATGATGATGATGATGATGATAATTGTGTTTAGAAGTTAGAATCAAGAAACCTTAGTATCTTCTTGAAAAGATAAATCTAACTCGGAGATATCATCTTGAGCTTCAAGAATGGCTATTAAAGGAGGAATCACGTCTTCTTCCATCATCTGTCTCAGCGGTTTGGCAACTGCAGCCGCTTTCGCAGCGGCGGGTTTAGGTTTCTTTGCCGGAACCGCCACTGCTGTCTCTTCTTTTTCTTTGTCTTTCTTTTCAGTAGCAACTAGTAAAGAGAACACAAGAAAGTTACTCTCTTGTGTTTTTGAACCAAATATACTTGTTTTACGCAATCCAACATTTACCAGTAGAAGTAGTTGAAGATTCTTGCACAGCACACCGCAATTGGTTGTCCTTTTTATTACCTGATTGCTGCAAAGGAGACAAGACAAAACCTGAATCAATAAAAATGAGATACAAATTTGATGGAATTTGTGAAGACATATTACAAACCAATGTTAGTGGTGGAAACAAAGAAGAGGAAGACAGAGTTGGAGTGGTTATGGAGATACGAGTGCTGGGGACTCCAAATGATCCTCCTGCTATTGATGCCATGTTAAGGAAGATACAGAAACTGTAACTGAGATTCTTCACCAATAACAAGATCAATATTCTCAAATCTTAGTTTCTCTCCATCTTCTGCCTCCAACTAAACGCTATATTTTTTTTTTTTTAAGTGGAGCAAAGCAAAAGAAGAGAAGAGAAAATATGAGAAGAGACAAAGATGAAAAAGGCTGAGCCGCAGAGTTGCCAACCACACACATCAAAAGGGATATATAACATACAATAGTTTTGATTTAAAAAAAAATAAAACTTGCATAATACTTCCAAGTTCCAACGATAGTTTCTGTTCCAAAAGTTCTCAAAACATATATTAATCTTTAAAAGTTTTTTTATTTTTTTTTACAAAATAAATTTGTATCAAGAGATATAGTTTGATACATAATGTTCATATTTTATCTTATATTTTATCTTATATAGTCTTTATGTTCATAGTTTGATACATAATGTTCATAGTTTAGGAATAAACACCTTTTATTGGCAAAAAAAACCCTATTCGCCCTCTTTTGGGTGGAAGAGTATTTTCTCGACAAAAGATCTGGTTTTGCGAGGAGCTCGGTGGATGGTGGGTGATGCTTCTAGTATCTCAGTATGGCGGGATCCATGGATCCCTGATCAACACCCTCGATCGGCTAATGGGAAGGGTAGATTATTGCATCCAAATTTAATGGTTAATCATTTAATTAATTCGGTCACCAAAGAGTGACATTTACCAATTTTCACGAGTTTATGGACCCGGAAGACATTAGGATTATCCAAAAGTATGACTTTAAGCAAGTCCTTGAGACCATATAGGCTGGTTTGGCATTATTCAAAATCTGAGAAATATTTGGTGTGTTCGGGATATGGGTTGGCTAGGGAGATGGTGGCTAGCTGAGGTTGAAATTGGCCCAACATGTACGGCTTTAAGAGCTCAAGCATGGAAACTTCATGCTCCACCTAAAATTAAACATATCTTTGACAAATTGTCTCTGGTTCTCTCCCAGTGACAAATCGTTTGGCTCATCGAGGGGTTCAGTGTGATATTTAGGGGCTGTTATTGGAGAGGTGATTTCAAAATCCATATGGAATTGTAAATTCTAAAAATCAAAACACATGGATTTTGAAATAACATGTTTTATCCTTTGATTTGAATCTTTCTATTTTACTCTTTCAAATCCATTCAAATCCATTTAAACATAATGTGGATTTTGAAATCCAAAAACAAATCATTAAATGAATAACATGGGATTTTAACAAGTATTTGTAAATCATAGAACCAATAACACATAATTTGATAAGTATTTTAAAATCAATGATTGAATAACACATGATTTTTGTTTGGATTTCCAAATCCATTAAAATCATAGAACCAATAACCCCCTCAGTGTAAAATATGTGACTCAGAGTGTGAAACAATCAATCATGCTCTTTTTTAATGCCCTCGATCGCGTAAATTTGGGAGGCGTCCTCGATTCAGGTTACGCCAGGGGGTTTCCCTTTTGAGTATGTGTTTTCCAATCTGGATTTCATCTATGGGCAAGGATCCTCTCAATCGGATGCTCAAGATTCTCTTCATCGGTTATCTTGGATTTTATGGTCGATTTGGAAGGATAGGAATAAAAAAGTCTTTCAAGGTACGCACTTAACGCCTGAGGGGGTGATCAATCAGGCTGTAAGTGATCAAATGTTTTGGGAGGATGTAAAGGTTCGGGTAGTGGCCTCGCCTGGTAATGCATATCTACCAGATTCTGGGATTCTCTCGGTTCTTCGAGTCAGGATCTTTGTTGTCAAATTGATGGTTCCTGGAAAGGATCCGACCCCAACTCAAGTTTGGGGTGGTGGTGTGATAATGGTCATGATAAGACCCTTTTATTTGGTGCTCGATGTCTACGGCAAAGTCCTTCCCCGCTTCATGCAGAGTTAGAGGCTCTGATTTGGGCCATGGAGTGCCCCCTTGCAAACGAAGTTGTTTATCAGTGCTTCACAACGGACTGCGTAGAATTAGTAAAAATGATTCAAGCTCCTGAAGATTGGCCCGCATTTTCAAATATTTTAGACGATTTCCACTTGCTGAGGGCTACTTTTTCACTCCTCTCATTATCAAAGATTACACGTTCCTCAAATCTGAAGATGGATTGCCTTGCACGGTCGTCTAGATCTTAATTTCTCCAATTTCCTTTTTGTTTCTCACCAGTTTGGGTTACCAACAAAGCCGTGCCTTAGGTATATAAAAAAAGCATTTGCCTTAGGCCACAAAAAATTTACATAGATAATAGATCACTATTTTCCTAAATTAGGCTGAACATTCATTTTTATGTAATGTTATAGGACTTTCTTTGGAAACAAGACTCATACTATTTACATTTATTGCAAATTTGTTTGTTTTTCTTTTGCATTAGCTACTAAATTTTGCAATTTATTTTGAAAATGAACAATATTTTTTTTATATACTAAAATTAAATAAGATAAAATTTCTCATAAAAGTGGAACGTGAGAAACTACATTTTTTTATTATTTTTCTTAGGTCTCTATTTACTTTGGCACTACACTGGTTACCAACAGTGATGTTCTTTTTTAAATAGTGTTTGGTTGACAAAAAAAATTATTATTTTATTTAAATAAGTTATTTATTTATTTTGATAATATTTATTTGTAGTATTTAAATAAAGAATAAATAAATGTTCATATTTTTTATTTTTTTATTTAATATTCATATTTTATCTTATATTCCTTATCAAATTATTATTTTATTTAAATTTTGATAAGTAATTTATTTAATATATGATAAGTAATTTATTTTGATAAGTAATTTATTAAAAATTTAAATATGTTCAATCATCAACATCATTTTACTTGCACCACAAAAGTATTTTATACATACTTACTCCGCTGATTTTGATCAAAAATTAAATGGAGTAACCCAAAACAAAAGTCTAGGATTTGTTATAGAGTACTTAATCCAAATTACCAAATGGTCAAAAGACTTGTAACACTCATCCCATCCATCGTTAATTCGTTACCTTTTGAATCTGAGAATTTTTCTTTCCGATTGCAAGAGCACATGGATTTTTTTAATTCATTTTAAAAAGTCATTAGATTTAAAAGAACGGACTAGATTGAAACTTCACAAACTATGCACAAAATGAACAATTTCTATAATTATAGGGTGGAATTCCACAAATAAATATGATTGAGAACTTCGCACACGTGCCCCGAGTGTAGTAGATAAACTGAACACACTGATTAAGAAAACAAAGATTCCTGCGACAGCCCAAGTTCATATACGTGGCAAAATCTTGGTCGTTCTTCAGCTGCTTGTTTAGAGATGCAAAAAGATTCAAACTTGAGGGAGTAAATTGTAAATACTTTCTTTTTAAGTTAAGTGTTTGATGATAATGGTTCTCTGATTAGAAAAGGCTCCAGCTTTGTCACATTCTCAGACCATCCATCACTGAGCAATATAATCGCAGAGAGAGAGAGAGAGAGAGAGAAAGGAGTAGAAGAGTGAACCATGGAAGTAGGGTTTTTGGGTTTGGGTATCATGGGAAAGGCCATGTCAATGAATCTATTGAAGAATGGATTCAAAGTGACTGTATGGAACAGAACACTCTCCAAGGTAAAAACCAAAAATTTCTGATTTTGATTGTGTTTTCGATATTTTCACTACGGAAGTTGAAAAGGGTTTTAAAGGATTGGGTTGTCTGGTTTAGTTTTGGTTGTTCAGATCTGATAAAGTTGAAAACTTTGATTAAATTTAATGCAATTTGGGGCATGTGTTGATAATGGTGTTGATCAGTGTGATGAACTTGTGGAACATGGAGCTTCAGTATGTGAGACTCCAGCTGAAGTGATCAAGAAATGCAAATACACTATCGCTATGCTCTCTGATCCTTCTGCTGCTCTTTCGGTATTTGAGTCTCTTTTTGCTTCTTTTATGTTTTTTAGCACTGATGATGATATGAACTAAAGAAAATTAGTGATAATTTCCGGTTGTTTGATTAGGTTGTTTTCGACAAAGATGGTGTTTTGGAGCAAATCTGTGAAGGAAAAGGTTATATAGATATGTCAACAGTTGATGCAGAGACTTCTTTAAAGATCAATGAGGTTTGAACCTTTGTACTTTTGGATGATGATTAGATAGGAACAAATTGATTAGTTTGATTTAGCTGTGTTGGATATTTATTGGCAGGCAATCACCGGGAAGGGTGGTCGGTTTATAGAAGGTCCGGTTTCAGGTAGCAAAAAGCCAGCTGAAGATGGCCAACTCATTATCCTTGCTGCTGGTGACAAGGTACAAACTCAAAACTTCACTTCTAGATGGATGGATGGATCGATCTCAGGGACTGTTATAGCTGTGTAGTTAGTAGGAACTTAGGAACTAAGAACTATTTCCACATTCAGATTCAGAACTTAGGAACTAGAAATGTAATTTATTGTTGTTTAAAGGCGCTCTTCGAGGAATCAATCCCAGCTTTTGACGTCTTGGGGAAGAAGTCGTTTTTCCTGGGACAAGTTGGTAATGGAGCTAAAATGAAACTAATAGTGAACATGATAATGGGAAGGTAAATGACTCTTCTCTTTAACAATTACTACCCCATTAGTAGTGTGAATCATTCATGGCTTCATTACACAATTGTTTTTCATCTGAGACAGCATGATGAACGCGTTCTCCGAGGGTCTTGTATTGGCTGACAAGAGTGGACTTAGCTCTGACACTCTTCTGGATATCCTGGTGAGATGATCAAACAAACTTGTGCAATTTCTGAAATAATGGTGTTGGTTGAATCGGTTTTGCTATGGGCAGGATCTGGGAGCAATGACCAACCCGATGTTCAAGGGAAAAGGACCTTCCATGAATAAGAGCAGTTACCCACCAGCATTTCCACTGAAACATCAGCAGAAAGACATGAGACTAGCTCTTGCCCTTGGTGATGAAAATGCTGTTTCCATGCCTGTAGCCGCAGCTGCAAATGAGGTTAGTCACTCAGAGACAAAAAACAGATTGGTTCTCCTCTAGGATTGCCTTCTTAAAATGAATTCTTAAAGACATAGGTTTCTGTTTTCCACAGGCTTTTAAGAAGGCGAGAAGCTTGGGACTGGGAGATCTCGACTTCTCTGCTGTGATCGAAGCTGTGAAATTCTCCCGGGAATAGCAAACTGTGAAAACAAAACAAAAGCCAGCCAGCCACTCATTGGAATTGCTGAGTTACTGAAATGATTGTTATCTTCCCAAATAGAGATTTCTCATTTGGCCAAAAACACATTTTAATCCTTCACAGAATAATGAAGTCTTAACCACAATCCATCTGGCCTCGTTTTATATAGAAAGCAAATACATAGAGCCGGTGCATAGGAACACATTAAGACTAAGTAGCTAAAAGGGTTCATATAAACATACATCATGTAATGCTAAGAGATTATATTTAGCCCTAACAAATATACAATTATGTCAAATGACTCATATTCGTGTAAATATAAAACATCCCCAATATAATAAAACGGAAGTACACGACAGTTTTTTGTAGACTATAATAGATATATTTATGATTTTTTGGTTATAAACTTGTGACATAAGTGTATCATAATATACGGGTTAGTCTGATTTTTGGTAAGTAATTAAGGATAATATGAATTTAGTTAATTATAGTAATATATAAATCAATTATAGGTAACATTTAAAAGATAAGAAAATCCCTCAACCTAATTAAATTCTTTCATATTTATTTTATTTTATATTTTAATTATTTTAATTTTTTATCTAATATATTTAGTTAATAAAATTTATGAATTTTTCTGCATATGATGTAATTTAATTTTTTTAAAACGGACATATATTGCTCAACTGATGAATAAAAAAAATATACAAAATGCCCTACATCACCTAAAAAAACTAGGCAAAGATTCAAAGTCATATTAATAAAAAAGAGACCAAAATGATTCTGAATACGAATGAGCAGAAACCTTGCTTTATCAGGCATTGAAATTAAAAAGTTTATACATTTTATTATGGTTCTTTATTTTAAAGAATTTCAACTTTTAATAACTTTAAAAATTCAAATGTATAACTTTTTAAATTTTTTTAAAGATTATTAATATTTCAACCATTAAAACATTTATCTTTTTATAAAATGTTTAAGATATGAATAATATTTTAACTTTCTAAGAAGTTCAAATATTATAAGTATTTCAATTTCTAAAATAATAAAATTTATTCAAACATTTTAAATTTTAATAATATATACGAATTAAAATATCACATGACGGGTTATATGGCAGGACACATTTGAGTTGATATTAATAGAAAATAAAAATGTCATTAATTCGGTGCTACAAAGGTAAAATATCATCTTATTATTTTGTGAAGTTTTTTTAAACTTTAAAGATTATTAATATTTCAATTATTAAAACATTTAATTTGTATAACTGTTTAAAATATTAATAATATTTAAACTAGGCCTGGGCATAAAATCCGAATCCGAAAATCCGAACCGAAAAAATTGGATAAAAACCAAACCGATATTAAGGAAATAACCTATCGGTTTTTGTTTTCATTACTTTTGGATATCAGATTAAATCCAATCTGAACCGATATCCAATAGATATCCGAATATAACCGATAATATAAGAAACAACTTTATAAAGATAGATGTATACGTAACTATATAAGATATACATGAATCATAGATATAGATATACACACCTAACTATATACAATATATAGATATACTCCTATATCTACATTATTGTTTACTTTGGTTTTTATTTTTATCATTGACACGGTCTTATATCTCACTTTGGATGTTAGTACGTCACACTTTTATGTATTGGTATAATTTTATGTTAGTTTGAACTTTAAACTTGTTATTTGTTTCATTTCTATTTTTTTACATACTCGGTTAGTATAGTTTTTTGGATACAATCGTATTAAAAAATATCCGAATAAAACCTTATCCAATAAATTTGGTTTAATTTTGGTTATCGAAAATATATTCGAACCGATCCGAAATTTGAATTATCTGAAACGAAACCGATCTGAATTTTTTAAATATCCTAATGGATGTTAGAGTCAATATCCAAAAAATCCAAAATCCAAAATATATGAACTGAATCTGATCCGATATCCGAACGCCCAGAGCTAATTTAAACTTTATAAGAAGTTCAAATATTATAAGTAGTTCAATTTCTAAAAAAAAAACTTTATTAAAACATTTTAAAATTTAAAATATATTTAGATTTTTATGAAGTTTTTCCTGCGGTGTACAACAAATTAAAATATCAGACGACAGGTTATATGGCTAGACATGTTTGAGTAGATATTAATAGAAACTTAAAATGTCATTAATTCAGTGCTACATGGATAAAATATCATCTCATTATTTTGTTAACAATATGAATATTAGATTAATAGACATATCTAATTAAATCGATTAGTTAATATGTAACAAAATAATTAATATACGGTATAGTGTAGGTTAATTCATATAATTAACAATCAAAATACAATATATAATTTTAAAAACTAAGCAAATCAAATAAAATTAACAAAAAGAAATTAATATTTTTTATCAAATAACTTAAACTGTAGTGTACCACGTGTCAAAATCTAGATCTACTAGAATAGATCTTACAAAATAGATGTTATTTTCATAAGTTATATTCAACATATGATTTCATGGCATAGTGTTTGAGCAAAAAAAAAAAACAAATTAAACAATCATATATATAACACTTTAAATAAATATTACAGAATAAATAAAATAAATGTTAACTCGTGCTCTAGCACGGATCCAATTCTAGTTGAATAAATATACTAGGAGCAGACAATTCATAATAAACTAGTATGAATAAGTTGTATTGATACTTGATAGTGAATTAATTATTATTATTTTTTGTATTTGTAAATCCAAACATCACTTATTTTTGAAATACAATTGATATAAAGAATATCACTTATATCTTGATACAAAAAGAGCTGAAATCTTTTTCTGGGGTATTTTTTTACAGAAAATGGTTCTTAATAATAATGTATACACTAATTTTTTTTTTTGTGAAATACAATTATTTATTTATGTTAACAAAATCAAAGAAGTATATAAAAAAATATTCAATTGGTTGAATTTATTTGGACTGTAAACTTTTTAACACTCCTTAATCTCTAAAGCGTAAGCTGAAATGGGTGCAGTAGAAAAGTTTAAATATAAAAGCCCATAGGCCCGTTATATCTTTTTCTTCAGCCCAAGAGGAGTTTTCTAGGGTTTTGTCTTATAAGATCCCGCATTTAGGTCATTCCGCCTCTTGTCTTCTCGTCACACTCATCTTCACAGCAAAGCCTCTCGTAGCTAGAGGAATCAAACAATGGTAAACCCTAGCTTTCATCTCCCTATCTCTTCTCATTTCTCCATCGTTTCTTCTTAGTTTTCTCCTTAGAAACTCTGATTCTGATCTTTCATTTCATATAGAAACCTCCTCCTGCATTTTGTTTTTGATTAGATATGGTAACGAGAGAATCATGATTCAGCTTCGTTAGATGTTTTTCTTCATGGGTTTTTAGTTTTATAACTTGCTTTGCAATTGAAATACGAAAAGTTTGACACTTTGTGTTTTGTTCTGTTTTAGAGGTCACAGATGCGTTTTAATGGTGTTTTCAGTTTTCACCTTGGATCTTTGTTAACAGTTTATGTTGTTGGATCTTATTAGACTAATAAAATAGGATCGATTTGTTTTGTTATTAGGTGTTTGTGAAGTCGTGCAAGTCGAATGCCTACTTCAAACGGTACCAAGTGAAGTTCAGGAGAAGAAGAGGTATAGATTCTTGGTTTCGTTTTTCTGATAATATTGTTTGGTCTCTCTCATTGTTTTCAACCTTTTACTGAAAAGTTGTTTCATTTTTTGTGTAGATGGAAAGACTGATTACAGGGCTAGGATCCGTCTGATCAATCAGGACAAGAATAAGTACAACACACCTAAGTACCGTTTTGTTGTCAGGTTTACCAACAAAGACATCGTGGCACAAATTGTCTCTGCTAGCATTGCTGGTGACATTGTGAAAGCTTCTGCTTACGCTCATGAGCTGCCTCAGTATGGTCTCACTGTTGGTCTTACAAACTATGCTGCAGGTATTGGAATCAGTCCTATTCTGTTATTTTACAATTTTATATGTTTGATTCTGTGTTTGTGGTTCACTAATATGTAATGTTTTTTTGTTGAACCAGCTTACTGCACTGGTCTTCTTTTGGCTCGCCGTGTTCTGAAGATGTTGGAGATGGATGACGAGTACGAGGGAAACCTAGAGGTATGTTGTAAAGCTGGGTTCATTCTGAAAATAAAAGGTTGAGTTTTTGTTTTTTTAAAAAACTCAAATCACACAATGAATCAGGCCACTGGTGAGGACTTCTCCGTGGAGCCAACTGATTCAAGGAGACCTTTCCGTGCTCTTCTTGATGTTGGACTTATCAGGACCACAACTGGAAACCGTGTGTTCGGTGCTCTTAAGGTATGAAATTGTTCTCTGATTATATGTTTGCTGTATTTTATCTTTCTTCTTGAGCAAATGATGATAGTATCAAAATTCTTTAATACCTATTTGGTTTGCTTCATGAAACTTTAGGGTGCTTTGGATGGAGGTCTTGATATCCCACACAGTGACAAGAGGTTTGCTGGGTTCAATAAAGAGAACAAGCAACTTGATGCTGCAATCCACAGGAACTACATCTATGGTGGCCATGTCTCTAACTACATGAAAATGTTGGCTGAAGATGAGCCAGAGAAGCTACAAACTCACTTCAGTGCTTACATTAAGAAAGGAGTTGAAGCTGAGGGCATTGAAGAAATTTACAAGAAGGTTCATGCAGCTATCCGTGCAGACCCCAACCCTAAGAAAACCGAGAAACCTGCTCCCAAGGGACACAAGAGGTAGAAACTAAAAGCAATTTACTAATAATAATCAATTTTATTACCTGGCTTAGTCCATTGGTGTCTCATTTTGTTTTCCATTAAACAAAAACAGGTACAACTTGAAGAAGCTTACGTACGAGGAGAGGAAGAACAAGTTGATCGAGAGAGTTAAGGCATTGAATGGAGCAGGTGGTGATGATGATGATGAGGACGATGAAGAGTAAATCAGTCCTCCAGCCTTCTTTATCTCATGCCCCTTGTAGCTTTTTATCTTTTGAGCTTAATGCCTCAATTTTTCTCTTTTCAGACTAATACACTCAGCTTTTGTGTTCACATTTTAATTGCGTTCGAGGATTTTGATTTTGAGGATACATTTTCTATTAAGAATTTATTATCTTATTACCCCCATTATCGTTTTCATGAATCTGCTGTCATATCTTTAGTTTTGCTTTAATTCGTAGTTTTGTTAGTACTACTACTGCCCTAAAAGTGTCTACCTATACTTCTCATCTGTTCACAGCAGGTACACATTCTTATTGCTTAGATTTCGATTGTCGAAATAGAGTGTGGTTGAGTGAGTCGATTTGGAACGACGTCTATTCTTTGTTGTCACATATTCTATGATTTTACTTATAACATACATTCGCTTCTACTACGTAACCAAATGTAAGAATTAAGCAGTAAGAATTTAACATACCAACTCATCGTCCATGAGATTATTTGGTATTTTTGTCTTACCAATCAGCAATCAATGTTTTAAGATTTCTTGGATGAGCTGTGTGTTCTTCAATTTGCTAGCTAGGGAGTTAAGATTAATAGAACCGAGTCTCATGGAATTATTCAATTATCATATTCACACCTAAACCTCACTATATAAGTCAACACTCCCCCACTAATTCAAATTCTTCGTGCTCTCATTTTTATTAAAACTCCTTAAAGCAATCATATCTAGAAATGGGGGTTGGTGAGCGTTTCTATACTGTTGTGACATTATTATTTGATTTTGTCTTCTCGCAAAGAAATATCAATAAGGCTTATTATACACAAAGCCTCTATGTTAAACCTTCCTCCACTTCTCTGCCCACACCGAATGAATTCTTCTTTTTTTTTCTTAGCACTGTTGCAGCTGCAATAGGCTTTTTCACGTTTGTTAGAAAATTCAGATTCCATCAGTGATAATGAGGTCAAGAGAGGAGAATCCATCAGTCCTGAACTTGTACATGCGATCAGAAGTTCTAAGATTGCAATCATCTTACTCTCTAGGAACTACGCTTCTTCGTCTTGGTGTCTTGATGAATTGTCTGAGATTATCAAGTGCAGAGAAGAGTTTGGTCAAACTGTGATGGTCGTTTTCAATAAAGTGGATCCATCTGATGTAAAGAAACTGACTGGTGATTTTGGGAGTGCCTTCAGAAAAACATGTGCAGGTAAAACAAAGAAGGACACTAGGAGATGGACACAATCTCTAGCAAAAGTGGCAAAACTTACCGGTTACGTTTCAAACAACTGGTTTGTCTCTTATGATTTTTCATTTGCTCTTCTTAAGTTTTCTAAAACAAGAAATTATGTACATTATAAACTCTAAATGTGTATGTTAGTTTTTTTGACTATTTGATGGATGTGATCCTCTTCTATTACGGATAATGAGGCGGTCATGATTGAAAAAATCGCAAGTGATGTTTCCAACTTATTTAGGAGTTGCGGAAAACAGGTTGAATGACAAAAAAAGTGCTTACTGTTCTTGATAACATCGATCAGTCAATGCAACTAGATGCTATTGCAAAATAAACTACGTGGTTCGGTAATGAAAGTCGGGTTATCATCACAACACAAGACCATAAACTTTTGAAGGCACATGGCATCAACCATATTTACAAGGTGGGTTTTCCATCAACACATGAAGCTTGTCAAATCTTTTGTATGTCTGCTTTTGGTCAAAAGTTCCCCGAAGATAAGTTCGAGGAACTTGCATTAGAAGTCACAAAACTCTTAGGTAACCTACCATTGGGACTAAGAGTGATGGGATCACATTTCGGGGAAATGTCTAAGCATGAGTGGATTAATGCAATACCAAGGTTAAGGACTCACCTTGATTCTAATATTCAAAGCATTTTAAAGTTCAGTTACGATGCCTTATGTGGTGAAGATAAAGATTCATTCCTTCATATAGCCTGCCTTTTCAACAATAAAAGAATTGAGAACGTGGAAGAGTATCTTGCGCATAAGTTGTTGGATACGAAGCAAAGGTTTCACGTATTAGTTGAGAAATCTCTCATATCTATTGAAGAAGGATGGATAAAGATGCATAATCTGCTTGAGCAGTTAGGTAGAGAAATTGTTCGTCATGATGAGCTAGGATCCATTCGTGAGCCCAAAAAATGTCAATCTTTGGTTGATGGTAGAGATATTAGTGAAGTCCTCACTGATTGCACGGTTAGTTCCATTTCCTTACAAAAGTAAATTCATTTAATAACTTACCATCTCTACATAATTTTTCGGTTTTTTACAGGGTAGTATAATTGTTATAGGCATACATTTTGTTGTAAAGTGACTTGAAATCTCTGAAGACGTCTACAAAAATGTACAAGACTGTGTAAGGCACAGAGCCGGTCCAAAGGCCAAGTTCATAAAGCATGAGCATGTGGAACTTATTGAAAAATAAATACCACAAGCTCATGCTTTATGCCTTTGGACCTTATTTTTCAAAAAAATGTGTTTAGCCTAGTGGTATTTATCTTAGGTAGGGTTCGATTCTTACCAGTTGCAAAACAGCTCTTTTATTTTAATTTGATTGTGGCCTTTATTAACTTAGAGTCGGCTCTGATAAAGGTTTTACTGGGTTTTTGTAGAGGCCGACTCAAGGCAACTTAGGGTTAGGTTTTGGGAGTGTAGGCGGCGCAATCGCCTGTACGGTGTAATAGATTTTAAAATATTCATAAGATCTTTTATTTTCTATTGTATCAGGCTTTTTGAAGTATATATAAAGACTAGGGGTTTGTAAGGTTGTTCATCAAATTAATAATATAAACCCTAGACAAAAGGTATTCACCTCAAGAACATTCTGTTTCTCTTTTCAAAGCTTTCTTATTCTTCTGTTCATCCAAATTCACAACACATTTCAATTTATCTGAACTATGAGGCGAATTAAATATAAGTGAGAGAACTTTTGAAGGAATGCTTAACCGAAATTCTTAAGAATCAAATGGAACGACCAGAGTGATAAATTGTACTTACCGCAAGGTTTAAATAATTTATCTCAAAAACTTAGACTACTAAAATGGGATCATTTTCCAATGACATGTTTGCCTTCCAATTTTTGTACGGAGTATCTTGTCGAACTAAACTTGCAACACAACAAATTTGAGAAGATGTGGGAAGGAAATATGGTACAAAATTGTGATGTGTTTTATTTTCTTACACCTTTTCCGTAGAAAGAAGTGGTTTCAACTATTATTTCAAGTTTTCTTATGTTTTCCTTTGTTTGTTTGTACAACCGCTCCTAAACCTTAATTGAATTTGTTCCATTCAAAGAACCTAAAGGAGCTACCTGATTTTTCAACTGCCACTAACCTTCAAACACTGATTCTTTGTAGATGCTCAAGTTTGGTGGAGCTGCCCTACTCCATTGGAAATGCCAATAATCTCCAAAAATTGCGTCTTTGTAGGTGCACCAGTCTAGTGGAGTTCACCACCTCTACCGGAAACCTTCATAAATTTCAAAATGTGACTATAAGAGGATGCTCAAATCTAGAGGTTCTTCCTAGCAACATTAACTTGATACTTTCAACAAAATCCTGCTTTTTGTCGAAAAAGCTTTGTGATAAAATGATAGTACTTCCTCCATAGCTAAAAAAACATACGTTGATATTTTAGTTGTATAACATTGATTATTATAAAGATAAATACCCTAGAATAGCACTACTTTATGTTTTTCTTCCAAAGTTAGCACATAAGTTCAAATATTCCAAAACTAGCATTATTATGATTTTTTCTTAAATAATAAAATTAATTATTATTTTGTTACTTACAATTTTGAAAGCTTACATAAAGCTTCCAATGATGCTTGAAGTGAAGCTTCCGATCTTCTTCTTCTTCTTCATGTATCAATTTTGATCTTAGATTTTGAGATTTCTGACGTGATTCTTATGGCTTTTAATTGAAAAATTAGACTAATTTGCAGTCAATCTGATCTGATGATTATTGGAAGAAGATGAAGAAGAAGAAGCAGAACGAAGATGGAAGAAGAAGCTAAGGAGGAACGAAGATGGAAGAAGAAGAAAAAAGAAGAACGAAGATGGAAGAGTTTTGAGGAGAATGAAGATCTGTCGGAGAAGCCACGTCATTACCATGTAATAGAGACGCGAGGTCCTTGTTACTTTGTTCTCAGCCAGAACCTTCTTTGAGATTCCATAAGAAATTCTTCTATGATATGTACGTTTGATTAAGAGTGGTGGTCTCAGAGCTAAACCAATGTTTGGGTATTGAAATTGTTGGTAACTGTTGGATAATGAATGAAATCTGATTATGAGTGGTGGCTTGAATTGTTGGGTATTGGAATCTGAACTGCAAATGAAATGGAAAATCATGGGTAATCTTGGAGCCGAAATGTGTATTTGAGTGCTACTCTCTCCTATGTGGACACCAAAGTTGTTACATACCAAGTGTTTGATATAATGTCATTGATAACAAAGCAGTTGGTAAAGAGTACGAAAGTTTGTCTTCGTCTTCGATGTCGATGTCTTCGGCTTGTACTTCATCGATGATGGAGTTGGCTAGTAGTGTTGATGATGCGGAGTACAGCGGGGGAGGATCTTCTGGTTATGATCATCGTCATTTTTGAGATTTCTGAATATTTAGGAAAATCTTCCTAAATTTCAAGAACGTCTTCCTAGACATCGTGAAATCCTTCCTAAATCTAAAGAAATGAGTTTTTGGATCTTTTAATTTATGTTTTGCCATTATGTATCACATATTACTCTATTTGGTGAGTGATATTTGATTTTATTTTGTGCACATCATGATATTTTATCTATATATGAAAGATTTAAAATTTGATTTTGTGTCTTCCTAAATATTTTATGAAGGCTATCATGAAGTTTAAGGTTTTCTTCCTAAATATTATTGAATCCTTCCTAAAATTTAAATAAATGTGTTTTTCGGTGTTTTGCCTCAATATGTGAAAGATTACTCTATTAGTGAGAGGTAATGATATCATTTAACAATATCCAGACTTTTTAGGAAGGTTATCCTTAAGTTTTATTTTTTTTTATGAAGGTCATCCTAAAGTTTAGTGACGCTTTCCTGAATTTCGTAAAATCCTTCTTAATTTTTGTGGAAAGTGTTGTTGGATGCTGGTTTTTCAAGTTGCAAGAAATCAGAAAGGATTCTAAAAAATACATAGAACTTAAACAAGAAGGAAAAACAGAGTAAAGATCCTTGTTAATAGCACTTAAAACAAATCTAATGCTATGAACATAAGAGATACTAATACTACATAACAAGAAGTTAGAGGATTTTCAAAGTCTCCAGCATGGTGTTGACTCCAATTTCCTGCTTCCGTTAACATGCATTGGGATGAAGAATGATGACCATTTTCAGTCACAAGTTGAAATTGAACTGGTTCTAATGTTCCAGCAAATTAACAACAATCACTAATTTTACCAACAAGACAATAAAACAGAGAACTTTGAACAGAAGAAACAACAACAACAACAAAATTAAAACTAAATCACATCTGAAAACTGTAGCATTACAAAACATTAGGTATAAGTTAGGATTTGTATCTATTACAACCTTAATTCAACTAATAATGTCGCTTTTTCAATCATAGAAAACATCATTCGCTTTTTATGAAGGTCATCCTGAAGTTCAAGAAATATTTCATGAATTTCGTGGATTCCTTCCTAAATTTCCGAGGAGTGTTGGACGATGGATGTTGGGTGCTTATTTTTCAAGTTACAAGAACATGAGAAGGGATTATGCGAACTATCTACAAAACTCAATATGGTGGTGTGTATGCTCCTTCTTTTTGTTTTTTTTTTCCTTTTAATGAAAGTCTTCCTTAAATTAAAGAAATCATTTCTAAATTTCTTGTAATCCTTCTTGAATGTTTGATTGAGAACATTTTTATATGCTTACCGATGAAGATGTAGCTACCAATCCAAATAATTAATACAAAACCTTCTTGAGTATGTTTTAAAACAAGTTTTATGGTGAAAACCATCCAAAATAGCTTTATTATCCAAAATCCCAATGAAAACAAACACCATACATCATTTGATATATCTAAAGCCCCCATTTTGACCACTACAACATCACAAGTAAACAAACGTCACACATGGTGTTTATGAACCACCATTGATACATCTAAAGTCCACATCTTTTTCAATCTTGTATAAAAAACACACACACACACTCGTAAATTTTTAACTCATCCCCAAAGAGTTAGAAAAGAGTAGCTTTGTTCAAAAGAACCCATCACAAATTTGAACAATTTCAAAACTAAGAAACACACAAATTGAACGGCCAAAGTTAAAAATTTGGAATCTTTCTGGGAATAGGAAAAGATGAGATCTTTATGGTTACCCACATCAAAAAAGAAGGACCTAGAAGAGGATTCTCTTCCATAGTCTGAAAAGCAAATTTCAAACTGCAATAATGGTTTTTATGGGAAGAAACTTTCTTCCACAAAACTCATCACTTCCTCTCCTCCACCAATGTATTTCTCTTTCACAAAAACCCTTGACCACAACACCCCTGCTGCCGGCGAAACATCACCACCATTGTCTCTTTCTCGGGCCATTAGATTTTGAAGCTCTTCTTTGAATCCCCATCCATTGACACATCTCTCTCACATACCACCACGCCAAAGTTCTCAATCGCAGCTCTCACGGTAGTACACGACTCCATCGTCCGCCGCACGCCGCACAACGACGTCATGTAAATCACAACACGATTCTCTTCGTTGTTGAAAAATCTCAGAGATTCCTTCACTATTCGGATTTAATGGTTTCAAAACCTTTTTGTGTCCAGTAATGGATTCGTAGGTGGTGTTCAAATTGAGATCTGGGTACGGGATGAATCGTGTTAGTGGAGGCTGAGAAGAAACAAAATAAACTTTAATTTTATTAATAATTTAGGTTTATTCCAAAATTAAGGATATATAAATTTGTGCTAGTTTTAGAACATTTGAAAATATGTGCTAATTGTGAAAGAAAAACTAAAAATGGTGTTATTTTTGTCAATTACCCAATTATATATTTGTATTAATGTTTGGTTGTATTAATATTTTCAACTTTCGTTCAAAATGAAAACTATCACAGTTCACTCAGTTAGATTCACGTTCCATAATCTATCATATATATATATATAGATGCCGAATATTGTAGAGTCTCTGGAGATACTAGATTGCTCCTTTCACAAGTCAAGTTTTGAAAGTTTCAACTATTGCAAGCTGCTTCAAACTGACATCCAGACTAGTAACAACGATCCGGTCTTAATCGGTGGAGAACTGACCTGAAGATCGAGACAAACTTTGAAACCCAAGTCGACCGAACCATCCAGAGAGAATGACAAACATTATAAATAATATAATTATTTTGCTTTAATTTCTTTTTACATTTCCCTTATATATATGAATATATCACAATAAAGTGAAATGTGTTAAAGATACAAGAATGCAAAAAGATTTATGCTATGTCGTGGTGGATTCCACTTTATCTATTTAATAATGAACGTCAATGAATTTCGTAAAAGTAGACTCGGAGTAGTCATGATTTAAAAAATTCCATATAAACAAATCAATTAGGATATTAATGATTCTATATAGGTTAGATCATCTCTAGTAGTATAGTATCCCATCTCTATATTTTAATCCAATATGTCAGAATTGCAGTGGAATCTCAAACTTCGAGACTTGTTCTTTGGATGAAGATAGCAACCCTGATTCTCCAAATTTTGTAATGACATAAAACTCTGACGAGCAAATGTGACAACATAACACATGCATGATGCATCTTGTTGTTGATGATGATGAGAGCTAAACTGCCACGAACATAACAAAAAAAAATATATAATTTAATAAAAGGCGTTTGCCTTATATTCCCCTTATGTAACTGATGAAAAGCTCCTATATTGATATAATATATATGCATTATAAGTTCCTTGATTTAAAAAATCCATTTCAAAGAAGAAGGGCTCATCCTCAGAAAAGGAACCGCCATTGTTGCAGAAAGAGATAGGTCGTCGTGAGATCCAAATCATCACATCTTACGGTGAAGCCAATCGGAGTGGCCATCGTCTTCCTCAATCCATAACCCTCCAGTTTTAGCCGGGAAAATCAAAGGATTTGAGGTGAATCTTCTGATTTTCCGATTTCGATCTTAATCAGTCATCGAGTCGCAATTGTGGGTCGAGAGAGAAGAGAAATAGAGAGTCGGGGAAGAAAGAAATAAAAAAATGATCAAAAAAAATACCTTTTATATTTATCTATCATCCAATCGCAAATAACCACGTCGCGGTTCTCATCGATTGCTCAAAGTACTTCCTAAAGGATCGATATTCAGTTTATTGAATCTGAAAATGGATTTTTATTTAATTTTTGGGCCCAATCAGAAGAGAACTGAAGAGAATCACTCCCAATAGAGATGGTCTAAAAAACTAACAGTCACTATCTCAATAAAATTTGTTAATGTCATTAAAAGTAAAACTCTGACGAGCAGATATGACAACATAACACATGCATGTTGATGAGGAGAGCTAATCAGTCACGAATTCGTGTCTAATGACAAAAACAAAAGGCATTTGCCTTATGCATGCGGCATACGGCATACCCCATAATACTATTTAATTTAAGTGCCTCTATTTTTCTATTTATTTAAAACTCCATTTCATAGATTAACATACTAAAAGTTACTATCTCAATAAAATTTCACAAAATAAAATGTAAGTTTCGAATTATACTACACATATTTCATTACAAAAAAAATAACTGTTGTAAAACATAATGTAATTTTTTTTTCATTTTCCTTAGACTCCTAAACGCTCCCCCCCCCCCCCCCCCCCCCCCCCC
>NC_025703.1:15653412-15782314 GCF_000633955.1 Camelina sativa | reverse complement strand
TGGTACTACAAGAATACAAAAAGAGTTATGAGATTTCAAGCTGTATTACTATTTGTCTATTTTAATAGTGCACGTTAATGAAAAATCATAAAACCAGACTCAGAGTAGCAATGATTTGAAAACTTCATTAAAACTCACAAGTAGTAGTAAGAAAACAAAATTATACTATCATCATCTCTAGTAATAATATCATATCTCTATATTTTAAATCCTATACGTCAGAAGTTCAGTGGAATATAAATTTATCATGCATTGTAGAGTTTTATCAAATGTTTTGGTTACAGGTGGCCACATGCTAATATATTCGTAGTTTTTAATCAAAACATAATGATGGCACCACTTTAACGAGATCTTACCGAAGCGTCAAACTTGTTGTTCATTAATGGTTGGTTCCATTATATTAATGAGAAAAAAGGCCCATCATTATGTTTTATGGCATATGATTTAGAAAGCTCCCCGTTGTTTATTTTGTTGTTTCCTTCTAATAAATACTGCAACACTTGTATTTAGTCAGAGTATTAACTATTTAAGAACGCTATAGATGCTTCTATACTACTGTTATTACTTGATTATAAATTAGCCATCCACTTACGGTTCGGAAAAAATATTTAGAGGTTCATCTATAAAACATCCGCAAACGTAGCAAAAAACAAAAAAACCTATTCACAAATACTAACATTTGTAAACCGTTATGATTGCTCATGTTTAACATCAAGCAGTCATATAATTAACCGTTATGTTATAATTATTTTAATTTTTTAAATTACTTTAAAGCCAGAGTTTTTTTTTTTTGCTTTTTCAAAAAGGATTGCGATAGAAAAATAGTGGCGAACAACAAGACTTCAATAATGATAAAAATCATGAAATTATTAATACAAAAATAATGTTTTATACATATATTTATAAAATTTATATTGAATATTATACTTGATATATATATTTATTATATTAGAAAATATACTTAAAGATTAAAATATACTACACCTTTTTATTTAGTTAATCTCTGTTTTTTTTAGAATTAAAATTATATTATGTTGACTTTCTTCTAATAAAATAAAGAAATAATATATTTAACAAAAAGTGCACAAACAAATATATATTAAACAAAGCAATGAGCAAAAAATCATTTTATAAACTTTTTTTTTGGTTTTCATTTAGTGGATATATTTTTAGCTGAAAATTTTGCTTCCTCAAGTTTTTCATTTATTCTACCAATCATACAGAGAAGTCAGAAAAATGTTTGACTCATGATTATGTAAACATGTTAAACAAGGAAAAAATAAAAGTATATTTCCCTAATAGAAAAGTGAGGAATGTTTTTCTCCAAACATTATTTCATTCTAAACTTTGTTTTCTGAAGATTTCTAGCATCATATATGTAGAACTTTTCCTCGTAAATTCTTGTAATACGGATTATATTTTCTATAAGTTTGTCTCGCTCGTATAGATGATTAGTTACTCTATTTTTTTTTATTCAAAATGGAGTAAATCTATTTTGGAGTTGGCCCAACCCTACTTCATTTTGGAGTAGAAAATAGAGATCTCCAAATTATAGTGTAAAATGAAAATAGAAGTTTCCAAATATAGAGAAAAAAATGGAAATCTCTATTTTAGAGATGAAAATGAAAATGGATTAGAGCAAAATTGACTTCAAACTCCATTATGAAAATGAAAATAGAGATGGATTGGAGTTGGTCTTAGGTCCATACTCCATTTTTAACTTTCACCATTATCCCCTTTAATTAAGTAGTACTGAGTGAAGATAACGATCATATATAATCAGAATAAAAAGAAAATGAATTTCATAATATGAATGATGTGACAAAGGTGTAATTATTCTTTACCATCATAATAATTTCGCATGATTACATTTTGCAATTATAAAAAGAAAAAGTTAGTGGAAAATATTTACCAAATATATATATATATATATATATTTTAACAGCCTACCAACAATATATATATATATATATACTACCAACAATATATATAAATATATATATAAACAAAACCATATATATATATGGTTTCGTTTGTGTTCTTTCAAGAGTAGAATATTTAATTATGATAAGTATAACAACAACAATTAGCTTGACCGTAATTGTTATTTTCCTTTCGTAATGAATTTGCGTTGCAGTTTTTTTGTTTATTTTGATATAATGTTATGGATTTGTGATACCCTCGTTTTGATTGTGTGTCACTGGTAGGTTTGATTAGTGTTTCTTTGTGTATTACCAAAAAAATGTTTTATTGAATTTAAGTTAGTAGAGTTAAAATTTCTCCCAAAAATTGCTATTTTTATTCGAAGAGTATCTTCCTCTCTACTATCATCATTGTGTACCATCCTTTTTAATTTCTTATTTACATTGTGATCACTTTCAAGGTTATTAATAAATAAGAAAAAATTAGAAAAGATTTTGCCCGGAACATAGATTGTTTATGGTTAGTTAAAACAACACTTAGACGATAATTCTTATGTCTGACAGACAATTGAATATGAAAATAGTTTAAATAAAAAAACAATTTATTTTCATTATTTTACAAATTTTTTATATTTGCAACTAATTTTAGTTTCACGCCTCATTTAAATTTTTATTCACAATTTTCAACAGCATACATTTTAGTATAATTTTTCATCTATTTATCTAAATTGTGTGTGTATAGGATGTGTCGATGTGACTCAACCTTCAACTGTCTCTAGTTAGGTTATAAGTGAAGCCATATGTCAAAATCCTTAGTTATTCATAAACATGTCAATTAGGGCCAAAGCCTGCGGGCTGCCCCGGTCCGGCTCTGAAAAACACCGGGCTAAGACTAAAATATATATGTTAAAAAAAATCAGATTTTTCAAGCTCAATCCGTTTGGGCTATAGGGTTTTTCAGGTTTACTACGACCGGGCTCGGACCAGCCCTAAAAGCCTTTTCACAAAAATATTTGTACTTTTGTGTTAATATTTTTGTTTGATTGCAATATTTGATTAATGATTTATTGTAAATAAAGTTTTAAGCTCTAATCATAGTTTTTATATTTACTTAATAACCTTACTTAATACTTTTAAAATTTTTATCTGTGATATTTTATATAGATTATATATTGTTTTATTTGGTTAAAATATTAAAATTTTATTTAGTTTTAAACTTTTTTTTTGTAAATTAAGTTGGTTGTAGTATATATAGATGAGTTATTGAAAATTTGATTGATTTTTTTTATATTGCATCTTTAAACACTGCTTTTAAAGGCTGAAAAATCCTGTAGCCCTGTTAGGGCCGAGCTCGGCCTTTGAAATATAGGCTCGGAAATATTTCGGGCTGGATCGAACCAGACTCAAACATATACGGGCTTTACGGGTTTTGGACCAGACCGGACCGGTCAGCCCGATTGACACCCCTAGTTATTCATATTTGTAAGTTGTAACACGATTTATCGCGGTATGCATACAAATATTAAAATCATAAACAATTGTTTATACATAATAATAGTAAGATTTATACATATATATGGATTATAAATATGTAATGAATAATATAGTTTTAACTGACTTTTAATTACAGTATGAATTTTAATTTATTTTATGTATACATAATGTATAGTTACTACAGTTAAGACACATTTTTAATTTGGTTATAATATAAATTTTAATTTCTTTTATCGTCGACGGCCCATGACGGTTGGAACTTGGAAACGTTAAGGTGGAGAAGTGATGAGATGATATGTGGACAATGACCATCTAACGTTCAAGTTAGAAAATATTCGAAGACAAGTTACAGTATAATTAAATGGATGCGATGATAATAATAATAAAATAGTTCTGAAAAATACCTCAAGAGTGAAAATATTCTCCAAATGAAAGCAAAAAGTACTACAGTATTTGGCTATTTGCTTTTGCTACCGACAAGGCGACATACTCTCTTTTACCCGACTGTCCCATCAATTCTCTTGGGGTTTTGATGCTGGTTGAAGATGGGATAATCGTCAATGGTCATATTTTGATGATACGGAATATATATATATCTCAAGTTCTCAACATTGGAGTTAACCCTGGAGACACAATTGATTTTAACGAGTGGCAAATGATACATAACTACATATTATTTAGGTTATGTTACGTTTTCTATATCAATTTATATCTCTTGTTTTTTTTTTATCTATGTAGTAGTTATCTCCATTTTCATGTTTCCTTCTCTTAGAGTGATTCGCTTTTGTAAATAGGGATGAAAACTCATTTCTAAGAGTCATGCATCAAATATATGGGAGTTTTTGGAGGTTATCATCAAATTAGGTCACTAATTCATCCATAGTTTATGCTAAGTATAGAAAAACTTCATGCAGAAATTCATTAACCAAAAAAAAACCTAGTCGTGTGCTTATACATTGTCGCGAAACCAAAATTTTGACCGTCCAACGATCTCGATCCGCCTAAGTTTTCTCCAATGGATATAAGCTTCATACTGAACTAAAACTTTTTTAAAATCGTATTTGAAAAAAGAGTATAATTAGTTTAAAGGTGGAAAACTCTTACCGGATTACCTGATCACGACTCCTATCTCAGCCACTGATTCTCTAAGACGCACAACGGTTTCAACATATATAAAGTTTAAGGTGGATTTAAGTGTGTGACCATTAGGGTGTACGGTGTACCCCTAGGTTAGACATTGTTTCTACTTCTACATGCATTTTCTTTAGAAGATATTGCCGACTAAGCATGTGCATGTTCCAAGATTAAGTGTTATGTTTGTTCCGAAATCTGAACCTTTGACATATATGGAAGGGTTCAGAAGTCTATAACCATTTTGTTTTTTTGTTTTTTTTAACTCAGAAAGTAAATTTCTACACCTATGAAGGAGTCCGAGACTAATCTCTCTGAACGAAAGGTATTCTACGGGTAAGGTCCCTCCCAGGTATGTAAATGTGCCGTAAGCAATAGGCCCATACCTATGTGGCCAAAAGAATAAAGCTGAGCAATTATGTGGTTGAGGAAAATCGATCCCTGACCTAGACCAACATGGCGATTCTTCACTAAAGCTAGAAGCACTAGCCCACAACCTCATGGTTAAGTCTATAACCATCTTGAGCGACCATTTCCGTGGTATTATCATTTATCAAGGGACTTTGATATCTAACACTACAATCGTAACACCATACATCTATGTAGCATCCATAATATATATGGATTTTTCGATCTTTTTATTCCTTTTCCACAAATATCACCATTAATTTTTTCTTTTTTTCGTCGAACTAATTTTATTGAAAGAGTGAGTGGAGGTCTTTTGCGTAAAGGTATAAAATGTAAAGTATAAAAATCAATTCCTGTGTGTCGGTGGTTTTACCTGATACTCTCGTACTCTTACATTTTCAGTACCCTTTCCCACGTGACCAATTATTTTACTCCTTTTCTTAGTCCAATTATGGTTTATCTAGCACCTCTTTTTATTTCAACTTTTATATGCACTATTATTATCTAACTTTATAGATTTTCCTAAAATTTTCTCAGGCCCACAAATTTTATTAGAATCAAAAAATATTTTCATTACATTTGATAAATTTTGGAGTCCTGGTAAATTCATTATATCTGTCATTTTCCAGTACTATCAATTTCTAGTGCTTTGTCTTTCTGTTGCAAACAAAAAAAATGCTTTAAAACTATTAATAACATTAACATGTGGAGTGCCCATTTAATGATTGCTAAATATTCCATCAAACACAAAACAAAACCGATATGTTATGGTTACGTTTCTCGTTCCTAAACGTTGCATGAGACGCAGGGAGCATTTGCTTTAGCCGCAGTGCCGCACAATAGTATTAAGAAAATTTAATGGCCAAATCTAGAAGACAAGAAATATGGTTATTGGATTGAAGAAGTATTCATGTACCATTTATGGGTTAACTAGTTACAACGATCGAATTTAATAGATATTTGTTGGTACCACGATCAATTACTTCGGGTTGTGGGCCTCGACCCACAACCAACAAACAATACGGGTTAAAGCCGTAACCAAGTCCAGCCCATTATGCCTGATCGGGAGAAGTGAAATGGAGTTTAACGATAAATAAGTCACTTCAGAGATCGGGACGTCGGTCAAAGATTTCATTTATTGTATTCAATAGAGTGCGAGATTTACAGGATAAATTGATGACATTAATTGTAATCGGGTAGTATAAGTACGAGTAGTGGGAGATTGTAACGGAGACGGAAAAAAACTTCCAAAAAGCAATATCACACATTTTTCACTTCGTAATAGCAATCAAATCTTTACCTTAGCTCGGAACTAGAACGGTGGCAAGCACCCCCGCTCAGAAAACACACTTGAACTGTGAAGTTCATCCTTAATTCTCACATTTGGCGCTAGAATGAGGAGGGTTATCACCTATACTCTTACTAGTTCCGACTCCACCTTCAGATCCACACCGTGCAAGCGGCGCTATGGCTCACGAGTCCTCCAACCAGGTAACTTTGGAGACAATCCAAAAACTTTTGCAAGATTTGGCAGAGAAATCTGACCGTCAGCAAGCGGCTTCCGCCACCCTGTCCAAGCGCTTTGATAGTTTGGAGGGGCAAGTCTCTACTCGTCTAGAGACAGTCACCAGCTTGATCGCCGATCTTTCAGCTTCTCACCTCGCATATGCCGATCGGGTCGATCTCCTTTCTTCGGAGCAAAACCTGCGACGACGTGCTCTAGACTTCACTGGCCTCATTCCACCGTTCACTCCGCAGCAGGCAAATGCAACAGCGACTCCAGGGAATATTTTCCCACCACAGACAACCCAGGCAGCACCATCGCCGGTCGGAGACAACCACACTCCCGTGCAAATTGAAGTCGCTGGATACTCAGGAGTTCCTGTTCGGGTCCCTCCCCCTGTGGGAGAAAACGTCCTTCAAGAAGGCCTTACTCCGGGTTATGCTTCTGATCCCGAATTCCAACAAATGCAGGATGATATTTGAGACATGCGATCTAGGATGCACAATGCGACCACTTCGGCACCAAACGTTTCTCGAATAATCGAGGAGTCAAGGCGAACCCCTTTCTCGGCTCAAATCGCTAGGGTCCGCGTCAAGAACACTGGGAAAATTAAGTTCACGAGCTACGAGAGGAAAGGAGATCTGACAACGCACCTCAAAACCTTTATGCTCACGGCCAGCCGAGTGGACCTCGAGCCTCACGAAGCTGATGCCGGCTATTGCAAGTTGTTCGCAGAAACTTTTTGCGGCCCCGTGTTGTTATGGTTTGCATTGTTAGCAGCTCGCTCTGTGAATAACTTTACGGAGCTGTCGACTTCTTTTATGAAACAATATTCAAGCTTAATCAAAACAACAGTGACAAATGCCCAACTTTGGAACCTGAGCCAAGCCCAGTCCAGAAGCAGCTCAAAGGCGACCTCACCGAATCTATCTTCATTAACGTAAAGTTCCCTGACCAGGAGATAAAGATCGGAGCTGGATTAAGAAGCGAACTCCAAACAAGTCTGATCTCCTTCCTCAAAGAAAACATTTCCACCTTCGCATGGTCTGTTGATGAAATGCCCGAGATCAGTCCTGAAATAATCTCGCAAGAGTTGAATGTAGACTCAACGTTCAGGCCAGTAAAATAGAAGCGGAAGAAGCTTGGCCCAGAGCGAGTCGAAATCGTCAACAAAGAAGTGGATCGTCTGCTCAGTACTGGTCAGATCCGCGAAGGGAAATATCCAGAATGACATGCAAATACCGAGGTTGTAGAAAAGAAAAATGAGGAGTCTCGAGTCTGCGTCGACTTCACTGATATGAATAAAGCTTGTCCTAAGGACAGTTTTCCACTTCCGCACATCGACAGACTAGTCGAATCGACCTCGGGGCACGAACTGATGTCTTTCATGGATGTGTTCTCCGGTTACAACCAAATCCTCATGAGCCTGGAGGATCAGGAGAAAACTGCATTCATCACGGACCGCAGAACTTACTGTTATAAGGTAATGCCATTCGGACTGAAAAATGTCAGAGCAACTTACCAGCGCCTGGTAAATCGAATGTTCGAACAGCAGCTCGGGAAGACCATGGAGGTCTATGGAAGCAAGTTCACACCTCACAGACCTCAAAGTTTGCTTCAATATCCTAAACCGGTTCGGAATGAAACTCAACCCCACGAAGTGTACGTTTGGAGTTCCATCAGGGGAGTTCTTAGGTTACATCGTGACAGAGCGGGGAATCGAAGCGAACCCAAGGCAGATCAATGCCTTTTTTATCCATGGGTTCCCCCATGACACTGAGAGAAGTACTGCTCCTCAATGGACGAATCCCAGCTCTCAATCGCTTCATTTTCCGGTCAACGGATAAATGTCTCTCGTTCTACCAGCTGTTAAAGAGAGGAGGAAAACACTTCGCGTGGGATGAGAAGTGCGAAGAAGCATTTTCTCAATAAAAGCATACTTATCTGAACCGCCGGTCCTGGCGAAACCCGAGTTAGGAGAACCTCTCTTTCTGTACGTAGCTGTCTCAGGAAGTGCAGTAAGCGGAGTCTTCGTTCGCAAAGAAAAGGGGGACCAACGACCAACTTTTTACGTCAGTAAGTCCTTCACGAGAGCTGAATCCAGATACCCATGATGAAGAAATTAGCCTTGCCAGTGGTGACCTCGACACGGAAACTACGCCCCTATTTTCAATCTCATTCAATCGTAGTACTAACGACATAACCGCTTTCGGACCATATTCCATAGCCCGAGCCAGTCAGGTAGGTTGGCCAAATGGTCAGTCGAACTAAATGAGTACGACATTGAGTTCCGGACTCGAACTTGTGTCAAGGCGCAAGTCTTAGCAGACTTCCTTATAGAGCTCCCGCTGGCCAACATGGCTGACAACAACACCAAAACTCCTTGGACTTTGCATGTGGATGGAGCGTCTTCAAAAACAGGTGTAGGAACTGGAGTTCGTCTCACCTCCCCCACGGGAGAGGTGATTGAGGAATCGTTTTGCCTGAACTTCAATGCATCTAACAACGAAGCTGAATATGAATTGTTTCTAGCTAGGCTCCGCCTCGCGGCAGGCATCAGAGTCAGGAAACTCAGAGGTTTCTGTGACTCTCAGTTAGTCACAAACTAATTCTTGGGGTAATACAAAACTAGAGATGGACGATTGGAAGATTGCCTAGCTTTGGCTCGGGAGTATGCAATGAAGTTCGACGACTTTGAAATAACCAAAAGCCCCCGAAGTGAGAACTCTGATGTCTCGACTTCGGATCCCACAAATACTCGAGTTATTCCAGTTGAGGTCATCGAGTATCCGAGCATACGTTTAGAAAAATCAAGTGTGATAACCTGGGCAATGAAGAAAAAGATGGCCGCTGAGGAGGCGGCTCGCGATCCCTCGTCTAAAATAACTTCAACACCTACGACGGCAACTTCAGAAGATATTGATTCATTTGCCAACGACCAAGAAATTAGCACAAAACCCCACGCCTCGGAGAGACCTGCCTCAACTCTGGACCTATCTGATCTCCCGCCTCGTCCTCTGGGCAATACGAACACCGACAATTGGGGGCAGGAGATTGGCGGAGCGCGATCTGGGCTTACCTGGATAAGGGTGATCTCCCAATTGACAAGTGGGCACCTAGGAAACTTAAATCATCAGTGCACGGGATTTCATTTATAACAGAGCACTTCTCCGCCGAAGTATAGCTGGTTCTTATCTAACGTGTGTTGCTGGTGAAGAGCCTCAACGTTAATGTGAGCCGTTCACAATGGCCCCAATGCAAATCACTCCAGAGGTCGGACCATGGCCTTCAAAATCAAGAGACAAGGATACTTCTGGCCAACTATGGTCGCCGACTGCGAGGAATATTCCCGAACTTGCGATAAATGTCAAAAACATGCTACGTCAATCTATCAGCCTACCGATCTCTTGTACTATGTGTCTGTGCCTTATCCATTCATGAGATGGTCTATGGATCTCATTGGTCCCTTACATCACGGACCGGGAGGAGTTCAGTACGTGCTGGTCCTTACTGATTATTTCTCCAAATGGGTGGAAGCAGTAACCTATGCAGCTGTGACAAGTGAGCAAGTAGAGCAGTTTGTGTTAAAGAGCATAATCTACCGATACGGCGTTCTGTACGAGATCGTCACAGACAATGGTCCGCAATTCATCTCCTCACATTTTGAAGGTTTTGCACGAAGTGGAAAATACGACTTAGCAAGTCAACTCCTCGTTATCCGCAAGGGAATGGAGAAGCCGAAGCAATGAATAAGGTCATATTGGCCAACTTGAAGAAACGGTTGGATTCTCGCAAAGGATGTTGGCCAGACGAATTACAAGGCATACTCTGGGAAATCCGAACCACGCCTCGTCGAGCTACCAATGAGACTCCTTTTTCCTTGGTTTATGGAGTCGATGTTGTAGTTCCAGCCGACATAGAAGTACCCGGAGTCTGCACCATATTGAATCCACTTCGGGCCATGGAGAATGAGTAATTTCTGCAGGATACTCTAGACGTCATAAACGAGCGTCGGGATCGAGTTTCGGTTTGGATGCAGAATTATCAGAGTGCCGTGGCTCGCTACTATAATTCTAAGGTCCGGGGTCGGCCTTTAGCTGTTGGTGATCTAGTAATTCGGAAGGTCCACGAGAACACCGAAGAGAATAACGCAGGGAAACTAGGGATCAACTGGGAAGGGCCATACAAAATTACCTGCGAAGTGCGAAATGGTGTTTACCAGCTAGAAGATTTAGACGGGAAACCAGTCCCGAGATCTTGGAATTCCATGCATCTCAAACGTTTTTATAAGTAGTTCGAGTAATTTTGTATCAGACTATGATTGGCTTGATCCCGAAAACAGTACGTAGGCAGCCCACTTCGGGTCCAGCTATCCGCATTCAATAAAATTAAATTTCGCCAAACTTGTTATCACAAAGGGTCAGTCACCACTCGAACCCATTTCCCATGTTGTGAAACCGAAGTCTTACTTCGTACAACTCAAAAACCAAAGTCTCACTTCGTAAAATTTATCAAAAAAACCAAAGTCTCATTTTGTAATACTTACCAAAAACCAAAGTCTCACTTCGTAATATTTATCAAAAAAAAAAAATCGAGGTTTCACTTTGTATAGTATAAAAATGAAAAAAACCAAGGTCTCACCTCGTAAAAAAAGAAAACTGAAGTCTTACTTCGTAACATTTTCAATATCTTGAAATCCATTAAAACCAAAGTAACTTCGTAGATTTATTCGAGTCAAAAGTCTTACTTCGCACTATCTAGGACTCGCTTCGAGAACTTGCAGTCTTACCCCGTTAAATCAAAGTCCGACCTCGTGGACTCAGTCTAATTTCAAAGTCCGTTTTCAAAACAAATCCGTCTTCGCCAAATTTGTATAAGTTGGAAGTCTTTTTAGTAATAAAGGATTTCAACTCTGTAAAGGTGAAGGAAAAAAGGAATTAACTGGATTAAGGCAAAAGAAAACATCTTTTGTCCGGGGCGGTCACCACGATCAAAAGCCCCGAACTAGGTCTAGCAAAAGCAAAAAAAAAAAACAACAAAAGGGGGGCAACCCGTGCCAAAAAAACCCCGGACTAAGTCTATTGAGGATCAGAAGCAGGGGCATGGTCAGACGTAGCAACTTTGTCTACCTCAGGAGGAGCCAGATCCATCTCGGTGATTCTCACCTCCGCAGTAGTGTTACTTTGGATGGTGTCCAGTTCCTGGTTTGACATTTGTCCGAAGTTAGTCCCGGATTCATCAATGGTGATACTCATGGGGGCCTCGTTGCATAACAGCTAGGGCGTGTCCACCAAGAGGTCAGAAAATGCGGAAAGGTCAAAGTCACGGATAGTTATCATCGCGACCTCAACATCAGCTTTCTCCTCATCAGTCCGTAAGATCCCGAGCTCAGCCTCGATGTCCTGAATTTCTCTCCTCGATAATCATCCGGTTGGCCCTAATCTCGGCAGCTTGGATCTGAGCTGGAGCCAACCTCTTCTTTTCTTCGAAGTGCACCTTCACCTCTTCGATCAGAGGACGGAGAGTGCGCCTCAATGATTGCCTTTCCTCCCTCTGCACTCTCTCTATCTCGCAACTGTTTCCGCCCTCCAGAAGTTGATTGCGGAGCTCGACCTCGTGCAGCCTGTTCTTGGCAGCTTTCTCGCTCTCCGCAGCCTCATAATAAAGCTCGCCCGCCTTCTTTAGTTTCCCCGAAGGTCCTCGTTGGCAAACCCTAGGTCCTGCACTTCGACCTCAACCTTCTTCATTCGAGCTCAGATCTGCTCGGCCTTCTCCACGGTCTTGGCATTGATAAACTCCAGCGGAGTGAACTCTGCTACTTGGTCTTTGAGATCGACCACCTTCTGTTGAAGTTTAGTCACTTCGGAGACCGACGGAGAAGCGAACAACTGTTCTTCATAAGATGCCACCGAGTTATTGAACTCGATCATCATCTGCAAAGATCATTTTGTTAGTCAAAAGGAATAATAATTAGGTATATACGACATATTTAAAATTAGTTACCGACCTCCCCAACTTTATCCGCGAACCGGAAGAAGTTCCCTCGGTTAGTCTCATAGATATCAGCGAAAGCCGGGACACAAACTCCAGGATGGGTGTAGCTTCTCATCAAGTCCGCTGGAGAAGCAGGAGGAGCTGCGCAAAATAAACAAGTTATTCCAATTAAAAGTCAAATGTACACCCACTACCCCTGAGATCCTACTTACTGCGAGGTGAATGACACTGTTCTTTCGGGCAGGGGCGCTCCATCTTTCGAGCTGGATTTGCCTCGCTTGTCCTCGGAGGAACTGGTTTGAGCCCGAGTTTTCTCTCGCAAAGTAGAAGACGATTCAGGTTCCTTCTTCTTCTTCGACTGCTCAGCTCTCGGCGAGCTCCCGTCAGCCCGATTACTGTTAGGAGCCGGAGGACCCTCTCCTTCTCGAGGTTCTTCACTCGAGTCCACAATGACAATCACGGGGGTTTGGAAGGCTCCAAGGGGGGGGGGGACAGAAGTCTCACTCACATCAGGGGCTGACAAATCAACGCTCCTAGCGGAGATGCGAGCTTTGCCCTCGGCGAGAGCAGCAAACATTTTTCTCTTCGCTTCCATTTCAGCATTCTCGAGTTCTTTCTTGAGTACTCTTTCTTTCCGATAGCCCATCAAAGAACGGTAAAAGACTCGGGGAGGGGAAGAGCGAAGAAGGGAATGTCTTCTGAGCCTAACTCTGGATTCTCTGATCCGTTCGCACGAGAAGGAGTCCCAGGGGATTTGGCCTTGACTGCAGAACCGGGAAAAGAACTCTGCAAAGGTGGGAGAAAGCTGGCCGCGTTCAAAGTGAGCTGAAACAAAAATAACAAAGGTAAGAAACAAAACCAAAAAGACTAGCTAATTCCAAGCGAAGTGCACCATGCTACCAATTTTCGAATATCACTTTGACACGAACGAGCTCGCGAGGTGCCCGAAGGTGAACTCATTAACAGGGAAAAAGAAGAACGACTTCCGCCATTTCTCATCTTTCTCTGGAAGGTCGTCGAAAACCTTATATCCGGAGAGCGGACTCACATAGAGGGTACCCTTGGTTCGTCCCGTTTTCACGGTGTAGACGTGGAGGAAGTCAGCCAAGGACAGTGAATAGTTGTACTCCTCAGCCAAAGTTTGAAGACAAATTACCGTCCAAACAAAGTTCGGACACATCTGAGGGAGAGCGAACCCCAGTTCAAACATCATCCACACGATGAGTTCGGGAAGCGGGAAAGACAATCCGCACGCGGAGAAGAATTTCTCGAATGCACAGTAGTACCCAAGAGGAGGGTTCTCCGGGGATTTGTGCGCTTCCGGGAACCGTATCTCGATCTCCGAGGGGATTCCGCAAGATCCTGAAACCTCCGCCATGTCACCTTTGGAAAGAACATACGGCGGATGGGGACCAAAGGCACTGGGGATAAGCGGTTTCGCAACTTTACTCGAAGAGGATTTTGGGGGAGACATGACTTTAGAACAGAAGAAAAGGGGAATCGGCGTAAAAGAGATGATGAACTTTCCGGCGAACGACGCTGAACAGAAAAACGAGAGCAAAGAAAAATAAATAGCGAAGAATCGATTATGGAAATAACAAGAGAAAAGGGGAGACTACCTTTATACGCCGGGTCGAATGGAAGCAATGATTACCTGAGGAACTGAAAAGTTCTGGCTCACTTCTCTCTCTTATAGCGTGTCAAGTCGAATGGTGGGTCCTGGCTCACCATTCGACTTGACACGCTATAAATACTAGTAGTGGGAGATTGTAACGGGGACGAAAAAAACTTCCAAAAAGCAATATCACACATTTTTCACTTCGTAATAGCAATCTAATCTTTACCTCATCTCGGAACTAGAACGGTGGTAAGCACTCCCGCTCAGAAAACACACCGGAACTGTGAATAATATCCTTAGGACATCTCCAACCCATTTCTTCATTTTTGACTCCATTTTGGAGTAACTCCATTTTGGAGATGGTTTTACTCCAACCTATTTCTCCATATTTGACTCCAAAAGAGAATATTTTTCTTATATCTTATTATTAATTTATATAATGATCTTTTATTTATTAAAATTACAAATTTGATCCAATTATTTTATTTTTAGCAAAAAAGAAAAATTTTAGCATGTTATTTATATTTAAAATTTATTATTGAACAACATTACATTACACAACATTCATCAATTATTAGTATTTGTTGTATTAAGTTGTTTTTAATATTCAGTTTAAGTCATATTATGTGTTTTAAATTTTATTGGTAGTAATGTTATTTTGTACTTTTGTTTGTATTGTCTATTTTCTATTTTATATATGTTAATTGTTGAATTTTAAAATTATTATTTATAAGTTTAAGTAAAAAATAATAATATTTAACTGTATTTAGATATAAAATATAAATCTATATAAATTTAAGGGACTCATTTGCAAATAAAAAAACTCAACTCCAAAATGAAGAAATGAATTAAAAGTCTCCAAAAAAACAAATATAGAGATCTCCATTTTGGAGATGGAAATGGAGTGGAGTTGGAGAAGATTTTTCTTCAAAATGAAGTTTGGAGATAAAAATGGGGATGAGTTGGAATTGTCTTAGTTCTCACAGTATTGGTTTGAGATTAGTATCGAATTTGGTACCTTAATACAAGGTACTAATTCCGATAATTATGAACATTATAAAGGTGAAACATAATTATAGCAAACTTATAGGACTCTACTATGTGTAGACATAAATTGATTTTATTGGTTTACGACACAAAATCGATACCAAATCATTTAAATTTTATAGCAAATCCATAATAAACCATTTATGTCAAATCCTCTAATCGAATTAGAAGATTAAAAAAAAAAATAGTACTGTTTTTTACATGTTTGGCTCAAATTGATGAACACTTTTCCACTTAAAACATAAAAAGACAGTTTTCTCCATTAATTTGTCTAATTTTCTTCTTACATTTATTTCTCTCATATTCTCATAATCTCATTATATTATTTATCCTAATTCCTCCTTTTAATCTATACCAGTTAGACTTTTCCCAAAAAAAAAAAAAAAAAATCTACACCAGTTAGACCTGAAAATGAAATCTAAGTTTACGCTTTTTTGTATACAATACAAGCGTTCGGTGAAAACACACCATTTCACTTTCTTCGACAGTGTCGGTAAACTATAGTAATAAACTAGTTCTCGCACTATACACCCACTTCCTTATTCTCAACCATATATATTTTAATATTTTCTTTTCCATACTTCTTTCTTTAATACAGTCGTCGCCACACCGCCGTAATAATATTTATTTTTTTCTGGTCTCACTTTTCAAAAAGCTTTTAAACCGAATTAAATTAAATAAATAAAGAAAAAACAAATCCACTCGCATTTTAATATTCTGCGTAGTACGGTGCAATGCAATTGCAACATGCACAGTGTGTACACACTTCAAGTTAAACGCGGACAGACTATTACAAAGTCCACGTCTTTTCCTACGTGTCATAATCCCATATGTTCTTGTCTGAATTTAGTCCCCACTACGTAACACGAATAATTAACCACTCTCCTCTCATCAGCTCTTTTGGCTTTCTAGTTCTCTCTTCTCTACTCACTCATCCTCTCACCATCACTAAACTTGAGATGTCACAAAAACACAATTAAACAATAAATAATAATCAAAAGAAGAGAGTAAACAAAAAGATCGATCGAAATCGAAACCATTATCACAACACAATCTTAGCTGGATTCATCACTCTCCTCTTCTTTTTTTCCTCCTCAGATCTTGAACAAGAAGAAGAAGACACAAACACAATGCTCTTCTTCTTGTTCTTGTTCTACTTCTCATCTTTAGATCTTATCCACGCCGACCGTCGTGTACTCCACGAACCATTCTTCCCTATAGATTCACCACCGCCGTCACCACCATCACCACCACCGCTTCCTAAACTACCATTCTCTTCAACAACTCCACCACCATCAGACCCAAACGCTTCTCCTTTCTTCCCATTAAACACTTCATCTCCACCACCTCCTTCACCATCCTCCTTCGCTTCTTTCCCAGCTAACATCTCATCTCTTATCGTCCCTCACGCCACCAAATCCCCACAAAATTCCAAAAAACTCCTCATTGTCGCCATCTCCGCAGTCTCCTCCGCCGCTTTAGTGGCGATACTCATCGCTTTACTCTACTGGCGTAGAAGAAGAACAAGTAACCAAGATCTCAACTTCTCCGATGACAGCAAAACATACACCACCGACAGTAGCCGCAGAGTCTACCCTCCTCCTCCTCCATCCACCGGAGCGGCTCCAACACGACGCAATGCAGAGGCTAGAAGTAAACAGAGGACCACCAGTAACAACAACAACAGCTCTGAGTTTCTCTACTTAGGAACAATGGTGAATCAAAGAAGCATCGATGAACAATCTCTAAGCAACCGAAGCAACAACGGATCGAGTTCAAGAAAACTCGAATCACCAGATCTTCAACCACTTCCTCCATTGATGAAACGAAGCTTCCGGCTAAATCCAGATGTTGGTTCAATCGGAGAAGAGGAAGAAGAAGAGTTCTACTCTCCACGTGGCTCACAAAGCGGGAGAGAGACTTTAAACCGGGTCGGAGCTCCGGGTCATCATCAAAACCCTAGATCTGTTAACAATGACACTATCTCTTGCTCATCTTCAAGCTCAGGCTCACCGGGGAGATCAACGTTCATCAGTATCTCTCCTTCAATGAGTCCTAAAAGATCCGAATCAAAACCTGTAGTAATCACCACCGCCGCTGCACCACCACCAGAACCGTCAAAAACTTCTCCGGCGGATTACAGATTCGTTAGGTCTCCGTCACTCTCGTTAGCTTCGTTATCGTCGGGATTAAAAAACTCCGACGAAGGAGGAGGATTGAATCAAATCTCTAGATCACCGACGGTTACGTCACTCACAGCCTCACCGGAGAATCACAACAACAAAAAAGAGAATCTCGAAACCTCTCCGTTATCATCTGCTTCAACATCACCGGAACGACGACCAAACGATACACCAGAAGCTTACTTGAGATCTCCTTCGCATTCCTCTGCTTCAACATCACCGTATAGATGTTTTAAGAAATCGCCGGAGGTGTTACCGGCGTTTATGAGTAATCTCCGGCAAGGTTTGCAGTCTCAGTTACTATCTTCGTCTTCTCCTGGAGGAGTAGGACAAGGTTTTCTCAAAGAGTTAAACGCATTGCGTTCTTCTTCTTCTTCTTCCTCCACTTGTTCTTCACCGGAGAAAGCTTCTCATAAGTCACCTAAGTTGTCTTCTCGGAACTCGCAGTCTCTATCGTCATCTCCTGAGAGAGACTTTAGTCATAGCTTAGATGTATCACCGCGGATTTCGAACATTTCACCTCAGATTTTACAGTCTCCGGCGATGTTGGCTGCAATGGGAGGTTCACGTGTGCCGCCTCCTCCGCCACCTCCTCCACCAATGCCGTTATGGGGACGACGGAATCAAGTGGCTACTAAGGTGGAGACGATATCAAAACCGCCTTCTCTCACGCCGCCTTCACATCCTTTTGTGATCCAATCCGAAAACCATCCAGTGACTTCTCCTGTAGAGGTTGCAGAGACGGTTAGTGTGAGTGAACCGGCAGAGGAGACTCCTAAACCGAAGTTGAAAGCGTTACATTGGGATAAAGTTAGAGCAAGTTCGGATCGTGAGATGGTTTGGGATCATCTTCGATCAAGCTCTTTTAAGTGAGTTAGTGTGTCAATACTCTTATTTGATACAGTTATGGTTTTTGTGAGTAATCTTTGTTATTGAAGTTATTGATGTGGTTTGTAGATTAGATGAGGAGATGATTGAAACGTTGTTTGTGGCTAAGACGTTAGACAACAAACCAAATCAGAGTCAGACTACTCCACGATCTGTTGTCCCCAACCCAAACCAAGAGAACAGAGTCTTGGATCCTAAGAAAGCTCAGAATATTGCCATCTTGCTTCGCGCACTTAATGTCACTATCGAAGAAGTTTGTGAGGCTCTTCTTGAAGGTAAACTAATGCTGTCACATTACATAGTTTCACAATCTTTTTCTCCAAAACATGAGTTCTTCTGCGTTCGTTTAGCGAGGAAGAATCATTTTGAACTGAGAATTTGAAGTCATGAATGATTGGTAGACAGCTGAAAGCTTCACTTCATTTGTGGTTGGGAGATTCTTGGTGTTATATTCATGTTCTTTGTGATATTTTTTCAGGCAATGCTGATACACTTGGGACTGAACTTCTTGAAAGCTTACTAAAGATGGCACCGACAAAAGAAGAAGAGCGAAAATTGAAAGAGTATAAAGATGATTCGCCTGTTAAGCTTGGACATGCTGAGAAGTTTCTTAAGGCAATGCTAGACATCCCTTTCGCCTTTAAAAGAGTTGATGCGATGCTCTATGTAGCTAACTTTGAGTCTGAGGTTGAATACCTGAAGAAATCTTTTGAGACTCTTGAGGTATTACTATATTATAGCAAGCTATGTTCTCTCTTTTTTTGACCTTTGTTTGTATCGGATCATGACTCCATTCCTAATGTTTTGGGTAGGCTGCTTGTGAGGAACTGAGGAACAGTAGGATGTTCTTAAAGCTACTAGAAGCGGTTCTAAAAACAGGAAACCGTATGAACGTTGGGACAAACCGAGGTGATGCACATGCCTTCAAGCTTGACACACTTCTCAAGCTAGTCGATGTCAAAGGCGCTGACGGGAAAACAACTCTCTTACATTTCGTTGTACAAGAGATAATCCGAGCAGAAGGCACACGTCTCTCAGGTAACAATACCCAAACAGATGACATTAAATGTAGGAAACTCGGCCTCCAAGTTGTATCAAGCCTCGGTTCAGAGCTTACTAACGTCAAGAAAGCTGCTGCAATGGACTCAGAAGTACTAAGCAGCTACGTCTCCAAGCTTTCTCAAGGCATCGCCAAGATCAACGAGGCTATCCAAGTCAAATCAACGATCACAACAGAAGAAAGCAACAGTCAGAGGTTTTCGGAATCGATGAACACGTTTCTGAAAAAGGCTGAGGAAGAGATCATAAGAGTACAAGCTCAAGAGAGTGTAGCGTTATCTCTAGTGAAAGAAATCACAGAGTACTTCCACGGGAACTCGGCTAAAGAAGAAGCACACCCGTTTAGAATATTCTTGGTGGTTAGAGACTTCCTTGGAGTCGTAGACAGAGTATGCAAAGAAGTTGGGATGATAAATGAAAGAACAATGGTTAGTTCTGCTCATAAGTTTCCTGTCCCAGTGAATCCAATGCTGCCACAGCCTCTTCCTGGACTCGTTGGACGAAGGCAATCATCATCTTCGTCGTCTTCTTATTCCTCTTCGTCATCCGACGATGAACATAACTCATCTCATTAGTTTTCTTAAAGTGGGATCTCAGGCTTTTTGTCTGTGCAAGTTGTTGTAAAAAGTATCCAGTTGTTTTGTCATAATAGGTTTAAATATATATATAGAGGAGAGGGATTAAAATTGACAGAGACAAAGAAGTGTTTTTAATTTTTCTTTTCCACATTTGTGTAAAATAATATAGGTTTACGTTTAAATTTGTTCTTCCTAAAACTAATAATTTAAGGATAAATTAAATTTGTTCATCTGATCTCTTTGCTATTAACAAGAAATTAATATATATGAACTAAGGTAGTGATAAGGTACTAAACTATTTATGGAATTGTCTTGTAAACTATAAATGTCTCACTCACTATGCAACAAGTTGTTGCCAACAATTAAGGTGTCCTCACAAAAGAAACTTGAATAGTTTGATAAGAGAGATAACTAACATTATTCCTTTGGCTTCTCAGGGGGAAAAACTGGAATTCGTTTGAAGACAAGTACTTTAAATTACCAATGCATAAATTAGTGTGACCGTTTATAAATCACTTGCTCCGGTACTTTTTTACCTTCTTCAAAAAACCTGGTTGATTTTGAACCAAACTTGGAACATAATTGACGAGAAGTAAGCATTCAGATTTGGTTTAAATATATCTTATATAATAAAGAAGAGTTCATTCTAAAATTTTATTGTACAACTTGACATATGTCACCTAAAAAGTTATTATCTGTAAAAAAAAACAACTTAAATCAAAGTAATATATTATAGGATGTTCAATTTTTTTCTATTTTTTAATCATAATTTCCAATAATAATTTTCTGTTTTATTTCTTCTTTTCAATAGAAATAGTTTACATAATATGATTATTAATTTATTTTGTAATTTCGTTCTAATTATAATAAACTAAAGTATATTTTAATAGAGAGTTTATTCTAAAACTTTCTTCTAGAACTTGACACTTGTCACCTAAAGAGTTAACATCCGTAAAAAAAACAACTTGAATCAAAGTAATATATTGTAAGATGTTCAATTTTTCTTCTACTTTTAACCATAATTTTCAATAATAATTTTCTGTTTTATTTCTTCACTTTAATACAAATATTGCACGTAATATAATTATTAATTTGTTTTGTAATTTCACTCTAATTATAATAAGCTAAAATATATTTTAATATATAGAATTTATAAATATTTATAGAGAAATAGCTGAATACATATCTCGTTTTAGGAGAGAACATAATGTATATTTAAAACTACAGTTTGATTAGCTTGAAGTTCCTGTCATATATTTATATATCCACATCTCCAAGCATATTTGGAGACTCTGAACTGACGGCAGAACGCCTCCAATACCTTTTGATGAAGTTCAACAAAGGTAAGTTCCAAGTCACAGAGGATCAGCTTCCTACTACCTTCTCCAATGCCCTGGATTCTACTCTTGGTAAGAAGCGCAAGAATGCAGATATCGGACTCTACTACCAAAGATGGGAAGCCAATGATAATCTGACGGTCCTGAGTCAGATCAAGAAGCGTACCAAGGCAGAGTCTGAGGCATCATGCAGTAGCAACCTTATCCACTCTGTATCAAGATGAGCGCATCATTAATACCTACATCAACTTTAATAAAACTGATTTCTATTTTTCTGGTGTTTATGGCAACCCAAATCCAAGTTTAAGACATCACTTTTGGGATTACCTTGAACATTTAGGAAATAGTCGTGTTGGTCCTTGGATGCTTGCAGGAGACTTTAATGAGATCACTAGTAACTTAGAGAAGGTTGGTGGACCTCCAAGAGAAGCATGGACATTTAGACGTTTCAACCGCATGATTACTACCTGTGATCTAGCTGATTTAAAATCCAAAGGAGACAAGTTTTCTTGGGTTGGAGAGCGACGAGATTATACTATAAAATGTTGTTTAGATAGAGTCATGATAAACTCAGAATGGGCTTCACTCTTCCCATATGCAGAAGCTGAGTTTCTTGAATTCAATGGTTAAGACCATAAACCTCTCCTAACAAACATAAATCCTATACAACAATCATTAACCAAACCCTTCCGCTTTGATAAACACCTCACAGAGATTGAAAATTTCTCTCAAACGGTCGAAAGAGGCTGGAACATTTGTAAACAAAACAGCTATTACTCCATTAATGATCAAATACATACATGCCAAAGTATGATGGCCAAAAAAAAACACAATGCCAACATTAACTCTGCAAAGCGAATAGATTTCTACCAGAAGGAATTAAACAGAGCCATGGAAAGTACTTGCAGAGCTGTGCGACGCCACATACCTCGACTCCAAGATGAATTAAGTAAGGCCTACAGAGATGAGGAACACTACTGGCATACAAAAAGCAGAAACTGATGGCTTCATTTCGGGGATCGAAATACAGTTTTTTTTCATGCCAGCACAAAAAATAGATATGCAAAGAATCTCATATCTTTTATCAAAGATGCAGACGGAAACCTTTATAGTGGTGATAAAGATGTGGGGGATCATGCTCAAAGCTACTTCTCTACTGTTTATACATCTAGTAGAATACCAATTTCACTGATAGATTTTGGGGATTTTTCACCTACAGTTACCCAAGAGATTAATGAGGAACGAACTAAGGACTTTACAAATGACGAAATCTTTGAAGCAGTCTCTCATATTGGTGATGACAGAGCTCCTGGCCCTGATAGCCTTACAGCTAGATTCTATAAACAATATTGGAACATCATCGATGATGATATAATCAAAGAGATCAAAGATTTTTTTGCGACTTCTTATATAAAATCTGGTATAAATCACACATATATATGTCTCATACCAAAGATCACCGAAGCAACAAGCCTTTCAGAGAATCGGCCTATTGCACTTTGTAACGTTCTTTACAAAATCATTTCAAAATGTCTAGTCAATAGAATTAAAAAACATCTTGATCACATTGTATTAGACACTCAAGTTGCTTTCATACCAAGAAGACTTTTCACGGATAATGTTATGATTGCCCATGAAGTCATGCATTCACTAAAATCACGAAAGAGAGTCTCCCAAAGTTATATGGCCATCAAAACTGATGTCACTAAAGCCTATGACCGAGTCGAATGAGACTTTATAGAGGTAACAATGCAATTGTTTGGTTTTTCTAAAACATGGATCCAATGGATCATGGCGTCTGTTCGGTCTGTAAGTTATTTTGTTCTAATCAACGGGTCCCCTCATGGGATGGTTATCCCGGAAAGAGGCATACGTCAGGGAGACCCCCTATCACCATATCTATTTATACTTTGTGCTGATGTTATGAGTCATTTGATCAAAACACGCGTTAGAGATGGTGATATTCGGGGAGTCAGGATTGGAAATGGCGTCCCATCTATTACACACTTACAATTTGCTGATGACTCATTGTATTTCTGTCAAGCAAATGCTCGGAATTGCAGAGCTATAAAGGAGGCCTTGAAGTATATGAATACTACTCAGGACAAAATATCAACACCAATAAATCACTAATCACTTTTGGCTCGCGAGTCCCAGGGTATTTACAGAAAAAACTAAAGAACATTTTGCAAATTCCTAATCATGGAGGTGGTGGTAAGTATCTTGGTCTACCAGAACAATTTGGGAGAAAAAAGACTGAAATGTTTAGCTATATTATTGATAAAGTCAAAAACAGAACATCGTCATGGCGTGGACGACACTTATCACCTGCTGGTAAAGAGATTCTTATAAAATCTGTGGCCATGGAAATGCCAGTATATTCAATGTCTTGTTTTAAGTTACCATTAGGAGTGATCTCTGAAATTGAAAGTATACTACAAAAATTCTGGTGAGAAAAAAGCAACCAAGATAGAAGAATTCCATGGATTTCTTGGAAACGATTACAACACTCCAAAGGCGAAGGTGGGCTGGGATTTAAAGACCTACCTAATTTCAATGACACTCTCCTGGCCAAGCAAGCATGGCGACTGATATAACATCCTTATTCCCTTTTTGCCAAAGTTTACAAAAGTAGATATTACAGAGATGAGTGTATCTTAGACGCGAAACAAAGAACTAACCAATCTTATGGCTGGGCTTCCATACTTGAAGACCTCAAAATCATAAAACTAGGATATCGATATGTTGTTGGAGACGGCCAGAGCATTCGAGTAAACCAAGACAATGTCATCGCCTCTCATCCACCACATGCAGTTTCAAGTTACAATACAGACGACCAACTACACATTGGCAATTTTATTATAACAACTGGAACCTATCATCATTGGAACAGAACAAAGATCAGAGATCTTATCAAGAATGAAGATCAAGAACACATCATTAATACATATTTACCACTCTTACCTCTTCCTGAAAAAATTATTTGGCACTATACCAAATCTGGAGACTACACGGTTCGGTCTGGTTATTGGTTACCAATGCACAATCCTAACCAACCAAATGACCTACCACCTATAACCCATGGCTCTGTCCTGCTTAAACGAAAAATATGGAAGATCAAAATTTTGCCAAAGATTAAACACTTTCTTTGGAGAATCCTTTCAAAATCTTTACCAACTCTCACACCTTTAGGCACTCGGGAAATGAATCTTGATCCAATCTGTCCAAGATGCTTTCAAGCAGATGAGACTATTGAGCATATCCTACTACATTGTCTGTTTGCAGAATCAGTTTGGCAACTATCTAACCTCCCTCCTTCTTTTTTTAATACAATTTTCCTGACTGTTGAATCTTTCATTGAATCTCTATTTGAGTTTTGACATGATCCTATCAATTCTACTAATCCTCCGGTTCATGCATTATTGTTACTTTGTCACATATGGAAAAGTAGGAATTCATTTATTTTTGAAGGAAAACAAGATAATCCAAACTGGGTATTTCTTCGAGCACAATCAGATGCCCGAGAATGGAAACATTGCCTAATTGAATCTCAAAAGGGAACAAACACTAATACTTTACAGCGATCGACATCATGGACAAAGCCTCTACCTCCCTTCATAAAATGCAATTATGATGCCGCATTTGACCAAATTACAAACCAGGCGAAAGGAGGTTGGATACTTCGAGATCAAAATGGTGTACCATTAGGATGGGGAGCTTCAAAATTAGGATACACCTCGACTCCTTTAGAAGCAGAGGCAAAAACATTGTTAGCAGCAACCCAACAAACATGGATCAGAGGAATAACATGTGTTATATTCGAAGGAGACAATGAGACTTTAACAAAGAATCTCCATAAACAACTCATTGATATATCTATTCAAGGTGTCATACAGGATATAATGTATTGGTCTTCTCCGTTTCAGAATTTACAGTTTGTATTTTCCCTTAGGACTTGCAATAATGTTGCTCATTGCCTAGCAAAGTTTAGATGTAACACTAATGATTTCTACTCAGGTGTTTTTCACCACCTACATGGCTATCTAGTCAGTTGTACAAGGATTATTTTCAATTATCAATATAATTCATTTTTGTTGAAAAAAAATATATATTTCTATTTATAAGAATTTCAAATTTTTATATTCAAACAAAAAAATCAGTTCTTTATTCACAATAAATTTATTTATGATTTTTTTTTCACATATTTTAATTAATTGCAATTATTTATTTGTGTTTATGTTATTTTGTTTCACCTCCATAGTATTTAATTATTTAGCATTCTAATGAATGATTAATGACAATTAAAAATAGAATAAATAGTAGAAGATATTAATATTTAATTATTGCATTTTTGTAATTCTTAAATACTTTACGTAAGAGTTCAACATGTGTGTAGCATATACTATTATGTTTATAAGAAGTTCAACATGTGTGTATGATATATCATATATATATGTAAGATATGATATATATATATATGATATTTTTGTTTAAAATATGATGAAATATTTGACTTTTCTATCATCTAAATTGTTCTTAATTTTTTTTGGGATATATATATGTAATATAAATATATATACTACATATATATTATTCCTATATTATGAACATCAAGATGTATAGTTTTATTTTCAATTCTACTTATATATTATTCCTATATTATGAACATCAAGATGTCACGTATTTTCTATTTTGCTTTTATTTTTATTCATTTTAAGATAAATAATTCACATGAGATTATTATGTAACTATTTTCAATTTCTATTCACTTATTAATATTATTCTAGTCATATATCATTGTGAATTAACATATATATGTATAATATATTTATATTAATTTATTAAAACCAAATTAACATGAATTGTCAATATATATAAGTTAGGTTTTGGTCTCTCTTATACTGGTATAATTGAATCATTTTCTATATGATTTTTATATATGACTTCATCAATCATCTCGAAAAAAGCGTTTTTAGTTTTCGATTAATTATCTCGAATAATATTTATTTTCATAATGAATCTAAATAATATAATAAATAATAGATAAGTTTTTTTTACATTTGTTGGACAGTGGAAAAACTATTGAAGGAACTAAGAAAGCTATAAAACCATAATTGAGAGAAATTGTTTTATAATTTTTGTACAAAGTTTTAAAAGATACTTATTTAAAAGAATATTTATGTAATATAAACTATTAAATAATCAGTTTATTTAATAAGTTACTAAACTCCTTTTAAAGTATATAATTATATTTTGTTATATAAATTTTAACTTTGCAATCACTATCTTCAAATTGGATTCTTTCTTCTTCAACCGATCAAATCCATCATTAATTAAATAAGTCCCTCTCATCACAGACCTTATTCAACTGTTCCTTCTCCATCTCAACCTTACCCGTAAGTTCATTTATTTCCCCTTTCAAAACCCTAATATCGCCCTCCCCCATCACTCTTCTCCCTCATCAACCTCTCTACTTCAACACTCATTTCTCTAACCTGATCCAACTCGCCACGCAAACCCGTTTTCTTCGACACACAACTAGCCAAGTCGGTCTCAAATGCATTGTTGTTAGCCTGAACTAGCGACTCGATCTGAAATTCTCTTCTGTGTAACCTGTTCAACAAGGACGATGTGAAGAAACTTCAAGGTCTGGAACTTCTCCTCCAAAGAGCCGTGCTCTTCCATGGAAGACTGACGGCTGAGCGTTGTCGCTTTCTTGTCAGTGTAGATTGCTTTCTTGTTATCATTAGCGGTGCCGTTACCCTTACGCAACGCTTCCTTCATTGATTTTTGGGGGATTCAGGGAGGTTGCAAAAAGGAAAGTGGTGGCGAAAATTAGGGTTTTGAGAGAGATGAAACGTTTTCTCTTTTCTGTTTTGTTTTTAGGTTTTATTTTTTCTTCCTAAAACTAATTATTTAAGAATAATTTTTTTTTTCATCTGATCTTTACTATTAGATAATTTACTAGTTTAAGATCAGGTTAGAGAAATGGGTGTTGAAGTTTAGACAATTTAAGATCTTAAATGTTACTTTTTTTGGGACAAACAAATCTTTCGTTAACTTAAAACCTCAAAAGAGGTGAGTTCATACTGATAGACAAGGGATTATGAGTGATAGACAAGGGATTACATAATATTCTGTTTCCATATGTGTATGATATTACTTGCACAACATTCATCAACACTTGTATATATACGTGACATAATATAATGAGAAAGGGGCATTGAGTCTTCCTTTGTAACATGGTATCAGAGTCCTAAAAAAAAAACAGTCGCCGCCTCCTTCTTCTTCCTCTTCCTCTCGTTCCCCTTCTCTCTTCACAAACTCTGTTTTTACTCTCTCTCTCTTCTTCTCTCATTTTTTCGATGGCTCAACCGGCTCACAAAGCTTTCACCGTGACTCATATTAAGTCACACATCCCCATTGTACTCGATATGCAAAAAATGAATTATGATGCTTGGCGTGAGCTTTTCGAAACTCATTGCTATAGCTTTGGTGTTTACGGTCATCTCGATGGTACATCCACTCCAGCCAACGACGACGACACTCCTTGGAAGGAACGCGACGTCATCGTCAAAATGTGGATCTACGGCACCATCTCCCCTTCGCTCCCCAGTCACACATCCCCATTCGGTCCCTTATCATCGGCGACCCCTCCGTCCATGACTACTGTCAAAAGCTAAAGACACTCTCCGATCCATTAATTAACGTTGATTCTCCTGTCACGGAACAAGTCGTTGTCATGCACATGCTCAATGGCCTCACCGAGAAATATGACAACATCAACAACATCATCCGACATCGCCAACCGTTTCCATCGTTTGCTACTGCTCGCTCCATGCTGGTTGAGGAGGAGCGTCGTCTCTCCAAACAGATCAAAACCGGAACATCTACCACCATCTGGTCTTCATCTCATAGGGCGTTGTATACTTCCCCTGGTGGAAACCACAACAACAACAACAACGACAGAAATCTCCGTCACAACAACCCCCATGGCGGTAACTACAATGGTGGTAGAGGACGTGGCCGCGGATGTGGTTACAACGGCAGAGGACGTGGTCGCCAACAATAGAACTGGGGCAACAACTGGCGCATGCCACCTCCATGGTTCCAAACACCGGCATCCGCACCACAGTGGCCACAACGGAACTGGCCCCAACAACCTCCCATGGTGTATATGACCACTTCCAATCCCGCTGCTGGCGTTCTCGGATCTTTTCCGTACACACCACCAGCAGCGGTTCAACCAATGCAACTTCCGCCAAGTCTTGCTGCGGCGTTTGGAACTATGACGGTGCAAGATCCAATGGACGACAATTGGTACATGTACACCGGTGCTATGTCTCACCTCACGTCACAACCAGGTGCCTTACATTCTCTTTTTAATTCGAGCTCCTCCCCATCGGTTGTCGTCGGTAACGGATCCTCTATTCCCACAACTTCTTTTGGTCATTTATCATTTTTTTCTAAAAACCGACCTTTGTCCCTCTATTATTAAAAACCTTGTCTCGGTTCGCCAATTCACTATAGATAACCTTGTTTCTGTGGAATTTGACCCGTTTGGTTTTTGGATTAAGGACCTTCGTTCTCGGATCCGACTTCTCCGATGTAATAGCACCGGTCCTCTATACTCCATCACTTCACCACCATCAGCCACTCCATCTTCTATCTCTCTACAAGCCATGCTCTCAACGGTTCCCAACACTTTGTTATGGCATCGTCGTCTCGGACACTTGGGAAACACAACTCTTAACTCTCTTATTTCTTCTCGTTTAATAAATTGTTCTAAAACTGACATGCCTCTTTGTCATGCTTGTCAGTTGGGGAAACACACTCGATTATTATTTGATTCTGTTATTTCTCATGTTTCTGAACCTTTTGAAATTGGTCATTCTGATGTCTGGACCTCACCCGTTCCCAGCATCACAGGAATAAAATACTATGTTTTTTATCTCGATCATTTTACTCATTTTCTTTGGGTTTTTCCTTTGCGCAAAAAGTCCGACGTTTTCTCAACCCTTTTAACATTCATGGCTTATGTGTCTAATCAATTTGGCCGCAGCATTAAAGCTTTACAATGTGATAATGGTGGTGAATATCAAAACCAAACGTTTCTCACTCATCTCTCCACTCATGGCATCGCCCCTCGCTTCTCTTGTCCTCATACTTCTCAACAAAACGGCAAAGCCAAATGCACTCTCCGCACACTTAACAACTATGTTCGTTCCCTTCTGTTTCAAGCATCAATGCCTCCTCCATATTGGGTCGAGGCACTTATGATGGCAACTCACCTATTCAACATCCTACCATCTTACTCCGTCAACAATTCGCCTCCCTTCAAAAAGCTCTTTAACAAACCACCCACCTATGATCATCTGCGGGTTTTTGGCTGCTTATGTTACCCAAATCTCCTTCCGTAGCACCTAATAAACTTGCTTCTCGTTCTACAGCTTGTGCATTCCTCAGTTATCCACCTAAGCACAGAGGATACCGTTGCCTTGATCTTACCACTCGCAAGGTAATTATCTCTCGTCATGTTATATTCGACGAGTCAAACTTTCCTTTCTCCAAAAATGTTCCAAATACTCCACCTGTTACTCCTGAACCACCCGTGCCTTTGTCACCTTCGCCTCTTCTTCGTCTAAACCCCATCCAAACACCGAAACCCTCGGCCGTTCCGCAGCCGCCTCCCTCTCCGGTACCGGTACCCTTGCCGGCTCCGGCTCCACAAGTGGTTCCTCCACCTTCACCATCTCACCCTATGATGACATGCAGTAAACAAGGTATCTCTAAACCTAGACAACCACTATCTCTTCATACTACCACCCTCTCTCCTCTTCCTTCCTCCCATCTTAAAGCCTTAGAGGATCCAAACTGGAATCAAACCATGCATGAAGAGTATAACGCTCAAATTAAAAAGAGGACGTGGGATCTTGTACCACGGCCCGAGAACACTAAAATTGTGTGTTCGATGTGGCTTTTTACCCATAAATTTGGTGCATATGGCAATCTTTTTAGGTACAAAGCACGCTTGGTAGCAAATGGAAAATCACAAGAAGTGCGTATCGATTGTGACGAGACCTTCAGTCCCGTCGTCAAGCCAGCCACCATCCGCCTCGTTCTTGAACTATCTCTCTCTCGTAAATGGCCGATCCACCAACTCGACGTGAAAAATGCCTTCCTCAACGGCACCCTCGATGAAAAGGTATACATGCATCAACCACCGGGCTTCCGTGATCCAGAAAAACCTGACCACGTCTCCTTACTCCGGCGTTCCCTCTACGGCCTCAAACAGGCTCCAAGAGCTTGGAATCACCGCTTCGCTCAATATGCACGTCGTATTGGTTTTGTCCAGAGCAAATTCGACTCTTCTCTTTTCGTTTACCATCACAACACTGGCACAGCGTATCTTCTTCTCTATGTTGATGATATCGGTCTCACCGCTTCGTCAACATAACTACTCAACCAGATCATTTCTTCCCTCAGCAAAGAATTTGAGATGACCGACCTCGAGGAGCTTCACTACTTTCTCGGTATCTCCATCAAAAGGAACACCTCTGGCCTATTTCTCAATCAATGCAACTACGCGGCGGATATACTTCATCGCGCTAACATGACACACTGCAACCCTTGCACAACTCCGGCCGATACTCACACCAAACTCGAAGCCGCCGTTGGTCCCTCTGTTGCAAACCCAACGCTCTACCAGAGCCTCGTCGGCGCCCTGCAATATTTAACCTTCACTCACCCGGACATCTCTTTTGCCGTCCAACAAGTCTGCTTATTTATGCATGATCCACGTGAGATTCATTTTAAAGCACTTAAACGTATTCTTCGGTATGTTAAAGGCACGCTTGACTTTGGACTCCAGCTATATCCGACCACATCCACTGGTTTAGTTGTTTACACTGACGCTGATTGGGCGGGCTGTCCTACGACCCGACGCTCCACTTCAGGATACTGCATCTTCCACGGTGACAACCTCATTTCATGGTCTGCCAAGCGTCAGCACACCGTCTCCCGTTCCAGTGCTGAAGCCGAGTATAGAGGCGTCGCAAATGCCGTCGCGGAGACAACTTGGCTTCGTAACATTCTCCTTGAGCTCCACCGTCCTTTGTTAAAAGCCACCTTGGTATACTGTGACAACGTCAGCCCCCTGTATCTTTCTTCCAACCCAATCCAACATCAACGCATGAAACATGTCGAGTTCGACCTACACTTTGTGCGTGAATGTTGCCCTCGGCGCTGTCAAGGTTCTACACGTTCCTTCTTCACACCAATATGCGGACATCTTCACTGAGGGACTACCAACTCCTTTATTCAATGAATTTCGCAACAGTATCAGCATCATTCGCAATGACACTACGATTGCGAGGGAGTGATAGACAAGGGATTACATAATATTCTGTTTCCATATGTGTATGATATTACTTGCAAAGCATTCATCCACACTTGTATATATACGTGACATAATATAATAAGAAAGGGGCATCGAGTCTTCCTTTATAACACATACAAATTGAAACTAGAGAAATACAAAGCAGATAATGAAAGAGGTTCCATGAGTTTTCCAAGTGGGTGCTTAGTTTTTGGATTTTGCTTCTTTGAAAATCTATATTTTACCATTCAAGATTTTCAAAAAATAGATTCCCTTACATTTAGGAAAACTAGTTTTTAAGTGGTTTTTTCTAATATCAACCAAAATTCAAAAACTAAAATTTAAAAAACATAAACTATCTAAAAACTAATAACCATTCATGGTCTTGCAAAAAAAAAAAAATTAATACGTATGCATAATGCACTTAGGTAGGGATAACAGTAACTATTTATGGGATCGTGTTATATAAACTAAATGTCTCACTCACTATGCAACAAGTTGTTGCCAGCAACTAAGGTGTCCAAGTTTCTAGCCCCTAGAGGATTCATTCAGATATAAATCTTCTTTTTGTGAACACTAGATCCGTGATAAACTGATCCCAAACACGGCTTTTTCTATTAACTGCGAATATAGGACAAGTCACAATTATATACACTGAAAATATCATCTTGGACACAATAATGAAAAGAATATAAGTTTTAGAATCATTCAAGATCTATCACTAATCGCAAAAGAAACTTGAATAGTTTGATAAGACATATAAGGATATAACTAATAATATTATTCCACCGGCAGGGGAAACAAAAAAAATCGTTTGAAAACTAGTAATATAAATTAGCAATGCGTAAATTAGTGTGATCGTTATGAATCAATTGCTCCGGTACTTTTATACCTTCTTCAAAGAATTTGAACCAAACTTGGAACATAATTGACGAGAAGTTGGCATTTAGATTTCGCATCGTGATGATCCACTTGTATGGATTTATTTTCTCCCAAAACGTGTAAGAAGGTGTTAGAGATCCCATTTTTACCACGACACACTAAAACTTTGTTATGCGAGCCAACCAAGAAATTCATAGCATTACAAACGCAAAAATGCTTTGGGATATTGGCTAAAGTAACTGATAAGAACTTGATCCATGACGCGTCTCCGTTACTCTCAATCTTATTTGCAATCCATATATTTATATAAGGTGCCCTATTTTGGATCTGCGCATGTACATCCATGTCTTGAGTAAGCAAACAAAGTCGTTGTTGCTCTTCTCTAGTCACTGATACGCTGAAAATATGATAAGAATGACGATCACCTGGAAGAGACACACTTCTGAAACTCTCTGTTGTAAAATCAAAACTTTGTAAGAAATGCACCTTGTCTTTACTATAAGCAAGCCAGTAAGTATTTCCATTCACAGACATGAGATGGCCCCTCCACGTTTCTATGTACCAGTCTGTTGTCTTACCAACAACCCTCCACGAACTAGAGGTAAAGTCATAGATTTCGTACTCAAGTAAGTATGGCATAACTTCACCAAATTGTTGCATCCTCAAGATTTTGTACTTGTTTCTTGAGGTTTTATCGAGAGCAAAGTAATCTAACTTCCTCTAGGAGCTTCTGGGTTGAATCCAACTGGTTTCACGTGAATACGGGTTCCAAACAACCAGTCTATGGTCTTTGGTGGTGCATAGCAATAAGCCGTCGCAGTGTAAGATGTTCCATATTTTGACTTCTTCTGAAGACTTGGAAAGAGGATCTTTCAGGCTAAATTGATCTGTTACCATTACCTTGTTGTTGTGAATTTCGCTGAGATTGACACTCATTAGATAAACCCTAAAATCAATCAACATGATTACCGGTAGTCTCACATCTTTGATCAGAGCATTCCATCTTTTCGATACACATCGTAATCGTGCTAGAGAAGCTGTTGAAGCCTTATCGAGTATTTCCACTACCAACTCCTCTGGGAGATACATTGTGCTTGAAATTAGGTTGAATACTTGGGAAACAAGAGACGATTTGTTTTAGACCTAAAAAGACAATCAAATCGGTTGATGTGTCTGGATTTGTGGCCCTGTAGTCCTATTAGGAGAGGCCCACGGCTTCCACTGGAATCAAAAGTTTTGCGTTTCGTAATTTCGTCATTAATAAGAAAAAAAACTACACCATTACGTTTGTTTTATCATTAAGTTTATATTTCAAAATGTGATCTGCTGAAACAGGTTTCTAATTATACATACATATGAAATCAAATAAAGATACATGTTGCAATTTGAACTATTTTATAAATTTGGTTTTTAGTTTACGATATCTATACAAAGTATATTAGATCCGCGTATTTACATGGACATATATTTCAAATGTTGATTTTATATTTATTTGGTATTTTATTAAAAAAACGAGATTTTGTGTTCACGCACCCATTTATTTTAACCCTATATCATAATAAAACTATATTTAAATTCTATGCACTCAATCTCAATGAATAAAATTAATAATTTTCATATCAAAACAATATATGTGCCTTATATTAAATTTTTATTTTACTTAATAATAAAGAGTTTGGTTGGTGAAGATAAAGAAAGCAATACAAGTAGTACATCTTTTAATTTAGACCAATCACAAAAGCATTATTAAAAATTTTACTCTTATTTTTTATCTACATCTTTCATGTACTGTTCTTTATCACAACTAGTTTGCATTATTTTGTAACAGCTTACCATTCTAGTCTATAGTGTTTTTGTACAGCTTTATATATGTTACCAATCAACCACAAAATAAATTAATATTAATAAAACAAAACTCTAAAAAAAAAATGAAAACTAATATTATCACATATTTGAAAAACTAACATTATCTTATATATATTTGTTCCATATTTTGTAATCTCATAGGTAATAATTTTACTACTCGTCTCACTTATTTTATATAAAACTATACTAACATGTATATATATAAATCAAAAATTCATATAAGTTTATTATTTTTCTCAAATTTATTACGCTATCCTGAATATTAGAAGTAAAAACAAATGAAATTAAAGGTAAATTTAATAATCTCAAGAGACTAAAAGAACAATTTATATATAATATGTAAACATATGTTCTAAGTAACGTAAAAATGAGCTTTTTTTTGAAAAACTTTTCCTAATAATTTTAAGATTTGACAAAAAAAAGAAAAGAGAACTTATGAAAGAGTTTATATAATTTATATGTAGCTTTAGTTGATTATTATATGAAACATCCTCATAAAAATAGAACAACCTCATAAGAAGTTAATTTATTACAAAAGAAAGTTTTGATAATAGAACGTAGTTTAATCAATGTAGATGTATTTGAAGAAACTATTTTATTATGAGAAAATTTATTAGTTTATATACAAGTGAGTATTAACAATCATTTTTTATTAGGATTAATAATTGACTGTCTAATTTCTTTAATTATGATATTTTACTATTTAATAATTAATCGTATAATTTCCTTAATCTTATTTTTTTGTGTGTAAAATTAGTAACTTAAAACTAAAAATAGTATTCTCTTTTTATTTATGTATAATATTATTCTGGAATTGATTGATTTTCCGGCACAAAAATTATAATATTAATATTATATTAATTACTTTCTGACAAATGATAAATTTATGGTAACTATATAAAATATTGATAAATAATACCACATTTTTTTTTGTCGTCTAAAATAATACCACATTTAGAAAAATAAATAATTATTAAAAGAGCATTGAAAAATGATACAAGTATAATTAAATTTAGTGAATATAAATTTGGGAAAAATGACAATGTCGTAGAATAGAACATTAGTTATCAGTTTATTAGAGCATGAACTTGAAATAATTTTACTTTATTATAATCCTATGTTTTACAAATAGTGTCATTATAGCATTTTTGACACATATTAAGAAAAAATTATAAATTTTTCTTATGCCCTTTTGTAATACATTAAATTAAATTCTCTCTACTATTAATAAACTGAAATAATAGGATTTATAATTGATATTTTGCTGGTCAATTTTGTCTTGGAAATACAAAGTGTCATTCTCTTTGAAACAAAATGTTTATTTTAAAATGATACTCTTTGTAAAACGGAGGGATTATATATAACATATAAGAGATATGGAAAGAACCTGACAGTCATTCTGAAATAAAAGCGAAAGGTGGATTTAGGATCATTCAAGATCAATCACAAAGCGTAACTGTCATCAATGGTCTTGGTTTATACATAAGAAACCAGAATATCTATATTAACATTTTTAAAGTACATTTTATTTTATATCCTTTAAGCTATACTTATTTACAAAATTAATTCCTACAAAATTGCAAAAAATAATAACTAAAATACGGCAATTCAAAATCGAATACTCAATTAATATGTCTATAAAATCGTTACACCAATTTGATTCCTAAAGTATCTCTTCTAAATTTATTTCTATTTTCCTAAATCAATTTTTGTTTATACTTATACAATCTTTACATTTAACATCATATTCCTAAATTCATATCTTGAATCGAGTATTATCCTTATAATATCTCCACTTCATTGCTATTTTCCTTTATCAATTAAAATCTTATTATATAATATGGTTATATGGTGGGACGGGTTATAAAACTTGACGGGTTTGAATTAACATTATTATAAATTTAAAATATTATTAATTTGATGTTAAAATACGCGCTAAATCCTCATTTAATTATTTGGTCAACATTACAAATATTAAAATATTAGACATATCAAATCAAGGTAATTTAACTAAATTCTGTAAAACAATTAAATCATTAGCAAAATTGTGTCTTAATCAGGTAATATATTATAAATTACTTATTATGCATGTTATTATTTATACTAATAATGAACAATTCAAATACTACTTAACTAAATATAACAAACAAATCAAAGTTAAAATTATGTTATATAAAAATATTGTCCCGCGGAATCGAGTCCATTTGTAGGAAGTAAGTCCATTTGTAGAAGGCACCATCACATCAGAAATCGAGTCCTGCTCCCTACGAACGTAGGGATTTGACTAATGGGCCGGCCAGTTGTACCCCAATGGTTGACAAAAAAAATTGTCCCGCCGTATACCGTGGTTTAAAATCTAGTTGTAGTTTAGTTAAGAGAGACAACCAACATGATCCACTGGCAGTGATAAAAGTGAACGTCGTTGCCACAACCTCTTCCTGACCCGTTGGACGAAGGCAATTCTTCTTCCTCTTCGGAGGATAAACATAATTTATCTCATTATTTTTTTATGGCTTTTGTCTGTGCAAGTTGTTGTTAAAAGTATCAAGTAATGGGGTTGTTTAGTCATAATAGGTTTAAATAAGACAAATAAGTGTTTTTTTCTTTTCTACCTTTAAATTTGTTGTTCCTAAAACTAATGTAATTTAAGAAAAAATTATATACGTTCATCTCTTCCTTGTTATTTGTAACAGTGTTCCAAGATTAGAGTTTAGGATGTGTTGAGTAAACCAATGGAGTGGATTTTAATTGATTTTTGTTTAATTAAATCTTGGTTTAATCTAATTAAACCAAAAATTCCTAATTTTCTCTCATGTCACGCCTCCTCTCTTCTTTTGTGCTTTTGTCGACATTGACATTGAGAGAGAGGGAGAGAAAGTGTGAGAACCCTTGGTTTTATGGTGTAAAGGAGGAAGAGAGGGAGATCAAGCTTTTTCCTTAGAGCAAAGAGAGAAATAGAGCTGTTAGGATTTGGGAGAAGCAGGATCCGATTGGTCAAATCGTTTCAAAAGGTATTGATATTTGGTAGGGTTGTAGCTAAGAGATTTTCGTACACTCTCCTTTTTACAGACGTGAATTTGAGTTAATATTCTAAGAGATATTGGCAGTTTCGTAAAGCGTATTGTTTCAGTCGTGGATTGAGACCAGCGGGTGTCTCGAGATCGATTGCGGTTCCATCTGAGATCCGATCGTGCTGAAATTTTGTGGAAAGATTTGGGACGTATAGACCTTGCTTTTCACCAGAGGGACTAGAAAGTTAACGGTTCATTATGATTTCGTGGTTTCACTTGTGAGGTTGTTTTTTTTTCTGATTTTTCTGGCAGTTTGTTTTCAATGTTTGTTTATTGTTGTGATCGGTTGTAGGTGCGAGTTTGGTTGTTCTTGGATATTGGAGAGCCTCTCATTTGGTTGTTGTTATTTTCTTGAATCACTTGTTAAGGTAAGTGCATGACCATGGCTTATCTAAGCTGGAGATTTTTCTGATCTGCTTGTTATGTGTTGTTAGACTTGTTAGATTGTTATTTGGGACGTTGGAAAGCTTTCTTGTGGCTTGGGGTCGAGTTTTGTGGTTGTAGGAACGAAGATCCGGTGAGAAGTTTCGGGGGAAAACAATGCTCGATATTGCATCCGTCGATGCACCCTGTGCGTCGGTTGATGCAAATGCGAGGACGACGCGTAAACTCTAGGGTTTTCGTGCTATGTCGAGTATGCGACGGTCGATGAAATGGCAGCATCGGTCGATGCAAGTTAACCTTGCATCGGTCGACGCAACCTCCAACTAGTGTCGGTCGATGCATGTTGGTGTCGGTCGATGCTGAGTCCTGATTTGTTATTGTTGATTGTTGATTGTTTATTGATGGTTAGAGATGTCTCTATTGCTTGTGTGTATAGCCCAGTAGATGGGAGGATTGTCTTACTGAGTGTTTATAAAATACTCATGCATTGCAATTTGTGTTTGTGGTGCAGGTAAAGGCAAAGTGTGATCGTGAAATCAATGCAATGAAGAGGAGGATGTTCTAGGAACTCGATCNTATTTGGGACGTTGGAAAGCTTTCTTGTGGCTTGGGGTCGAGTTTTGTGGTTGTAGGAACGAAGATCCGGTGAGAAGTTTCGGGGGAAAACAATGCTCGATATTGCATCCGTCGATGCACCCTGTGCGTCGGTTGATGCAAATGCGAGGACGACGCGTAAACTCTAGGGTTTTCGTGCTATGTCGAGTATGCGACGGTCGATGAAATGGCAGCATCGGTCGATGCAAGTTAACCTTGCATCGGTCGACGCAACCTCCAACTAGTGTCGGTCGATGCATGTTGGTGTCGGTCGATGCTGAGTCCTGATTTGTTATTGTTGATTGTTGATTGTTTATTGATGGTTAGAGATGTCTCTATTGCTTGTGTGTATAGCCCAGTAGATGGGAGGATTGTCTTACTGAGTGTTTATAAAATACTCATGCATTGCAATTTGTGTTTGTGGTGCAGGTAAAGGCAAAGTGTGATCGTGAAATCAATGCAATGAAGAGGAGGATGTTCTAGGAACTCGATCGGTTGTTGTCTGGCATTGCTAGGTTGCTAGAGTTGGGTCATTAGAAACATTGCTAGGTTGCCGGTTTTATGTTTCCTGATGTTTGGTATTTGGTTATTGCTTATGTTATAATATTGATTTATTATTGGATATTGTTTTGGATATTGGTATTTGTTATTCCGCGGTTTGGTTGTGATTTTGGTTAGGTGGTTAGTGGATATGGGACCACTAGTTGTAGTTTTTTTTATTATTATTATTATTACTATTATTATTTACTATTTATTTATTTAAAAAAACAAAACGGGTCGGATCGTTTCAGTTTGGTATCAGAGCCCTTACGGTTCTAGGTTTGGGTTCAATAGGTTTCTGTTGTGATGTTTGGGATTGCATGTCTTGATTGATTATGTGAGTTAGTCAATTGTGTGTGGCGTGGAGTCCTAGAACATCCTCTTCGAGCCTTCAATGAGATTCCACGGTGAGTAATTGTTATGTTTCTTTGTGTGGTTTTGTTTTGTTCTATGCTTGTTAGCCTCTATTCTTGGAAGATCAGTGGTTAAAGGTGGTTGAGTTTCTGGTCGTGGATGTGGGCGTTGTCGTGGTCATGGTCGGGCGAGTTCTTGAGGCCAGCGAGTGTGTGGTCCTGAGTTCCATGAGGAGGTACGTTAGAGAGTCGCAAGCGTATCAGGAGGGACCAGAGGGGGTTAGCCGGTGAGCGTGCCGGGGGTGCTGGGAACCCAGGTGTGGGGTTGCAGCAGGTGGAGCCCAGGGTCGAGATGATCACTTGACGGATCTGTTGGCGTACTGTCGGAGCGGTTACCGAGAGGGGTACCAATGCAGGCTCTAGTTGTGCGCATGTGGTGGGGTGCAGCCGAGGGCTGCGGATGTTGAGGACTTTCCATCTTATGTTAGGAGGATGGAGCAGTGGTAGATGACCGGTGTGAGATTCTTCGCGAGAGGTATCGAGCCTAGAGAGGCGGATAGATGGACATTTGTATTTGGAGCAGATATTTCTCTGTTTGGTGGGTAATCCAGTTGGATATTAGAAGTGGTGTGGGTAGGTGTAACAGTGTAATGTTATACTCGCACCACAGGAAGTACCTTTTATCGAAAGATGTTTATAGTCTTTAAAGATTGTTGCTTCTGAAGGGATGGTGGTTTTCCCAGAATACTGATAGCTCAAGGGGCTGTGGGCTCCGAGAGTGGCAGAGGGGATGATGTTCTCCTGAGGGGATGATTAGTCTTCTGATACCGAGATCTTGAGGATTATGGTCCAAGAGTGAGATGGTATAACTCGAAGACGGAGGTCTGAGAGTGAGATCGGTATGGCTCGAAGGTTACGACCTAAGGGTGGGAGAGTTGGGAGCAAGCAATGCCTAGGACGTGAGTATAAACATAACGACTAAATGTAGAACTCGAGAGAGTGCTAGTGGTTTAATCTCGGGTTTTGGATGTGTTGCCCAGTGGGTCAGGGTTTTATGGCTGGAGCGGTCATGAATGTGTGGCTGTTGCACCAGGATTGTGCGGTCGGTGGTGCTAGAGTCCCGGGAAGGGAAGTTGCAGCAAGTATGAGCCGGGAAAGGCATGTTTGCTAGATACATAAATTCACGAGAAGCCTTCATGGCGGGAAAGGCATATTTGCGACGATGTTGGATAAAGTTCATTGGAGATGGACAGGGTTGCTAGATTCAAGTTTTTGGTAAGCTTTATTTGAGGGAATATGTCAAGTGGTTTGAGTTAGCAACCTGCAAAGCATTTGATGCGGTGAATCAGAATATGCGAACTTATGGTACTTGTTTGTTTTATTACACTCGTATTGATGATTTGCTGTGGAGAATTGCTAAGCGGAAAGTTAATTTTGGATTAAGCCATCTTGAGGAAGTTTCTCTTAGAGGCAAGTTACTAGAGGTTCTTAGACTGGCAAGAGGGGTTGATTTTTAGATGGTTGTGAGTTGATGTCAGCATACTTGATTATTAGTCTAGTAGAGCTGAGGAAGTAGATAGAGGATTTTTTCGTCTTATAACTTCACCGTGGGGGGCGTCGGTGGTGTTCGTCAAGTAGAAGGAGAAGGTATGGGTTTATGAGTTTGTGGTGTTGCCGTTTGGGTTGACTAACGCACCAGCAACGTTTATGAGATTGATGAACAGCGTGTTTCAGGAGATTCTGGACGTGTCTGTCATCATTTTCATCGACGTCATCCTGGTTTATTCTAAGAGTCCCGAAGAGCATGCAGTGCATTTGAGGACAGTTCTGGAGAAGCTGCGGGAGCAGAAGTTGTTTGCTAAGTTGAGCAAGTGCAGTTTTTGGCAGCGTGAGATGGGTTTTCTGGGTCATATTGTGTTTGCAGATGGGGTTTCTGTAGATCCGGAGAAGATTCAGGCTATCAGGAATTGGCCTTGACCGTAGAGTGCCACAGTAATCAGGAGTTTCCTTGGTCTGGCAGGTTACTACAAGAGGTTTGTGCAGGGGTTTGCGAGCAGAGCACGTCCGTTGACTAAGTTGACAGGGAAGGATGTTCCTTTTGTTTAGTCACAGGAGTGTGAGGAAGGTTTTGCAAGCCTCAAAGAGATGTTGATTACTACTCCAATGTTGGCTTTCCCTGAGCAGGGAGAACCCTATGTGGTTTATACAGATGCATCCAGAGTTGGTCTGGGGTGTGAGTTGATGCAGCATGGGAAGGTGATTGCCTATGCTTCGCGGCAGTTGCGGAAGCATGAGGACAACTATCCTACTCATGACTTGGAGATGGGTGCTGTAGTTTTTACCCTGAAGATTTGGAGATATTATCTTTATGTTGCAAAGGTGCAGATGTTTACAGATCATAAGAGCCTGAAGTACATATTCACTCAGCCGGAGCTGAATTTAAGGCAGAGGCGGTGGATGGAGCTGGTGGCGGATTATGATTTGGAGATAGCCTATCATTCTAGGAAGGCTAACTTGGTTGCATATGCTCTAAGTCGGAGGAGGCTAGCTTCGGCTCAGGAGCTGGAGATGGAGTCTCTGGTAGGAGAGATCAGTGCTTTGAGTTTGTGCGCTATTTCTCAGGAGCCATTGGGTTTAGAGGCGGTTGATAGAGCAGATCTTCTGAGTAGGGTGCGGATGGCACAAGAGAAGGATTTGGGGCTGGTCAATGCCTCAAAGGAGGTTGGTTCTGAGTATCATGTTTCGGCTAATGGTATTATTTTGGTGCATGGGCGGGTTTGTGTGCACAAGGATGAGGAGTTGAGACAGGAGATTCTGAGAGAGGCTCATGTGAGCATGTTCTCTATTCATCCATGAGTGACTAAGATGTACCGTGATCTCAAGAGGTACTATCACTGGGTCAGGATGAAGAAGGATGTAGCTAGTTGGGTCGCGAGGTGCGATGTGTGTCAGCTAGTGAAGGCTGAACATCAGTTTCCAGGTGGATTGCTGAAGAGTTTTCCCATTCCAGAGTGGAAGTGGGATATGATTACTATGGACTTCGTGGTTGGTTTGCCAGTGTCTAGGATGTTTGATGCTATTTGGGTCATTGTGGACCGGTTAACTAAGTCGACACATTTTTTGGCCATTAAGAAGACTGATGGAGTAGCGGTCTTGGCTAAGAAGTATGTGAAGGAGATAGTCAGGTTGCATGGGGTGCCAGCGAGCATTGTGTCTGATAGGGATTCTAAGTTCACCTCGGTGTTCTGGAGAGCGTTTCAGGCAGAGATAGGCACTAAGGTGCATATGAGTACAACCTATCATCCCTAGACAGATGGACAGTCAGAGAGGACGATCCAGACGCTGGAAGATTTGCTGAGGATGTGTGTGTTGGATTGGGGAGGCCATTGGGTAGATCAGTTGAGCTTGGTAGAGTTTGCTTACAACAACAGTTATCAGGCGAGTATTAAGATGGCTCCTTATGAGGCTTTGTATGGGAGGCCGTGTCGTACACCGTTATGCTAGACTCAGGTGGGGGAGAGGAGCATTTACGGGGCATATTTTGTTCAGGAGACCTCAGAGAAGATTCTGGTTCTCAAGCTGAACATGAAAGAAGCCAGGATTGGCAGAGGAGTTATGCCGATAGGAGGAGGAGAGATCTTGAGTTTCAGGTAGGAGACAAAGTGTACCTCAAGATGCCCATGTTGCGGGGTCCGAACATGTCATTGACTGAGACTAAGTTGAGTCCGAGGTATATGATTGAGCGGGTGGGACCGACAGCATATAGGCTGGAGTTGCCTGAGGTTATGCGTGCGTTCCATAAAGTCTTCCATGTTGCGGAAGTGTCTCCGTGAGGATGATCAGTTGTTGGCTAAGATTCCTGAAGATCTTCAGCCTAACATGACTTTGGAGGCGAGACAAGTGAGAGTTCTCGGGAGGAGGATCAAGGAACTTTGGAAGAAGAAGATTCCTTTGATAAGAGTCCTTTGGGATTGTGATGGTGTTGAGGGAAAAGTTTCCTGAAATAGAAGTTTCTAAAGGAGGAAAGATTCCAAAAGTGGAAAGTTCTAAAAATAGAAAANTGCATGGGGTGCCAGCGAGCATTGTGTCTGATAGGGATTCTAAGTTCACCTCGGTGTTCTGGAGAGCGTTTCAGGCAGAGATAGGCACTAAGGTGCATATGAGTACAACCTATCATCCCTAGACAGATGGACAGTCAGAGAGGACGATCCAGACGCTGGAAGATTTGCTGAGGATGTGTGTGTTGGATTGGGGAGGCCATTGGGTAGATCAGTTGAGCTTGGTAGAGTTTGCTTACAACAACAGTTATCAGGCGAGTATTAAGATGGCTCCTTATGAGGCTTTGTATGGGAGGCCGTGTCGTACACCGTTATGCTAGACTCAGGTGGGGGAGAGGAGCATTTACGGGGCATATTTTGTTCAGGAGACCTCAGAGAAGATTCTGGTTCTCAAGCTGAACATGAAAGAAGCCAGGATTGGCAGAGGAGTTATGCCGATAGGAGGAGGAGAGATCTTGAGTTTCAGGTAGGAGACAAAGTGTACCTCAAGATGCCCATGTTGCGGGGTCCGAACATGTCATTGACTGAGACTAAGTTGAGTCCGAGGTATATGATTGAGCGGGTGGGACCGACAGCATATAGGCTGGAGTTGCCTGAGGTTATGCGTGCGTTCCATAAAGTCTTCCATGTTGCGGAAGTGTCTCCGTGAGGATGATCAGTTGTTGGCTAAGATTCCTGAAGATCTTCAGCCTAACATGACTTTGGAGGCGAGACAAGTGAGAGTTCTCGGGAGGAGGATCAAGGAACTTTGGAAGAAGAAGATTCCTTTGATAAGAGTCCTTTGGGATTGTGATGGTGTTGAGGGAAAAGTTTCCTGAAATAGAAGTTTCTAAAGGAGGAAAGATTCCAAAAGTGGAAAGTTCTAAAAATAGAAAATTTTATGGGAGTTAGAATTGTCCATTTTTAGTGGTTGTGAGCCTTGAAGGGGCTAGTGTGGCCTTCGTGGCGGACTTTTGAGCCATTATGCCCGTGTGTGGCGGTCTTTTGAGATATTGTGTGGCCTTTGTGGCGGGCTGTTTAGCCGTGTGTGGCCTTTGTGGCGGGCTGTTTAGCCGTGTGTGGTCTTTGTGACGGTACTTTCGGGACAGATGGTCTTTGTGACGGTCCTTCGGGACAGATGGTCTTTGTGATGGTCCTTCGGGACAGATGGTCTTTATTACGGTCCTGTTTAGGACATTTGTTTGGCCTTGGTGGCGGTCCTGTTTAGGACATTTGTTTGGCTTTGGTAGCGGTCCTGTTTACGACATTTGTTTGGCCTTTGTGGCAGCCCTTGCGGCATGTATATGATCCTTGTATGGTCATGAGGTATTCCAGTGAGGACATTGTGTTGTCTTATGCGAGCCACGGGAAGGGAACCTGGATAGGGATAGGACTGAGACGTGTTCAGAATTGTTTGCTCGCGACTCTTGGGGGACTTTGGTTTTCCTAGTACCGCCATATTCTGAGATTTGTGGCTTGGGGTATGGTTGGTATATCGACTTCGGATGATGATCCGGGGGCGCGCTGTAGGGTGGCAACCCGAGAGACGAATATTGGACTTCTTTTATATATTATGGCATGCAGGCTTAGGTCCTATGAGGAGCTAATATTATGGCATGCAGGTATCAACCTGATGAGGAGCCAATAAAAACTCAAGGGTTAGGCCTGTGAGTAAAGGAAAGTCCAAAAGTCGAGAGCAAATAATGCCTGGAACGTGAGTCTATCACCTATAGGTGACCTTTCGTAGATCGGTCGGAGGAGTGCGGGCCGTGGAGACTGTTGCACGAGAGTTCTTGACTGTTGGTTGTTCGAGATTCGAGGACGAATCTATGTTGGTGGAGGAGAATTGTAACATCCGTGTTCCAGGATTAGAGTTTAGGATGTGTTGAGTAAACCAATGGAGTGGATTTTAATTGATTTTTTTAATTAAATCCTGGTTTAATCTAATTAAACCAAAAATTCCTAATTTTCTCTCATGTCACGCCTCCTCTCTTCNTGGCCTTTGTGGCAGCCCTTGCGGCATGTATATGATCCTTGTATGGTCATGAGGTATTCCAGTGAGGACATTGTGTTGTCTTATGCGAGCCACGGGAAGGGAACCTGGATAGGGATAGGACTGAGACGTGTTCAGAATTGTTTGCTCGCGACTCTTGGGGGACTTTGGTTTTCCTAGTACCGCCATATTCTGAGATTTGTGGCTTGGGGTATGGTTGGTATATCGACTTCGGATGATGATCCGGGGGCGCGCTGTAGGGTGGCAACCCGAGAGACGAATATTGGACTTCTTTTATATATTATGGCATGCAGGCTTAGGTCCTATGAGGAGCTAATATTATGGCATGCAGGTATCAACCTGATGAGGAGCCAATAAAAACTCAAGGGTTAGGCCTGTGAGTAAAGGAAAGTCCAAAAGTCGAGAGCAAATAATGCCTGGAACGTGAGTCTATCACCTATAGGTGACCTTTCGTAGATCGGTCGGAGGAGTGCGGGCCGTGGAGACTGTTGCACGAGAGTTCTTGACTGTTGGTTGTTCGAGATTCGAGGACGAATCTATGTTGGTGGAGGAGAATTGTAACATCCGTGTTCCAGGATTAGAGTTTAGGATGTGTTGAGTAAACCAATGGAGTGGATTTTAATTGATTTTTTTAATTAAATCCTGGTTTAATCTAATTAAACCAAAAATTCCTAATTTTCTCTCATGTCACGCCTCCTCTCTTCTTTTGTGCTTTTGTCGACATTGACATTGATAGAGAGGGAGAGAAAGTGTGAGAACCCTTGGTTTTATGGTGTAAAGGAGGAAGAGAAGGAGATCAAGCTTTTTCCTTAGAGCAAAGAGAGAAACAGAGCTGTTAGGGTTTGGGAGAAAGAGGATCCGATTAGTCAAATCGTTTCGAAAAGTATTGATATTTGGTAGGGTTTTAGCTAAGAGATTTTCGTACACTCTCCTTTTTACAGAAGTGAATTTGAGTTAATATTCTAAGAGATATTGGCAGTTTCGTGGGGTGTTTCATTTCAGTCGCGGATTGAGACCAGCGGGTGTTTCGGGATCGATTGCGGTTCCATATGAGATCCGATCGTGCTGAAAGTTTGTGGGAAGATTCGGGACATATAGACCTTGGTTTTCACCGGAGGGATTAGAAGTTTAACGGTTCATTTTGATTTCGTGGTTTCACTTGTGANAAGGAAAGTCCAAAAGTCGAGAGCAAATAATGCCTGGAACGTGAGTCTATCACCTATAGGTGACCTTTCGTAGATCGGTCGGAGGAGTGCGGGCCGTGGAGACTGTTGCACGAGAGTTCTTGACTGTTGGTTGTTCGAGATTCGAGGACGAATCTATGTTGGTGGAGGAGAATTGTAACATCCGTGTTCCAGGATTAGAGTTTAGGATGTGTTGAGTAAACCAATGGAGTGGATTTTAATTGATTTTTTTAATTAAATCCTGGTTTAATCTAATTAAACCAAAAATTCCTAATTTTCTCTCATGTCACGCCTCCTCTCTTCTTTTGTGCTTTTGTCGACATTGACATTGATAGAGAGGGAGAGAAAGTGTGAGAACCCTTGGTTTTATGGTGTAAAGGAGGAAGAGAAGGAGATCAAGCTTTTTCCTTAGAGCAAAGAGAGAAACAGAGCTGTTAGGGTTTGGGAGAAAGAGGATCCGATTAGTCAAATCGTTTCGAAAAGTATTGATATTTGGTAGGGTTTTAGCTAAGAGATTTTCGTACACTCTCCTTTTTACAGAAGTGAATTTGAGTTAATATTCTAAGAGATATTGGCAGTTTCGTGGGGTGTTTCATTTCAGTCGCGGATTGAGACCAGCGGGTGTTTCGGGATCGATTGCGGTTCCATATGAGATCCGATCGTGCTGAAAGTTTGTGGGAAGATTCGGGACATATAGACCTTGGTTTTCACCGGAGGGATTAGAAGTTTAACGGTTCATTTTGATTTCGTGGTTTCACTTGTGAGGTTGTTCTTGGATATTGGAGAGCCTCTCATTTGGTTGTTGTTATTTTCTTGAATCACTTGTTAAGGTAAGTGCATGACCATGAGTTATCTAAGCTGGAGATTTCTCTGATCTTCTTGTTATGTGTTGTTAGACTTGTTAGATTGTTATTTGGGACGTTGTGAAGCTTTCTTGTGGCTTGGGATCGAGTTTTGTGGTTGTAGGAACGAAGATCCGGCGAGAAGCTTCGGGGGAAAACGATGCTCGGCATTGCATCGATCGATGCAAATGAGAGGACGGCGCGTAAACTCTAGGGTTTTCGTGCTATGTCGAGTATGCATCGGTCGATGCAAATGTGGCGTCAGTCGACGCAACCTTCAACTGGTGTCGGTCGATGCATGTTGGTGTCGGTCGATGCTGAGTCCTGATTTGTTATTGTTGATTGTTGATTGTTTATTGATGGTTAGAGATGTCTCTATTGCTTGTGTGTATAGCCCAGTAGATGAGATGATTATTTTACTGAGTGTTTATAAAATACTCATGCATTGCAATTTGTGTTTGTGGTACAGGTAAAGGCAAAGTGTGATCGTGGAATCAAGACAATGAAGAGGAGGATGTTCTAGGGACTTGATCGGTTGTTGTCTGGTATTGCTAGANGTTTAGGATGTGTTGAGTAAACCAATGGAGTGGATTTTAATTGATTTTTTTAATTAAATCCNGTCTGGTATTGCTAGATTGCTAGAGTTGGGTCATTAGAAACATTGCTAGGTTGCCGGTTTTATGTTTCCTGATGTTTGGTATTTGGTTATTGCTCATGTTATAATATTGATTTATTATTGGATATTGTTTTAGATATTGGTATTTGTTATTCCGCGGTTTGGTTGTGATTGTGGTTAGGTGGCTAGTGAGTATGAGACCACTAATTGTAGTTTGTTTATTATTATTATTATTTACTATTTATTTATTTTAAAAAAAAACGGGTCCGGTCGTTTCACTATTAACAACAAAAATTAGTACACATACCCACTTAGTTAATAATTGTCTTGGAAACTAAATGTCTCACTCACTACAACTACTAAGGTATCCAAGTTTCTAGCCTCAAGATGATTCATTCAAAAATAAATCCTCCTCTTTTGAACACTAGATCCGTGATAAACTGCGGATATGGGACACGCCACCATTATGTACACAGAAAATATCATTTTGGACACAATAAAACCATAAAAAAAGACATAAAGCTCAATGTGAAACCAATTAAAAGCTAAGGTGTCTAAGTTTTAGAAAGATCTATCAGACAGCGCAAGTGTCCTCACAAATGAAACTTGAAGAGTTAAATAAGAAATATATCTAATAATATTTATTCCACTGGCAGTGAAAAAAAAAACTGGAAATCGTTTGAAAATAAGTAACATAAATGAGCAATGCATAGATTAGTGAGACTGTTACAACTCACTTGCTCCGATACCTTTTTACCTTCTTCAAAGAATTTGAATCAAACTTGGAGCATAATTGACTAGAAGTTGGCATTTAGATTTCGCATCGTGATGATCCATAAATTAGTTCGACCATTATGTAAATCACTAGTTGTTCCGGTACTTTTTTTTTACCTTTTCTTCAAATAACCTTATTGGATTTGAACCAAAGATGGAACATAATTGACAAGAAGTGAGCATTCAGATTTGTCATCGTGGTGATGCACTTGTATGGATTTATTTTCTCCCAAGACGTGTAAGAAGGTGTTGGAGATCCCATTTTTACCGGGCTACACTAAAACTTTGTTATCCGGATCAACCAAGAAATTCATCGCATTACAAACGCAAAAAGGCTCTGGGATATTGGCTAAAGTAACTGATAGGAACTTGATCCATGACGCGTCTCCGTTACTCTCAATCTTAGTTGCAACCCATACATTTATATTGGGTCCCCATACATTTATATCGAAGTTAGGGTTGAATACTTGGGAAACTAGAGAGACGAGATGAGAGAGGTTTTAATTTAGACCTAAAAAAAATCAAATCGGTTGTCGAGGCCCAAGCCTTCCACTGAAATCCAAATGTTTTGCGTTTTCGTAATCTCGTCATTATACATGGTTAGTTAAATATCTCTAATAGAATTTTTAGTTAGGTACTTTTTTTTGTTTGTTTAATAGATAGTGCATAAATTAAAGTAGTGTGTGAAAACTACAAGACATTACAACTTTGTTCTCATAGTTGGCCATGAAACTCATCTTAAAACGGATGACGATTAACCATAATCTACTCTCGTCTTCTAGTCTAATTAACCTAAATGTCTCACTCATTATGAAACAGCTAATTAAGGTGTCCAAGTTTCTATAATAAACTCTAAATGATTCGTGATAACAGATCCCGAACACGGCTATCTAGCTATATACTGCAAATATATAACCCCAAACACAATTCTACAAACCATATGAAAAGAACATGATCCGCTCAANTCTTTGTGATGGTCCTTCGGGACAGATGGTCTTTATTACGGTCCTGTTTAGGACATTTGTTTGGCCTTGGTGGCGGTCCTGTTTAGGACATTTGTTTGGCTTTGGTAGCGGTCCTGTTTACGACATTTGTTTGGCCTTTGTGGCAGCCCTTGCGGCATGTATATGATCCTTGTATGGTCATGAGGTATTCCAGTGAGGACATTGTGTTGTCTTATGCGAGCCACGGGAAGGGAACCTGGATAGGGATAGGACTGAGACGTGTTCAGAATTGTTTGCTCGCGACTCTTGGGGGACTTTGGTTTTCCTAGTACCGCCATATTCTGAGATTTGTGGCTTGGGGTATGGTTGGTATATCGACTTCGGATGATGATCCGGGGGCGCGCTGTAGGGTGGCAACCCGAGAGACGAATATTGGACTTCTTTTATATATTATGGCATGCAGGCTTAGGTCCTATGAGGAGCTAATATTATGGCATGCAGGTATCAACCTGATGAGGAGCCAATAAAAACTCAAGGGTTAGGCCTGTGAGTAAAGGAAAGTCCAAAAGTCGAGAGCAAATAATGCCTGGAACGTGAGTCTATCACCTATAGGTGACCTTTCGTAGATCGGTCGGAGGAGTGCGGGCCGTGGAGACTGTTGCACGAGAGTTCTTGACTGTTGGTTGTTCGAGATTCGAGGACGAATCTATGTTGGTGGAGGAGAATTGTAACATCCGTGTTCCAGGATTAGAGTTTAGGATGTGTTGAGTAAACCAATGGAGTGGATTTTAATTGATTTTTTTAATTAAATCCTGGTTTAATCTAATTAAACCAAAAATTCCTAATTTTCTCTCATGTCACGCCTCCTCTCTTCTTTTGTGCTTTTGTCGACATTGACATTGATAGAGAGGGAGAGAAAGTGTGAGAACCCTTGGTTTTATGGTGTAAAGGAGGAAGAGAAGGAGATCAAGCTTTTTCCTTAGAGCAAAGAGAGAAACAGAGCTGTTAGGGTTTGGGAGAAAGAGGATCCGATTAGTCAAATCGTTTCGAAAAGTATTGATATTTGGTAGGGTTTTAGCTAAGAGATTTTCGTACACTCTCCTTTTTACAGAAGTGAATTTGAGTTAATATTCTAAGAGATATTGGCAGTTTCGTGGGGTGTTTCATTTCAGTCGCGGATTGAGACCAGCGGGTGTTTCGGGATCGATTGCGGTTCCATATGAGATCCGATCGTGCTGAAAGTTTGTGGGAAGATTCGGGACATATAGACCTTGGTTTTCACCGGAGGGATTAGAAGTTTAACGGTTCATTTTGATTTCGTGGTTTCACTTGTGAGGTTGTTCTTGGATATTGGAGAGCCTCTCATTTGGTTGTTGTTATTTTCTTGAATCACTTGTTAAGGTAAGTGCATGACCATGAGTTATCTAAGCTGGAGATTTCTCTGATCTTCTTGTTATGTGTTGTTAGACTTGTTAGATTGTTATTTGGGACGTTGTGAAGCTTTCTTGTGGCTTGGGATCGAGTTTTGTGGTTGTAGGAACGAAGATCCGGCGAGAAGCTTCGGGGGAAAACGATGCTCGGCATTGCATCGATCGATGCAAATGAGAGGACGGCGCGTAAACTCTAGGGTTTTCGTGCTATGTCGAGTATGCATCGGTCGATGCAAATGTGGCGTCAGTCGACGCAACCTTCAACTGGTGTCGGTCGATGCATGTTGGTGTCGGTCGATGCTGAGTCCTGATTTGTTATTGTTGATTGTTGATTGTTTATTGATGGTTAGAGATGTCTCTATTGCTTGTGTGTATAGCCCAGTAGATGAGATGATTATTTTACTGAGTGTTTATAAAATACTCATGCATTGCAATTTGTGTTTGTGGTACAGGTAAAGGCAAAGTGTGATCGTGGAATCAAGACAATGAAGAGGAGGATGTTCTAGGGACTTGATCGGTTGTTGTCTGGTATTGCTAGATTGCTAGAGTTGGGTCATTAGAAACATTGCTAGGTTGCCGGTTTTATGTTTCCTGATGTTTGGTATTTGGTTATTGCTCATGTTATAATATTGATTTATTATTGGATATTGTTTTAGATATTGGTATTTGTTATTCCGCGGTTTGGTTGTGATTGTGGTTAGGTGGCTAGTGAGTATGAGACCACTAATTGTAGTTTGTTTATTATTATTATTATTTACTATTTATTTATTTTAAAAAAAAACGGGTCCGGTCGTTTCACTATTAACAACAAAAATTAGTACACATACCCACTTAGTTAATAATTGTCTTGGAAACTAAATGTCTCACTCACTACAACTACTAAGGTATCCAAGTTTCTAGCCTCAAGATGATTCATTCAAAAATAAATCCTCCTCTTTTGAACACTAGATCCGTGATAAACTGCGGATATGGGACACGCCACCATTATGTACACAGAAAATATCATTTTGGACACAATAAAACCATAAAAAAAGACATAAAGCTCAATGTGAAACCAATTAAAAGCTAAGGTGTCTAAGTTTTAGAAAGATCTATCAGACAGCGCAAGTGTCCTCACAAATGAAACTTGAAGAGTTAAATAAGAAATATATCTAATAATATTTATTCCACTGGCAGTGAAAAAAAAAACTGGAAATCGTTTGAAAATAAGTAACATAAATGAGCAATGCATAGATTAGTGAGACTGTTACAACTCACTTGCTCCGATACCTTTTTACCTTCTTCAAAGAATTTGAATCAAACTTGGAGCATAATTGACTAGAAGTTGGCATTTAGATTTCGCATCGTGATGATCCATAAATTAGTTCGACCATTATGTAAATCACTACTTGCTCCGGTACTTTTTTTTTACCTTTTCTTCAAATAACCTTATTGGATTTGAACCAAAGATGGAACATAATTGACAAGAAGTGAGCATTCAGATTTGTCATCGTGGTGATGCACTTGTATGGATTTATTTTCTCCCAAGACGTGTAAGAAGGTGTTGGAGATCCCATTTTTACCGGGCTACACTAAAACTTTGTTATCCGGATCAACCAAGAAATTCATCGCATTACAAACGCAAAAAGGCTCTGGGATATTGGCTAAAGTAACTGATAGGAACTTGATCCATGACGCGTCTCCGTTACTCTCAATCTTAGTTGCAACCCATACATTTATATTGGGTCCCCATACATTTATATCGAAGTTAGGGTTGAATACTTGGGAAACTAGAGAGACGAGATGAGAGAGGTTTTAATTTAGACCTAAAAAAAATCAAATCGGTTGTCGAGGCCCAAGCCTTCCACTGAAATCCAAATGTTTTGCGTTTTCGTAATCTCGTCATTATACATGGTTAGTTAAATATCTCTAATAGAATTTTTAGTTAGGTACTTTTTTTTGTTTGTTTAATAGATAGTGCATAAATTAAAGTAGTGTGTGAAAACTACAAGACATTACAACTTTGTTCTCATAGTTGGCCATGAAACTCATCTTAAAACGGATGACGATTAACCATAATCTACTCTCGTCTTCTAGTCTAATTAACCTAAATGTCTCACTCATTATGAAACAGCTAATTAAGGTGTCCAAGTTTCTATAATAAACTCTAAATGATTCGTGATAACAGATCCCGAACACGGCTATCTAGCTATATACTGCAAATATATAACCCCAAACACAATTCTACAAACCATATGAAAAGAACATGATCCGCTCAATCTGAAACAAAAGCTAGAGTATAGGTTTTAGGATCATTCAAGATCAATCACAAAGTGTAAACTGTTGTCACTGGTCTTTGTTTATGGACCAAGGGATCTCAGACTATCGATGACTATCTTCAAGGGCTTACAACTAGGTTTGATACTCTTGCCTCAGCCTGCGACTTTGACCCGACCCGAATCTGTCGACCCGACCCGACCCAAAATTTTCGGGTTTCGGTTCAACCAAATTTAGGGTTCGGTTCAATTCGGAAAAATTGAAAATCTAGTTCGGTACCCGACATGAACCGACCCGATCCAAAATCCGATTTTTTATTTTATTTTTAATAAAAAAACAACAATTATATCAAAATATACCGTAATTTAACCGGTTTAAACCGGATTTCAATCGATTTGAAGATTTAAACAGGATAAACCCAAGAAAAATTCTCGTTCGACCCGACCCGAAACCCGACCCGACCCGAACCGATTTTTTGTTCGGTTATGTTCGGTGGAGTTTTTGAAAATTCGAATAACCGAAAAAACTGACCCGACCCGACCCGTATACCCAAACTTGCAAGCCTACTCTTGCCAATATTAGCAAACCAATAGATCATGATGATAAGATCGACTTAATACTTGCTGGCTTAATGGAAGACTATCATCCTATTATTGATCAAATTGAAGCTCATGATGTTTCTCCAACTATCCCATATGTTCATAAACGTTTACATATTTGTGAGGCCAAGCTTTTATCCATGGCTACTCTCGTCTCTCTTCTCCTAACGATTATTGTTGCAACGCAACGTCCTCCCAACAACAACAACAATCGCAACAATAATCAACACAAACAGCGTCCCAACACTCATCACTCTAACTGGCAGTCCTCCTCTCATCAGTCTAATCAGCGTTAGTCTCGCCTTATTTGAGCAAATGCCATTTTTGCAGCCTTCAAGGTCTTTCTTCTAGGAGTTGTCCTCAGCTCCAGAATCATGTCTCACTTTCTCGACCATAACACACCAGTCCTTTCAAGCCCTGGTAGCCACACGCTAACCTAGTTCTCATTGCCGCCAACAACTATGATCTGTGGACGATGGATAGTGGTGCTACACATCATATTACATCTGATGTCCAGAATCTATCCCTCCACCAGCCATACTCTAGCAGCGAAAAAGTTCTAATTGGTGATGGCTCAAGTTTGAAAATCACTCATAAAGGTATGGCCACTCTACCCTCTCCTACCATACCTCTTACTCTAGATAACGTTTTAGGTGTACCCAACATTCATAAAAATTTGGTTTTTGTATATCGGTTATGCAACTCTAATCATGTGTCTGTGGAATTCTTTCTTGCCTCTTTTCATCTGAATGATCTCAACACGAGAGCCCCATTACTCCAAGGCATGACTAGAGATGAACTGTATGAGTGGCTGGTGACTCCTTCTCAAATAAAAGCATTCTATGCATCACAAAGTCCAAAAACAACTTTAACCTCTTGGCATTTACGTCTTGGCCATCCTTCCTTCTCTGTTTTAAACACTATTGTCTCTCAATTCTCTTTACCTCTTTCCAGCTCTTCTTCAAATTCTTTGTCTTGTTCTGATTGCTTATTAAATAAAACACATAAGCTGCCTTTTGTAGTTTATTCTATTAAATCCATCAAACCTCTTGAATATATTTTCGTTGATGTCTAGACTTCTCCTATACTCTCTCTAGATAATTACAAGTACTATCTTATTTTTTTGGACCATTACACTCGTTATACCTGGTTCTATCCTCTCAAAAATGAATTTGATGTCAAACATACCTTCATTGCGTTCAAGGCCCTTGTTGAGAATGACTTTCATGAGAAGATCCAAACCTTATACTTCAAAAATGGTGGTGTATAAATTGCTCTTCGAGCCTACTTGTTTGTCCATGGAATAGCTTACTACACCACTCCACCGCACACACCTGAACATGATGACCTCTCAGAACGCAAGCATCGTCACATTGTAGAGACTGGTCTAACACTACTCTCTCAAGCATCTATGCTGAAGAATTATTGGCCATTTGCCTTCTCCAATGCGGTATATCTCATAAATCGCTTACCAATGCCAGTCTTAGAGAATCAATCACCTTATCAGAAGCATTTTATGGAGACTCCAAACTACACAAAGTTAAGGGTGTTTAGTTGTACCTCCTTTCCCTTGCTTCGTCCATATGCGGCTCATAAACTTGCGGATTGATCCAAGAAATATGTATTTTTGGGCTACTCACAATCCCAAAGTGCATACTTCTGTCTTGATATGGTTTCTGGTTGTATCTATGTCTCATGTCATGTCCAGTTTGTGGAGGTTGATTTTCCGTTTAGCAAAACATCACCCACCATCGACTCGTCTTCACCTGTTTCCGCTTTTTCTCTGGTTATCTTCGTCCCACTCATACATTCCTTGTTGCTCCCGGTTGGGATCCTTCACTCGTTGTCGTCTTCGGCACCTTCGATTAATGCTTCTCAGTCGTCGGTCTCCTCATCGGTGCCGGTCTTGTTGTCTCATGTATTTTCTCAATCTTCATCATCTTTGCTTTCTTCTCCCTCTTCCTCTGAGGCCACTGCTCCTGAAAAAATGGGCCGCAACCCACGTTCCAGATCCAAACACCACAAAATAATCTATTCCATCAAACATCCTCCAACACTCAATCACCTACCCAACAAAATCAACAGATCCGACACATTGAACCAAACCAACAACTGCCTTCCTCCACCATTTAACCTGAAAATGAGACAATCCCGACTACTCCGACACCGACATCATCTCCATCTACCTTACTAGTTCCAACACCACAATTTTCCCCCGACCACCATTCACTATCGCTGCCGCCACCGCCTTCCCATGTTCCTCTACCTTCTCCTGCTGCACAACCGATTCCTGTTCCCGCTCCTCCGATTATCCCACAAGCACCGCCACAACATATTGATATGCATATATTTTACCATGTTTAACCTTAGTTTATTTACGTCTTTTGCATGGTTTGCTAGATAGTTTTATCACTTTTATGTAGTTTAAGGTCTGTTTGTGCATTAGAATAGGATTTGCATTGCATTTGCATTGTTTCTTGTTTAAATAGGTGATTTGGACTCAAGGAGCATGGAAATGGAGCTTAAGAGGAGTAGAGTGCAACCAGTGAAGCAGATAGAGGCTGAAACAGGATGGAAACCAAGGATTGGAGACAACTCGACCATCACACCCGGGAGACACTCGACCGTGTGCTGCTGAGGGACTCAACCAGTGAAAAATAGAGGAATGGAGCACTCGACCATAGCCACTCGACCGCTTGTGTTCGAGCAAATCAAGCCGCCTCTCTATTTTGTCTGCTAGCTAATTTAGGGCTTCTCTCTTGTCCTATGTATATCTAATGTACCCCATGGCCGCCCATAAGCCATTTTAGGTCAGAAAAATATTTGTAGCCACCAAAAAACCTAGTCTTTACCCCTTTTGGGTTTTTAGCTTTTGTTTACATTATTTACTACTTTTGTTCTTATTTTTCTTCAGATTTTCATACCTTGTAAGTCTCATAACTTTCTGGGTATTTATAATCTGAGTTTGTTTCTTTGAACAAAGTTGTAGTTCATCATCTCATCTATCTCATCTATCTCATAATGCTAGTTTTATCATTTTCTGGGTTTATGTTCATCATCATCATGTTCTGTTCATCTGAGTAGTAAGTTAGGATTCTGGAGATGGATTAGGCTGGTTTAGGGCTGTGGTTGTTTAGATTGGTTAAACTTGTTTGACAATATATCTCTTATGGGTTAGATATACTCTAAGCTGTTCTTATATCTGAGAGGGTAAGAACATATCTTAAGCTTCCTTTCATTGTACCAATGTTTAGTTTCTTAGATAAAGCTAATACTGGAGATTCTCATGCTTATCCCAAGAGATTGGTTGTATAAGGTGATTTTTGACAAGTAATGGCCTGGTTCTTAATGCAGGTTTAGTATGGTTTCACCAATGAGAGTTGGGTTAGGATTTTACTTAAACTTGATCACTTCTGTCATGAGAGTTGATTAGTGAGTCATTAAGATCATTTTCTAGATTGAGGTTTGTTAACCAGTTTAGATAGCCACATCTTGAATACTGCCCATGAATCCATCTCTAGAAGCCTACTTTGTTATTTGATTATTTATTACCGCATATTATCTTGTTTTATTGCATTTGTTTCTGTTTTAAGTTGTCAATATTGCATCTGTTCTTCATATCCAACCACTCGACCTAGCCACTCGACCACACACATGGTCAAGTGCTTGACCGAGCACCTTCAGGTTGTTCACTTTACTTTCTGTTTCATTTAGTTTACTTTCTGCGTCTTTATAGTTTTGTTTCATTGCATTTGTTTAGTTCTTGCTCTTGTTTGGTTTAAATTCAGCATTGTTTACAATTGTTTCTTTTGCATACAGTTTCTGTTCTAAGAATTTTACTTTCTGCATTTACATTTCTGTCATCAGGATTGTTAGTTTCAAACAACATTCATATTTGGCTTAACTTGAGTCACTGTTTACATCTTGATTGCATACCACTGTCTAGTTTCTGGTTTTGGTTGGTTGTTTTGAGTTTCAGGTGTACACTCGAGCTAGCACTTGATCGTGTGCCATTCACCGTTGTGATCGAGTACCAAACCAGAAATCAGTCTGTTTCCGCGTTTCAGTTAGTCGACCAGCAGCTCGAACCAGCACTCGATCGTGTGTCCATCCGAGCAGGTGATCGAGTTGATTGATGCAGACAAGATCCAAAGGAAACCAGAACCTACATAAGTACATTGATCATATAAACCGCTTTCCAAGGGACTTGAGGCAACTGAAAACCAGGATCCTTCAAGAACAGAAAGAACAGTTGCTGGTGGATCCACCAATACACCAGAATCAAAGGCCAAGGCAGATTGGAGCAGGAGATGCTCCCAATACACATAGACAGAGAGCTGGCATAGTACCTCCTGCAGTAGGCAACAATAATTTTGAAATTAAAAGTGGCTTAATCACTATGATCCATTCCAATAAATTCCATGGATTGCCAATGGATGACCCATTGGATCATTTAGATGAATTTGACAGGCTTTATGGCCTCACAAAGATCAATGGTGTGAGTGAAGATAGCTTCAAGCTCAGGTTGTTTTCATCCTCTCTAGGAGACAAGGATCATCTATGGGAGAAGACACTTCCAACATATGCTATAACTACATGGGATGGATGTAAGAAGGCATTCTTGGCTAAATTCTTCTCAAATGCCAGAACAGCCAGATTAAGGAATGAGATTTCAGGCTTTGCACAGAAGAACAATGAGACCTTTTGTGAGGCTTGGGAGAGGTTCAAGGGCTACCAAACACAGTGTCCACATCATGGGTTCAGCAATGAGTCACTGCTCAGCAAATTATACAGAGGAGTTCTGCCCAAGATAAGGATGTTGTTAGATACAACCTCAAATGGAAACTTCCTCAACAAGCATGTAGATGAAGGCTGGGAACTAGTGGAGAACTTGGCTCAATCTGATGGGAACTACAATGAGGATTATGATAGAACAGTGAGGTTTGTTGATTCTGCACCAGATGAAAAGTATAAGAAGGACTTGAAGATTGTTAATGACAAGTTAGACAAGATTCTGCTTAGTCAACAGAAGAACATATACTTTCTTTGTGAGGAAGATATAACAGTTCAAGATGGAGAGAATGAGGTAGCTGAGATGTGTTATATGCAGAACCAAGGTGGTTTCAAGGGCTATAATCAATTAAAGCCACACAATCTGTCTTATAGAAGCACAAATGTGGCCAACCCTCAAGACCAAGTCTATCCACCTCAACAAGCACGACAGCAGCACAATTATATACCAAAGCAGCAACATCAAGGTTACCAGGCTCCAATGTGTCCCCCACCAGCGTTTCAGACCACCCAAGCCCAGGAACCTGACTTAAGAACATTGATGCAGTAGCTGTTGCTTAACCAAGCTACTAGTCAGATGGAAACAACAAAGAAGTTTGCTGAGATCAACCAGAAGATAGATTATACCTATAACGACCTGAATATCAAGTTTGAGAGCTTGAACTCCAAAGAAAAGTTCATGGAGAGCAGTTTGGCCTCAATTTCAGCTTCCAAGCCTAATCAACTGCCTGGCAAAGCTATTCAAAACCCAAGAGAATATACAGCCAAGGCTATCTTTGTTACTGAGGAATATGTCACTAGGGACAGTGAAGTTCAAGATGGGGAGGATATTCAACAATTTTCAGCTCAGAATTAAGCAGAGGATCAAGCAGAGAAGACAATCGACAGTGTGCTCGACCCAACACACGATCGAGTGCCTGATCGAGTCACTGGTCGAGTGGTCCCAACTGAGTCTGATAAGCCCACCAAGTACATTCCTCCAGCATATCAACCACCCCTGCCATTCCCAGGACGCTTCAAAGAACAATTGATTAGAAACCTCAAAGAACAGCTTGAGCAGAAGGATTTGATGGCTATTAAACATGAAGTGACTGTTGTGAAGAAAGAAGAGGAAAGAGGACCAGTTTTGGAGCAATTTGAGCCATATCCTCTCTATAAAGGTATGTTACTTAACATATCAAAGCATAAGGATACGAATCAAGCCAAAAGGGATCAAGAAGACATTGGAACAGCTGTGGTTCCAACCAAGCTTGAGGATCCATGCTCATTCAACCTACCATGCTCACTGAACTATATGCACTTCAACAAGTGTTTATGTGACCTTGGAGCTTCTGTGAGTGCCATACCCTTCTCAATAGCAGAGAAGCTAGGATATGAAGAGTTCAGGCCAAGCAACCTCTATATAAGTCTAGCTGATGGTTCTTAGAAGGATATGGTTGGCAAGCTGGATAACTTTCCAATAAAGATAGGCAAGGCCAGAATACCAACTGATTTCATCATCATAGAGATGGAAAAGAAGCTTCATGATCCTATCATCCTTGGAAGACGATTTTTGGTCACAGTTGGAGCTGTTATTGATGTTAAAAAGGGCATGATCAGCCTAGACATTGCTGATGGGTTGACTATGAGGTTTGATATCAAGAATACAACAAACCAACCCACCATTGGAGGCCAACCCTTTGTTATAGAAGATAAAGCTGATGTTGAGTCTTTTAAGAAAAAAATGGACTCTAAGGCCAAGGTTTCTGCCAATGAGGTAGCTGTTCAAGACCTCAAGGATCCAGTTCAAGAATTGACCAGTTTGGTGAAGGATCTCCAAGTGAAGCTCAACAAGAAAGCTGTGAAGAGAGCAAGGCCAAGGTTTAAGATCAATAATAAGCAAGGTTCAAGTGTTATGACTGTTTTGACCAAGAACAAGTTTCATGGTGATCAAATTGAACCAGGGGGATATCACCTCTTTGGTCTCAATATCAAGCCTGATAAGGCACCAAAAATCAAGCTTAGTGACTATAAACAAGCTCACTAGGGAGTAAGTCCCTAAGATATCCTTGTGAATATTAGTCTAAATTTAAAGTATTTTGGTTTGGTTTTAGTGTTTTTGTGGCCAGGAAAGAAGGGGAGATCAAACAGATAAAAAGAGGAAGGTTTGGATGCATGCTCGACCATGCACTCGGTCGAGTGTGTATTCAAGTACGTGTTCGAGTGCAGGACAGTCATTCTATACTTCTTCCACAACCCATGAAGTACCAACATCACCAATCTCATTGTTTATACCATTTAATTGCATATTTTGTTTATTTTGGTTCTTAAATTCTCTTTCAAATTTTTATTACACAAGGGACTATGTAATTTAAGTTTGGGGGAGGGTTTAAGACAGCATCTGACATTGTTTTCTATTTTCTTATTTCAAATTTTTATCATTAACATATTAGTACTTGCATTGCATCTAAGGCATAGAAAAAACCAAAAAAATTAAAAAAATTTCACAAAAGTCTTTAAAAAAAACATAGTGCTCATGTAGTTTGCATTGCATATTAGGATCTTGTTAGCATGTTTCATATCAGATTGTTTCATGTGTTGCATTAGGGATCAATGATGAGTTTAGCCTTGTTAACTTGTTTAAATTCACTAAACTAGGATCAATGCTCAAGATAATAGTACTTTGATGCTAGTTGAGTGGTTAGAAACATAAGATTGAACCAAGTTTAGAATTCCTATATTGCATTCTGGTCTAAACTGAAGCATGTTGTGATTTAAAGTCATTTCCTACTTATAAGAACCTAATATTGACTTTTAATTATCAGTTTGTGCATTGCTTTAAACTCATGGATACTTTATACATATTTGGATCATCTTTCCCCTTTTTACCACTGTTGTTGATCCAAGTAGCTGATTTCATCATTGAATCAGTTTCCCCTACCCTTAACCAACCTTTCTTTCAAGCCATATTTACTCTTGTGTGTGTGAGGCCTATTTTGGGATTGAGCTTGGTAGAAAATCTTAGGTTTGAACTGACAAGAATAAAACCTTGTGTAGTTCTAGTTTGCATTTTTCAAAATAGAGAGGACTAGGTGGTTTAAATTCTGGGTTTGGGACTTGGTGTGATTGAAAAATAAAAGAAAAGAGGGGAAAAAGAAAGAAAAGGGTAAAGTCCTTAGGAGAGAAGTGTTTTAAAGTGAATTCAAGCTCTAAGAGTGAGAATGGGGTGTAGTAAAAGTTTTAAATAAGGTTTGGGTCAAAAAAAAAGAAAAAAGAAAAGAAGAGTCTAGTAAAAAGCTTTATGACTTGGGAAAAAAGTAAAAAAGAGAACCTTAGTCTTTAAGAAAAGAACCCCATTCCACTAGAGAAATCAAGTAGTAAACCTCTCCTAAGACTTAAAAACAAACGAGAAAAAGGGTAAAAGAGAAGAGATGAAGTTAAAGGATAGAACTAAGACATTATGAGATTAGAATGTTAGGAACAAACATTTTGGGTACCTCTGGGTAGACAAGGTTTTGTTCTTGTATGTGTCTAAGTGTTCTGACCTTTACCCTTCTTCTAAAGCTCAATCCACTTTTTGTCTCTAAAACCTTGTTATTGATAAGCCCCACTCAAAAGAGAGACCATTGATAAGCCCCACTCAAATGAGTTTAAACATTGCACAATCTGATTCATGTTCTTGTTTAATGAATGTTAAAGGAAATGACTGATTTTAATGCATGTGGAAGTCTAAGGCTTGAATCAGTTAATGTTGTGAAAGGCTTGTCTAAAATCTTTAAGTATAGCTCATTAACCATGCATCATAGTACTAGTAACTTGGACATTGATTCTAGCTAGTCTATTAATATGTTTAAGGTTCTGAGATCCCACTTTCAAACCTCTCTTCCCACTTATGTCTTGTTTGTTTGCTTGAAGGAAACCGAAACCATCCGGTGCCCGCTCCTACTGGCTCGCGAGGCCTACCGGACCGACATCATCATGGAACTTGAGAGGGTAGAACGAAGGGAAGTTGGCACTTAGGAGTTAAAAGACAACACTAACATAATAAACTTTAGTGTAATTTATCACTTTCCCACGGCATGAACAAAGTTTAGGATTCCGGTGTGTGCAAGTCGTGTTTTGTTTATTATTTAGGTGTTGACTGGTTCTCCCGCTACCTCTCGCAAACGCTGTGTTTGCGGGTGGTAGCGGTTGCAAGCGATTGGAACCAATTGCACAAATCGCTTCTAATCACTCCTAATCGCTCTCAACCGTTTCAAACCACTGAATTCCAAAAGTTGCTTTCCGCAAGCGTTTGCGGTTGCGGTTGTAATTTTTTTTTTTTTTTGTAAAAAAACTTAAAAGAAATCAATGATAATGAAACCATTTTACTCATTAAGGATGGGAGAAAATAAAGTACGGATACGATTCCAGAGATTATAAAATAAACAATTAGAAACAATTAGAAGAAAACAATATTCCAATTAACAATAACCTGGATGTAAATTTAACGNAGGAAACCGAAACCATCCGGTGCCCGCTCCTACTGGCTCGCGAGGCCTACCGGACCGACATCATCATGGAACTTGAGAGGGTAGAACGAAGGGAAGTTGGCACTTAGGAGTTAAAAGACAACACTAACATAATAAACTTTAGTGTAATTTATCACTTTCCCACGGCATGAACAGAGTTTAGGATTCCGGTGTGTGCAAGTCGTGTTTTGTTTATTATCTAGGTGTTGACTGGTTCTCCCGCTACCTCTCGCAAACGCTGTGTTTGCGGGTGGTAGCGGTTGCAAGCGATTGGAACCAATTGCACAAATCGCTTCTAATCACTCCTAATCGCTCTCAACCGTTTCAAACCACTGAATTCCAAAAGTTGCTTTCCGCAAGCGTTTGTGGTTGCGGTTGTAATTTTTTTTTTTTTTTGTAAAAAAACTTAAAAGAAATCAATGATAATGAAACCATTTTACTCATTAAGGATGGGAGAAAATAAAGTACGGATACGATTGCAGAGATTATAAAATAAACAATTAGAAACAATTAGAAGAAAACAATATTCCAATTAACAATAACCTGGATGTAAATTTAATGGCACATCGCTCATAAGTTCAAAAAATCTAAATAAATATAATATTTCATCAGAAATTTAAGAAAATAAGATTATTTGTGAAATAAGAAAATAAGACTCTTCTCAACTCTCACTTGACTATTCTTACCTATGCAACTACTANTAACATAATAAACTTTAGTGTAATTTATCACTTTCCCACGGCATGAACAAAGTTTAGGATTCCGGTGTGTGCAAGTCGTGTTTTGTTTATTATTTAGGTGTTGACTGGTTCTCCCGCTACCTCTCGCAAACGCTGTGTTTGCGGGTGGTAGCGGTTGCAAGCGATTGGAACCAATTGCACAAATCGCTTCTAATCACTCCTAATCGCTCTCAACCGTTTCAAACCACTGAATTCCAAAAGTTGCTTTCCGCAAGCGTTTGTGGTTGCGGTTGTAATTTTTTTTTTTTTTTGTAAAAAAACTTAAAAGAAATCAATGATAATGAAACCATTTTACTCATTAAGGATGGGAGAAAATAAAGTACGGATACGATTGCAGAGATTATAAAATAAACAATTAGAAACAATTAGAAGAAAACAATATTCCAATTAACAATAACCTGGATGTAAATTTAATGGCACATCGCTCATAAGTTCAAAAAATCTAAATAAATATAATATTTCATCAGAAATTTAAGAAAATAAGATTATTTGTGAAATAAGAAAATAAAACTTTTCTCAACTCTCACTTGACTATTCTTACCTATGCAACTACTAACCCACGATCTAAGAGAAAAGAGAAAAGATCTACGATCTAAAGCATATGTTTTGTCATTTATCAAATTACTTGATTAAATTTTTGGTGAAAAGCCAAATGCATAAAAGAATAAGTATTTCAATATGAATTTTTTTTGAATAATTATTATTTTAATAAATTTTAATTATAAATCAAGTTTAATAAAAATTTTGGTGTTTTTAAACATTTATATATTAGATATCACATTTATTATGTTCCAACCGCTATTTCACCCGCTGGTCAACCAGTCGTAAACCTCCCGCAAACGCACCAATTTTAAACCGCTAAACCAGTCGTTCAAAACGCTTAATAACGCTTGAAACCGCAATCGCTCGCTTCCGTAATCTCCCGCAACCGCAACCGCAACCGCAGCGTTTGAACGAGTCAGACCCTTAGTTTGTATTTAGCTGGCGTTTAACTTTTAATGACGATCAAAATAAAATTGCTATCTAAATAAAATTGCTTGTAATATGGTCGGGGTTTTATTTACTTTTAATGAGTGTGTTTATGTCAACAGATATCCACAATTACGACTCCTCCAATTATATTTGTAGGACTAAATTTCATTTTGATATTGATGATTGTCGTGAATATGATCATTAATGTGGCTTTTTTTTTTTTGCAGCGGAATATTACCAAAGGATTTTCATATTAACAATTAAGGAAGATCCGAAATGATCATGATTTCGGGTTCTTGATGTCAATTTTGATTCGAAAAGCAAAGACTAAGTTTGGGGGGGGGAGTTGATATACATATGCATATATTTTACCATGTTTAACCTTAGTTTATTTATATCTTTTGCATGGTTTGTTAGATAGTTTTATCACTTTTATATAGTTTAAGGTCTGTTTGTGCATTAGAGTAGGATTTGCATTGCATTTGCATTGTTTCTTGTTTAAATAGGTGATTTGGACTCAAGGAGCATGGAAATGGAGTTAAGAGGAGTAGAGTGCAACCAGTGAAGCAAATAGAGGCTGAAACAGGATGGAAACCGAGGATTGGAGACCACTCGACCATCACACCCAGGAGACACTCGACCGTGTGCTGCTAAGAGACTCAACCAGTGGAAAACAGGGGAATGGAGCACCCGATCATAGCCACTCGACCGCTTGTGGACGAGCACATCAAGCCGCCTCTATATTTTGTCTGCTAGCTAATTTAGGGCTTCCCTCTTGTCCTATATATATCTAATGTACCCCATGGCCGCCCATAAGCCACTTTAGGTCAGGAAAATATCTGTAGCCACCAAAAAACCTAGTCTTTATCCCTTTTGGGTTTTTAGCTGTTGTTTACATTATTTATTACTTTTGTTCTTATTTTTTTCGGATTTTCATACCTTGTAAGTCTCATAACTTTCTGGGTATTTATAATCTGATTTTGTTTCTTTGAACAAAGTTGTAGTTCATCATCCCATCTATCTCATCATGCTAGTTTTATCATTTTCTGGGTTTATGTTCATCATCATCATGTTCTATTCATCTGAGTAATGAGTTAGGATTCTGTAGATGGATTATGCTGGTTTAAGGTTGTGGTTGTTTAGATTGGTTAAGCTTGTTTGATAATATATCTCTTCTGGGTTAGACATTCTCTAAGCTGTTCTTATATCTGAGAGGATAAGAACAGATCTTAAGCTTCCTTGCATCATACCAATGTTTAAGTTGTTAGATAAAGGTAATACTGGAGATTATCATGCTTATCCCAAGAGATTGGTTGTATAAGGTGATTTTTTACAAGTAATGGTCTGGTTCTTAATGCCTGTTTAGTATGGTTTCACCAATGAGAGTTGGGTTAGGATGTTACTTAAACTTGATCACTTCTGTCATGAGAGTGGATTAGTGAGTCATTAAGATCATTGTCTAGAGATAGCTCATGTTTGATTGAGGTTTGTTAACCAGTTTAGATAGCCACAGCTTGAACACCAGCCCATGAATCCATCTTTGGAAGCCTACTTTGTTATCTGATTGTTTATTACCGCATATTATTTTGTTTTATTGCATTTCTTTATGTTTTAGGTTGTCAATATTGCATCTGTTCTTCGTATCCAACCACTCGAGCTAGCCACTCGACCACACACACAGTCGAGTGCTTGATCGAGTACCTTCGGGTTGTTCACTTTACTTTCTGTTTCATTTCTGTTTCATTTAGTTTACTTTCTGCATCTTTATAGTTTTGTTTCATTGCATTTGTTTAGTTCTTTCTCTTGTTTGGTTTAAATTCAGCATTGTTTACAACTGTTTCTTTTGCATTCAGTTTCTGTTCTAAGCATTTTACTTTCTGCATATACATTTCTGTCACTAGGATTGTTAGTTTCAAACAACATTCATTTTTGGCTTAACTTGAGTCACTGTTTACATCTTGATTGCATACACATCACACACTTTATGGATTGACATCTCTTATACTACAACTGCATAAGAGTATTGAAACCTCTTGCATCCCATCTGATCATCATTGCTTATGTCTCTGTTTGCATGTTATCATACATTCATTGCATAAGTACACATAAAGAAAAGACTAGTTTCACATATCAATCGTCACTCCATGGCTACATGGGAAAAGAACGGTGCTTTCAAGCCAAACAAAAAATACTCACTTAATGTAAAATTGGCGGCTCCTGAACCTTGGACAGCGAGTCGAGCTCTCAAAGATGAACGTTTTTCGTCGGGCTCTCACCAATGAAATCAATGCTCAATTGCAAAATCACACATGGGATTTAGTTTTGAAACCATCGTATTTGGTTACCATTGAGGGATGTCGATGGGTTTTCAAAACGAAATACAACTCGGTTACCATTGTGGGATGTTGATGTTGCAGTTGCACGTGATTGGCCTATAAGATAGCTCGATGTTAACAATGCTTTCTTACATGGAACTCATGGAGGAGGTATATATGTCTCAACCCCCAGGTTTTGTTGATTCTGAAAAACTGGATCATGTTTGTAGACTACGCAAGGCAATCTATAGCCTGAAACAAGCACCCAGGACTTGGTATTTCGAGTTGAAGACATATCTTCTTGCTCTGGGTTTTGTGAATTCAGTTGTAGATACTTCTCTTTTCATTCTCAAGAAGGACTCCTCTATTGTCTACATGCTTATATATGTTGATCACATCCTTATCACGGGTTATGATCGTCACCTTCTTTCTCAAACTTTGGATGGTTTAACAGCTAGATTCTCTATTAAAGATTATGAGGACTTATCATATTTCCTCGGCACTGAGGCATGCTGAGATTTCCACGATATACACTTGAATCAATGGAGATATATCTTGGATCTCCTTGCTAAAACAAACATGCTCATGTCAAATCTGGGAAACACTCCGATGGAAACATCTCCAAAGCTCTCCTTTCACTCTGTAATAAAACTTACATATCCTACTCAATACAGAATTGTGGTGGGGAGCCTCTAGTACTTGGCTTTTATGCGTCCTAACATATCATTTTCCGTTTATCGTTTGTCTCAGTATATGCATATGCCTACGGATGAACATTGGAAAGCTGTCAAGCGCATACTCCATTATTTAACTGGTACATCTTCTCATGGTATTTGTCTCAAGTGTCGGACTTCGTTCAACTTCCATGCTTACTCTGATCCAGACTGGACAAGTGACAATGATGACTTAGCCTCTACGAATGCATATATTTTTTATCTTGGTCATAATCCAATTTCATGGACCTCTAAGAAACAAAAAGGTGTTGCTCGCTCATACACCGGGGCTGAGTATAGGTCAGTGGCTAATACTTCCTCTAAAATTATCATGATATGTTCTCTGTTAAGTGAGCTTGGCATTGTTCTTCCACAAGTGCCAACCATCTATTGTGATAATGATGGATCTACATATCTCTATGCTGACCCGGTGTTCCACTCTCGCATGAAACACATAGCGTTGGATTATTATTTCATACGCGATCAATTTCTATTGGGCGCTTTACGTGTTTTTCATGTCTCCACAGGTTCAATTAGCAGATGCTCTTACTAAACCCTTGCCTCGCATCATGTTTTAAAATCTGTCAAGCACGATTGGAGTTTCGCAAAGCCCCTCCATCTTGAGGGGGTGTATTAAGGAGTAATCATAGGAACTGATTTGATTATTGATCTTTATATATGTAAAGTGTATATTCTCAATTACTTATGTACAGTACCCTAGGTTGTTCATGAGTCTGTATATATATTGACTACTGTGAATCAATAATAATCATCTTTCGACATATAACATTTACATTTACATCGTCACACATTTTTAACCTAGTGGAATAAAAAAACCAAATATATATGTTCAAATATTACTCAAATCTCTTATCAAACATTGAATCCAAAATGTTTAATCAAAAAAATTTGGAATATGACAAGCAGATGCTGTGCAAACTGCTCATCTAAGATTCATATCCAAATGTTTTTTTCATATTTTTCATTATCATAACATTAACCGTTCATATTATATATTAAATACATTTAAAGATTGTAATACAGTTAATAATATTATCAAATAAAAAAATATATTTTATCACATTTTAGAAAGTTTGTGAGGTGTGTCATCTACTTTCAAAAGTTTAACAAAAAACTCTTCTAATTTAAAGAGAATTTGAGAAAAAAATGTCCAATCATAAATATTTGCTCTTGATGGCTAGTATTGATAGTGCAGTCCAAAATTATAGACAATGATTTTACTTCTTTCGCTCTCATTTTTTATATTATAACTGAATTCATAGTTGTGCATATTTTTGTTAGTAATTCGAAAAGCATGCTCTCATATCACAAAATCAATTTTTTTTCAAACATCTCTATATAATTAGTCTTTAAGAAATCCTTTTTTTTTTTAGCAAACATTTCATTATCACTAAATTAAAGAGTTTCAACCTCTAATAGAGAAGCAATTACATCCAAAGCAAAGGAAATAAAGGCCACAAATGCCAAAAAAACACCATCAAAGGATTGTGACACTCCTCCTTGTGGTTTCAGCAAGGAAGCAAAGTGTCCAATGACGCTAACGTCAAACAGTCAGCAAATTCTGAACGAGAACAGTCTTGAACAACAATCCCCGCTTCTACTTCAAGCAAAACAATTAACATTGTGACACCCCGGTTTCAGAGACTTGCAGAGAGGTTTAAAAGAATTGTTTGGCTACAGTCACCAAAGTGCACTTATTTCATCGGTTAAGGAACCTTAGAGAACTCTAGAGTTAAGCGTGCTTGAGCTGGAGTAGGCTAAAGATGGATGACCTTCTGGGAAGTGATTGTCGGAACTGTGTGAGTGAGGACAAAACACAGGGAAAGATCATCTGGTAATTTGTAGGGACAGTAAACTAGTCTTTAAAACCTCCTGGACGTAGCAAACCGACCGTCGGATATAGATGGGCTCGCGGGTCTCCTGAGGCCAATTAAGGAAGGTGGACCCATGGACAGGGATTGGACATAGGACCCACTAAGAGGTGGCAGTCGGAGCGTTATAAGTGGTATCAGAGCCGAACCCAGACGAGTTTGGAGTCGAGTGGGGTCACAACGTCGAAGTGACAGTCTTGGTGCGCAACGAGGACGTTGCGATCTGTTAGTGGGGGTGAATTGTGACACCTCGGTTTCAGAGACTTGCGGAGAGGTTTAAAAGAATTGATTTGGCTATCTGTCACCAAAGTGCACTTATCTTTTCGGTCAAGGGTCCTGAGAGAACTCCAGAGTTAAGCGTGCTTGAGCTGGAGTAGTCTCAAGATGGGTGACCTTCCAGGAAGTGATTGTTGGAACTGTGTGAGTGATGACAAAACACAGGGAAAGATCATGTAGTGAATTGTAGGGACGGTAAACAAGTCTTTAAAACTTCCCGGACATAGCAAACCGACCGTCGGATATGGATGGGCTCATGGGCCTATTGAGAGGACGTGAGGTCCATTAAAGAAGGTATGCCCATTAAAGAAGGTAAGCCCATAGACTGGGATCGGACATAAGGCCCACTAAGAGGTGGCGGTCTGGGCATTACAAACATAATGCTCCCTATAACTCTGTAACACTGCCACTAAACATAAGTGAAAAAATAGATCTGAGGGTCTGGTGTATCCGGTGGTTCCAATGGTGTCGGCGGTTATGGAGGCTCCGACGGTGGTGCACGAGGGGGTATCCGAACGAGGAAGGTGACCGAAGACATCGGTAAGTGACAAGAGTGGCTCAAAGTCAACAAAATCAAGAAAGTCATCTTGTGTGGAAAACCTTGCCGGAAAACAGTGAAAGAGATATATCAAAGAGAGATCACACCTTAGCAAACACGAGTCCGGAGAGGAGATTACTAGAGAAACATCGCTGGAAGAAACAGCTCATTACGTTCACGGAACGGTGCCTTGGGTTTCTTGCCTGAGAGCTTTTAAGAAATTCTTATACAAGTAAGACTTGCAGTTTCTCGATCGTTTAGTCAACTTTAAGTAAATTCTTACACTAGAGTCCTTTTGGAACTTTCGTATGTTTAGTGAACTTTGTAAGTGCTAGTGAATGCAAGACCTTGATTGTCTAGATCTCTAGGTGTTTGGTAATACTTTTAAAAATATTCCCTAGCCAATTTACCATATTGTTTTTTTCTCCAACACTAAGAATATAATAAGGGATTATAACTCCGTAACAGAAAGAAAAAAACGGATAGAGTAATATGACCTAGAAACGATTTTTATGGGTGTGAAAGAACTATAAACGAAATTATTATGCAAACAGAGCAATGAAATTTTATTCCAAACATTTCTGAAGGGACTGCATTACACAAACTCACCATGATTTATTTATAGTCATAAGTGTATATATAAGTGCAATCATGCATGGTGGTGAATCTATTATAGAGTTTTAAACACCGGGCTGTGTCTGAACAGGTTCGTTAAGTCCGTGGCCTCCTCCTCCGTGTCCGTGGCCTCCTCCTCCTCCGTGGCCTCCATGTCCTCCGTGTCCACCATGTCCTCCGTATCCGTCAAGTCCGTGGCCCCCTCCTCCGTGTCCGTGGCCTCCTCCTCCTCCGTAGTGTCCTCCGCCTCCTCCTCCTCCGTAATGTCCTCCTCCTCCATAGTGTCCTCCTCCATGGCCGCCATGGCCATAACCTTCAGGTTGCACTTTTTCCTCACTCTCCGGCTTCACCATGCCTGCCAAAAAAAACAGTATTTCAGATATTGTTAAGCACGTGCACATGTGCATTCCTCTTCCTGATTTCATTGTCCTTTTAATTAAAAGACTTTTAAAAATAAATACAAATATTTCAAACTTAAAGAAAAATATTTACAACACTAAATACACATTTCAAACTTAATTTTAACAAAACTTCACATCACTTAAGTCTGTCTTGCCTTTAGTAAGTCCACAAAATGGAACGGAAAAAATAGTTGGACAAATTACAAACGATAAGTTAGTTCAAGTTCGATTAGCCTCACGAACATATTTTCTTGAAAAAAAAAATAGCTTCCAATAGTAGAAGTAGATTGAAATGCATATATAAAATAATTTTACGTACCCGACTGTCTAGCGGCAGACACTTCGGAAACGACGACAAGAATTGCAAAGAGACCCAACAGAATCAAAGCCTTTGAAGCCATTTTTTTTTTCTCAACTTCTTATAACTCTCTCTTAGTATGTTAAAACAAGTGATGGATAAAATGTTACGATGCATGCCCTCTATTTAAAGAAAATGAGGAGGATAGGAAACGAGAAAAGTAAAAAAAAACTACAACGTAGTCGACTAGTCCGATAAAAAGATGGAAATTATTTTATCAAAAGTAAAGTTAAAGAAAGTTATCAAAATATTAACAAAGTAGTAATTAGGAGATAAGTATGAGAGTATCTATACGTGTTGCGTCGGGACCCTTATGGTCCGCTGTTGGATTCATTGTAACTATACTTGAATCAACGTAAATGACAACTCCACTAGTTTTAAAAATATTTTTATAAACACAGCGCATGCATAAACTTCTAGATATTTAGAATTCATATCAAATTGTTATGTTTTTTTTTTCTATTTGTTTTTGTTAAAGTATTAGATTTGTAATTATGTTAATATGTTATAATGATAACTTTTTGGAAAGAAAAGTCATCCACTATACTTGTTAAGGATCCTTCTTCTAATCTGTACCGACAGAGAGATAAAGACAAATCTATATGCACTAAACAACAGTAAGTATAGCATGATTGCATCAAGCAGTACAACTAAAAGAGGGGAAAAGGGTCATTTCATATTCGTACACCTCTAAAAGTGCAAATTTTTTTCTGTACAAATAAGGAATGTTAATTTAGTCTTATACCCTAGTAAAATTCAAATTTTGTACCTATACTTAAATAATAGATTAAATTTCAAAGTCCACGTTAACGGATTTAAGTCAACCGTAATAGATGCTGACTCAGAATCCACATGTGTATTGACAGGGGCGGATCTACGTTGGGAGGAGGTAGGACACGTGTCCGACACTCAGTTTTTGAGAAATCTTTCAATTGGTTACTGCATTAGTTTCACTTAGCTCATTTGGAACAAAGTGTCCCATATAATGTCATAGATGGAGGGTTCGATCCCTCTTATGTACATCATTTTTATTTTATTATTTTTCCCTAGTGCTTTTACTGCTAAAGAAAATTTTTCTTAGATAATAGTGCCCCATATAATTTTCTTCCCTAGATCCGCCATTGTGTATTGAGATGCCATCGAAATCGTAAAATATAATCGTTTTGTTATGTTTTCTTCTCAAAAAATTGTCGAAAATCCACACTCTAGTTGTTCGATCATGTGCGATCTCACAGATGACGTAACCAGTTGATCCCACAACAATACTCAATAGTATCTTACAAATTTATTCTTATAAACCAAACACAAACGTGCCATCAAAATCGCAAAAAATGTTGGAAAATCCACACTCCCGTGTGTCGAACCCGCGTTCTTAGACATTATCAGCGTAGGACATAACCAGTTGATCCCACAACAATACTAAATAGTATCTTACAAATTTATTCTTATAAACCAAACACAAACGTGCCATCAAAATCACAAAAAAATGTTGGAAAATCCACACTCCCGTGGGTCGAACCCGCATTATCAGACATTATCAGCGTAGGACGTAACCAGTTGACCCTGCAACAATACTCGATAGTATCTTACAACTTTATTCTTATAAACCTAAAAAGATCTTATTCCCAATTAAATGAAACGTCGTCGTTTTGAATTGGGGGAAAATTGAAAATCTTAGGGTTCTTCTTCCTCTCTCAAATCCTGATTTGTGTTTCTTCCTTCTGCTTCTCCGGAGATAACCGACAAAGATGGACGAAGAAGGTGATCAATTCGACTGGAGAGAGGAAAGAGTGGGACGAAACGAAGAAATAAGGTAAATCAAAGTAGATTTCAATTAAGGTTTTATTTTGAGGTTTTGATCTTTGATTTCAAGATGTCGTAGTGATACCAAAGTGAAATTCAATGCCTACAATGGTGGATACTGGGCCAAGGATTATAAAGGTGACATTGCTTATCTTGAAGGTTCAGAATCAATAACTATAACATGTAATCCGGAAGAGTTCTTTGTTAAGGTGTCGAATGAGTTTAGAGGGGAACATGTTGTGGTATAAGTTGCCATTTGAGGAACATAAGGAGCGGAAGAGGTTGTGTAATTCAGATATGAGTTTTACAAGGATGTGTGATGCGGCCAGCTGGGTTGGAGTCGTTGATGTATTTATGGTTAAGTCGTCGGGGCATCCTCATGATGTGGAGATTACTGAGCCATGTGATGCAGAGATCCGAGTTGAGAGGAATGTAGCCTCTTTTGTTGATGACGACCCGAATTTTGACTACCATGACACACCTCCAAACTTTGATGATGAAGGTTGTGGAGAGAAGTTTGTAAGATTCAAAAAAGGTAGTGGTCAGCTGCAGTTCAAACAAGTGTTTGACACTCTAGAAAATTTCAAAGAGTGTTTGATAGATTATGCCCTGAAGGGAGGATACAACATTAAGCTTGATAGATGGGGGAAAGAAAAAAATGGAGCTGTTTGTTCAGAGTCTTTCAACACAAACAACACAAGGAACACAAGACTAACTTTTGGAACTGTACTACTAAACCTTCTCTGGTACTCAGACTGTTCCTTTTGGTGTCATTATTATGATGTTTTTCTACAGTCTGCTGCTAGTTTCTGTGAGCTGCTAAGACTCAGGGTAGTAGAGACTTGATGCCAATCTAAGAGAATTTGTTCACTTTTCTGTTTTTCTTGCCAAAACAGGACCTTGCTAAGGATCTCTTAGACATGTTCATGGCCAACAAAATGGCCAAAGCTTTCTTTACAAACAATGGATCAGAGGCCAATGATACCCAGGTTTTCTATAACAATACGTTGTATCTTGATCTCTTATTTCCTAACTTGTTGTCCTGTAAGAGTTATTTGTGAATCTCTTGTGTGTAAAATGCAGGTAAAGCTGGTTTGGTATTACAATAACGCACTTGGAAGGCCCAAGAAGAAAAACATTATTGCTAGAAAGAAATTGTGAGAATTGATATTTGCTATGTTTTTAAGATAGTTGAATCATCTTTTTTTCTGTGTTTTCGTACTGCTATCAAGCATACTAAGTCATGTTTGCAGTTTGGAAACTTTTGTGGACTTGAGCGACATGGATTTGTCTAGAACAGATTGTGGTCGTATGATGAAGATCCTTCGCCTCTGTCTCCTGCTAACAAACAATCAACAGTTGATTTGATATTGAAGTCCACAGAAGATGACCTGAAGACCTGGCCTCACAGGTGTGTTTTAACTTATACTTTGATCTTTCATTTGGATGTTTTTGTACTGTGCTTCCTTATTATCATCACTTCGTCTAACTTCATACTTCCTCGGTGCTATTGGTGCATCAGTATCAGCCCTGGGAAGCTTACTTTGATCCCTCGTGTGAGGAACATTGACTCAAAGGCATTCTCCTTTATGTTTGCACTGCGAAACTACTTATATGTATCTGACATAAGGTATGCATCTGATTTCCTCTACTTAAGACTGCTTTCTTTTTCTGAGTGATAATTCATGTGGGTATCAAATTTTTAGTGGAGTACGAGTTGAGGGTTTGGAGACACTAGATTATCTAGACAACTTGATGAACAAAGAAAGATTCACGGAGCAAGCAAACACGATTACCTTTGACGGCGAGGTGAGTAATGTCAGCTACTGTCTTCTACTTAAAGCCAAAGGCTCTAAGGTGATATGCTGATGGAATGGCGTTGGCTGTTGATGGTATGAGTTGAGCTGCTTTGGTTTCTTTATGACTTGGTTTAAAAGAAATGTACTTGCCTTCTTTTTCTTTATGCTTTGGTTAGTGATTCAAACATTGTTGTATCTTTTGGGTATTTGATAGAATGATTCTATGTAAAATGTATGTTTTATAAATTTATTGTAATATTAATTTTATTTATGAATTAATTTGCAATTTAAATTTTATGCAACAAAGGTTTCTAGTAACTTAAATATAGAACATAATAATATACATTACAACAACATTAACAAAATGAAAATGACAATATTTTACAGTACAAATAACATGATACAAAACAATACTTTACAACACGAAAAAAGGCCATGAAAAAATACATCATACCACGAATCAAATGATATAAAAGATTATATTATAGCACATGATTAGCGCTATAATAGGTCTGACTATCGTAACATTTTAAAAAATGCTATGATATGTAGGGAGCTATTATAGCTACTCATGTCCTAGCGTTTATGGAAACGCTACCAAAGCCCTATAGTAGCATTTTCAGTGTGCTACTATTGCCTATATTTCTTGTAGTGTTAATTGGGACTAAGATTTTTTTTTAGGTTTATATCAATAAATTTGTATAATACTATCGAGTATTGTTGTGGGATCAACTGGTTACGTCATACGCTGATAATGTCTTAGAACGCGGGTTCGACCCACGAGAGTGTGGATTTTCCAACATTTATTGCGATTTCGATGGCACGTTTGTGTTTGGTTTATAAGAATAAATTTGTATGATACAATCGAGTATTGTTATGGGATCAGCTGGTTACGTCATATGCTAAACAACTATGAGATTACGGTTTCGAACCACGGGAGTATGGATTTTCGACAAATTTTTGTGGAAGAAAACATATCAAAACGGTCTTTGAAATTGGCTATACTATCTAAGTAAAGGTATGAAATTTTAATTTTACTGGGGTACATGTCTAAATTAGCACTCCTTGTTTATACAGAAAGGAATTCGCACTTTGGGAGGAGTGTACGGGTATGAAATGGCCATTTTCCCGCTTTTAGAGGGTACAAAAGTTTTGCTTGGCCATCGTGAATACGAATACTCACTCTGTTGGAACGTTTGACAGAAACATTAGTGTATATTAAGTATGTTATGTTCTACATCTACGGATAAATTAGCTGAAAAAAAAAAATCAATAATGGAAAATGGAAAGCAACAATTATGGTATACCCAAGAAATAAAATATTTGTTAACCAGAATTTTGATTTTTTTTTTTTAATAATTCAGGAGTGATCCTAAAAGTTTACTAGGCCCAAACACTAATCTCCTGTGGCCGGGGGAAACCATATTAAATTTCAAACCCCTGTAGCCAATACTATTGAACTAAGGTGGTGGGATTTTTCTTTCCTTTACTACTGCACCAAGGCGACTTGGTTCAAAATTTTGATTTCACTGTAATATAACATGATGTTGATAATTTTATCGTCGAATCTGATTTATTACACGTCCAAACACTATCATATTTAAATGGCTAACCATAAGATTTTGATGATCTAATAATAGAAGGAGAGGCGGGACTTTTCTCCCTTTACCACTGGACCAAGGCCACTTGGTTCAAAATTTTGATTTTACTATAATATAACATGATAATGATAATTTTATCGTCGACTCTGATTTATTACACTTCCAAACACAATCATATTTAGATGGCTAACATAAGATTTTGATGATCTAATAATATAAGGAGAGATTGGATAGGACGAGATGGAAATTCAGATATCGTATTAACTACTCACGAATCTCAGTATTAATTTTAAAACTGTTTTATGTCATTTGTACTCTTTTCATTTTAAAAAAAAAAAAATTTAGATTTTTTCCCCCAAAAGTAAAGCTATTTTCTTATTTAATTTTAATTTTACATGTTTGTATTATAGTCACAAAAAGTGATAATAATTATGTCAGAATTTATAATCTATCAGCAGATTTTAAAATAATGACTAATTGTGACAAAGTAATAGAAAGACATTTGTAACTAGAAGTGAGGTAAGTTTAGTCACAAAATCCGTAAAATTTAGTTACCATATTTGATCGCAAATCTATTTATATTTGTAATTATATATTTTGTAACAAATTTGACATAGTTAGAGACAAAATCAGTTAAAATTAATTTAGTCAAAACTCTAATTCGTCCAGACAAAAAAACGAGTCACATTTTTTTGTTTCAATATTCACATTTTTTTGGTAGCTTGGCTATAGTTAATTCAGACCGACCGCAATCAAAACATTACCAAAGTATGTAGCTAGCTACTACCATCCTTGCAACTTCATTTGTGTGAATTTCTTAGCAAATTTTGTCACTCTATACAAATTACTATTTGAGATTACGAGAAGAGAGAGACAATCTGATTTTCTTTTAAAAAGCAGCTGGTAATAGTAATTCCAATACACAGGTCCGTTTCAAAGGACAAGCGAGGTAAGGAACCGGTGGTGCCAATATATATACGAACTCGAGTTCTACTCGCCACACTACTACAATTTACATAGCTGCAGATTGCATGATATGGATAAAAATGCAAGTTTAAACGAAATTCACAAAGTGAAGTGATAATCTCTTAAAAAACGGAATCATAAGCAAGAGTTGGCAACCGGACCAAGTCTAAGAGAGGATGAAATTTCAAATTCCAAAAAGAATACTAAACTAGTGATGATAAAGTATCTCGCTAATGAAGTGAACAAATTTTGTTGCCGACAAGATCAATAAGTTTCACTGTCACGGCCCAAAGACTTTTTCCGTATTTTCAGACGTGGCCAAGGAAGGTTGCTTTTTCTCCTCTTGACACAGTCAATTTTTTGTTATGTCCTTTCATGTTGATTGTAAAGATTATCTAGAAGGTTGGTTATATTACGATCTTAAGTATGAATTAGGTGGGGATAACAAACAACAAAAAAATTCGAGACAACTTATGTAAAACTAAAATATGTGAGTTCTATAGTTTTTGGATAATTTTGCAATGGGTTTAAATGTTATGCCAATTGCAATTAAAATAAACTATGTGAGTTATATTAACTGTTTTTTTTCTCTAATTAATGGATCCCAAAATTTAGAATTTAAGGTTTTTGGTTCAGTTTTGTTACGATGGCATGCTGGATATTAGATGTTCCCATGGTTATTAATGTATTTTGAACCAAATTAAAGTAACATGATACAGAAAAACAAAACTCACGCTTTCCCTAAAAATGATATGAAATAAATATAAAATTTTCATGTACGTGATTTGAAAGGAATAGGACACATCATTATCAATTACCTAAATTCTTTTACAAGTATTGTAATTTGGCAATTTTTTCAAAAACAAATTGTGAAGGTTTTCTAAGATACTTTCAAGTATTAATTATGATTTATCCCTAAGAATCGTTCCTTACGTATCTATCATGCACTAGTAGTACCAACTACCAAGAAATCCAGATGGCCACCTATATATCCCTTGATTCATTATAGAACGTAACTTTAATTTAAATATTTGATTTGAACCACGGTCTGTTGAATGGTTCTGATATAGCATTCAGCCGATTTAAGGATAGTTTGTGGTTTAGTATGGTCAGAGGCTAATATGAGGAGAAGCATACCTGACTGTGCGAAAGTAACAATGTCAACACATTTCTTATGGTCCAAGCAGCAACTCCAGTGGTAGATATCAAAATACTCATCAAGAAAAAAAAAACTATGTTTCCGTTGCAAGCAATTATACTTTCCTTTTCATGACTGTCCCTGAGCTTTGATGATTGGAGAGGATGAAAGAATAGTGGATGGTGAGATTATTTCTTTAGAAAAACATATCACCGATGGAACCTAGCCAAGACTACTTCAAGTGGTCGGCAAGAAGACGTATTTTTTTTTATAGTTCAGATTTCTATTTATTGATTAGGGAACTGTTTACGGTTATTTCTTTCTTCCTATATGATGTTTTCTTTTAGATTATATCATATATATAGAGATAAAGTCTTGGTTAAGCTCATTGTACTGAGTTTTTACTCCAACATGGTTATACAATCTATAAGCTCTATTACAATATTCTTGGAGCATTAATATTGATTGACTCTCCTACGAATTGATCAAACTGCACGACTTATATAATACTGATTAAGACGAGTATGGCTTCCGGTTTTTGTATGTGAAAGTTTCTTAGAGTTATATAAAAAAATTATAAAACTAAGACACTTTGAAAGGATGATTTGTTATTCACGTATAATTGGGAGTTTCATAGTTTTCCCATAGAAAACAAGAATATTGTAGTTTAATATAAGAGAGACAACCAACATGATTATTCCGATGGCAGGAATAAAAAGTGAACATCGTTTGGAAACAAGTTATATAAATTAGCAATACATAAATAACGTTTAAAGTCTCAAGAGTTGGATAGAATGCATAAATTAGTTCGACCATTATGTAAATCACTACTTGCTCCGGTACTTTTTTTTTACCTTTTCTTCAAATAACCTTATTGGATTTGAACCAAAGATGGAACATAATTGACAAGAAGTGAGCATTCAGATTTGTCATCGTGGTGATGCACTTGTATGGATTTATTTTCTCCCAAAATGTGTAAGAACTTGTTGGAGACCCCATTTTTACCGCGACACACAACAACTTGGTTCTCCTTGTCGACCAAGAAATCCATCGCATTACAAACGAAAAAAGGCTGGTGGATACAGGCTAACTTGATCCATGACGCGGAGCCGTTACTCTCAATCCTTGTTGCAATCCGCACATTTATACGCCGCTCGACCTTAGTTAAAAAACAAAGTTGTTGTTCTTCTCTTGTCACTGATAAGCTGCAAACTTGATAAGAATGATGATCCTCGGGAAGAGACGCACTTCTGAAACTCTCTGTTGAATAATCAAAACTTTGTAAGAAATCCACATTGTGTTTACTATAAGCAAGCCAGTAGGTATTTCCATTTACAGACATGACACGGCCCTTCCACGGTAGTATGAAGCAGTCTCTAGTCTTACCAACAAACCTCCACGAACTAGACGTAAAGTCATAGATTTCAGACTTAAGTAAGTATGGGATACCTTCACCAAATTGTTGCATCCTCAAGATTTTGTACTTGTTGCATGAGGTTTTACCGAGAGCAAAGTAATCTGATGTCCTGTAGGAGCTTCGTGGTTGCAGAATCCACCTGGTTTCACGTGAATATGGATTCCAAACAACCAGTCTAATGTCTCTGGTCGTGCATAGCAATAAGCCGTCACAGTGAAAGATGTCGCGTATTTTGACTTCTTCTGAAGATTTAGAAAAAGGATCTTTTAGCCTAAATTGATCTGTAACCAAAACCATGTTTCTATAACTTTCGTGGAGATTGACACTCGCTAGATAAACCCTAAAGCCAATCAACATGATTACCGTAGCATGAGAATGCGTCTCCGCTAATCTCACATCTTTGATCAGAGCTTTCCATCTTTTGGATACACATCGTCATCGTGCTAGAGAAGCTGCTGAAGCTTTCTCGAGTATCTCCACTATCAAATCTTCTGGGAGATGCATTGTGCTCGAAATTAGGGTTGATTACTTGGGCAACGAGGGAGACGGAATGAGATGTTTTACGTAAATTTTATTTGATACAATTAGTTTTGATATATATCGAAGTAAGTATCAAATATTTTTTTTCTATACTGATTATTTTGACTTCTAAAGTTTTGATTTTATGTTTTGTTCGTCGTGTAGTATATATGCTAACAATATCTTGGTGTCATATTTGTAGGTATCTTTTAATATCAAATATTTTTTTTTTAGATTTATCTGTCTTAAAAAAAACTGTTTAATATGTATCAAATTTTCCTGCGCAAAAACATTTTGTTTTTTGTTTTTTTTTTCTTATGCGCAAAAAAATTCTATTTTTTATTGTTAGCAAAACATTTTGTTTTTTTTTTAAATCGTTGTTGTTCTTTTTTGCACAAAAACATATCACAAGCACGACGAGAACTTATCGTGAGGAGATACGTGTTTGCAAAATTAACCATTTTTTCATAAATTTAGTTTTTAGTTTACCAAATATATATACATACAAATGCTCCATGCTGGACCATGCATTAACATTCAACATAGACGATAGATATATAGCCATTGAACTAACTTAAGAAGGATATTGTGACTCTCCATCACAAAATTAGGGAGATTGACTCTTACATGAATTTAGTATCAGTTTTGTTCTCAACATGCTCTCCAATGAACATAAGTGGTGCAGGACCATCTGATTCTGAACCTTTGTCTCGTTACCCCGAGGTGAAGTATAGTTGCCCGTCCTAACGTTAACCCAACAGAGGCAGTATGGCAACATTCAACTCACATACCATTTCTGGAGAGAAAAAACTAATGTTTTGAAATCCGGACCGTACCGGCCGGTCGAACCGGTTTAACCGCGGACCGAAAACTATTCCGATCCGGATATCACTTAAAAACCGGATACTAACAAACCCGGACAAAACCGGAAAAACCCGGCTAAAACCCGCAAACCGGGTGGTTTACCCGGCGGTCCGGGTCAATTTCAACACTTTAATAAATAACTTAAACGAGCATATATATAATAAGAAACATGTCCTGCTTCCTCCCTTCTCTTACGATGTGGGACAAATTTGAGTGTATGTGACGTGGCTGCCTTCTTTTTTTGTTCAGTCACAATTTTTTTTTAATGTTAATTTATGTGAAAGATAAGAAATATTGTTTTTATTAATATTCTGATATTCTCCTATTATATTTTGTTGTTCTTATTTGGATTTAAAATAATAAAAATGGAATAATATAAATATTGCTCCAAAATATATACTAATCAATAACTGATAGATATGACAAATTTTTGTTTGGATATTCATAAAACTAAAGTATGAACATATATATGTATATGATATATATTAAAATTTAGTAAATTAGTGACCCACGGTTGGACCGGATCGACCCGGTGACCCAGTGACCCAGAAGGTTGTCCGGATTGCTTTCCGGGTCGGGTTTAAAAACATTGGAAAAAACGAAAATAGCCATCACAATTCCTCTAAATGGGGATTTCCTAATGTAAATATATATAACTTTTTGTCAACCAAACATTAATTAAAAAAAATTTCGAGATTGGTAGTTCAAACCGGACGAAAATAGTTTACAAAATAAATTACTGAAATTAAAGATCTAGATAACCGAACAAGACAATCCGCCCGTAAATTCGATGAGCGTGAGATCTTGGGCAAAGAGAAATGAGGAAAGATGCCTCTTAGCAGGAGGAAATTGTCCAGAAGATTAGAGAAGGCATGCCAGTCTTTAGGGGCTTGAGTCATTGCTATTAGATCTGCACAATCCGTCTCGAAACTCTGACAGGCAACTCCGCCTACAAAGAGACATTTCATAGCCTAAAGCAGAGCTTCCAACTCTGCGTGGAAGGACTTCATCAAAGACATTTTACACCCAACAATAAGGTCTGAGCATCTCCATTACAATACCACCAACCCAAACCTGAGTTGGGATCAGATGCTTTCCAGGATCTATCTAATTGGCAATATGGGTCCTGACCCGGATTCACTGAGGGAACCATAGTATCTGATGGATCTGAAGGACCACTGTCTGAGTTTGTGCATCCTCCCATAATATTTGTCACTTACCGCCTCAGTAGTCACCTCGTTTGGCATGAGCTGTGTACCTTGGAACACTTTTTTATTTCTATCCTTCCAAATCGACCATAATATCAAAGGTAACTGATGAAAAGACTCTTGATCTCCTAAATGAGATTATCCGCTCCAATAGATAAAATCAATGCTCATTAGGAACCATAGTATCTGATAGATCTGAAGGACCACTGCCTGAGTTTGCGCATCCTCCCATAATATTTGTCACTTACCGCCTCAATAGTCACCTCGTTTGGCATGAGCTGTGTACCTTGGAACACTTTTTTATTCCTATCCTTCCAAATCGACCATAATATCAAAGATAACTGATGAAAAGACTCTTGATCTCCTAAATGAGATTATCCGTTCCAATAGATAAAATCAATGCTCATAAGGAAATCCCCCCCCCCCCTCGAAGATGAATCTGAAACAAATTTCAAATTTGACACGAACGAAGGCACTCAAAGAAAGCATGGTTAATTTTCTCACATGCTGAATCACATCTTTTACACCTCGTATCACATTGGATACCTCGGTAAGCTAAACGATCCGTCACTCAAAGTAAAGATTATTTTTTTTGCTATATGTGGAGATTTCTTAACTCCAAATCCTAATGGTCAATATTGTTTTTTTGTTTGTTTTCTCAAACCTCAACTCCAAATCCTAATGAAATAGTAATTGAAATTAGTTTAGAAAATAAAACCGTTGAAATTCTTTATTTGATAACAACTATTAACTTTTTTGTACTGAATGAAGTTTTTAAAAAATCTTTTTAGTGTCATTGGTTCTTCTAAATGGTAGCTTCTCTAGTGCCCATTATACTGATCCGTAACGATGGCTATTTTTGGTGGTAAAGATGTAAATATTGTAGTTGTTATTTAAATTTTTCTTTTTAAAATCTGATTGGCTATAATTCCACTAAATTAAATTTCACTTAATTTTCAATTTTATTAAAATATAATACGATATTTTAATGTGTATTATGTTGGATTAGTTTAAATAAATATTAGTGGAGTATATGGTTTATTTTAAGATAAATAATAAAATATGAAATCAAATTAGTTTTTTTTCTCCATTTAAAAACATTTTAAAATAACAAAATAGTTACTTTCTTAGGTAAGTTTGTATGTAAAGTTTTTTTTGTTAAAAAAACACATTTGTCATTTAATAAAAAATTTATTAAAAAATATATATATATTTTCTGTTTTATTTTATTTTTTTAATTAACTTTTTCCTCTTATCCTCTTGGCGCTTCCACTCATCCGTCTCTCGTCGTCATATCACTGATGACGTCTCTTCCGATGATCCTCGCATCCTCTCCTCCGCGAAACCTAACCAAACCTTCTTCTTCAACTTCTCAATTCCCAAATCCCGTTCAAAGTTCACCAAAACAACTCGGAAACTTATCCAACAAAACCCATCTCTCCCTTACTATCTCCCAACTCATCCTCACGTCCCCTGTTCTCGCATCTGAGTCCTTCGACTCAATCTCAGACCCACCTACCGGAAAAATCGATTTGGAGTCAGTCTTGGTCACGATTGACAATTTCTTCAACAAGTACCCATTTTTCGTAGCGGGATGCACTTTCATGTACCTTGTGGTGTACCCGGCTGTGATTTTTTACTTGAGGAAGTATAAACCAATATCCGCCGTGAACGCGTTTCGTAAGCTCAAGAACGAACCTGATTCGCAGCTTTTGGATATTAGAGATGACAAGACTCTGGCTTTATTGGCCTCACCGAATCTTAGGTTTCTTGGTAAGAGTTCAGTTCAGGTTCCGTTTAGTGAGAGTGACGAGGAAGGGTTCTTGAGGAGAGTTAAAGGAAGCTTCTCTGACCCTGAAAATACAGTTGTCTGTGTTCTTGACAAGTAAGGGGATAAACAAAAAGCTTCAAACTTTAAGACATTGCTCTCTGAGAGTTCTCTTCTCTTACATGTTTTTACCTTTGATGTGGAAGGCAGTTTTGATGGTAACTCGTCAAAAGTGGCTGAATTGCTGATCGAGGATGGCTTCAAAGAGGCTTATTATATCAGGGGAGGTGCGAGAGGGAAGAATGGTTGGTTGGTATGTTACATCTCTCTCTCTCTCTCTGTAGAATCAGTATGATCTAGTGCTTTTGAATGTTTTCAGATGTTTCCTTTGGACTAGGTTCTGTCATTGGCCTTTGTCTTGCTTACCTTATTAACTTATGTCTCAGGCCATTCAAGAAGAGCTTTTGCCTCCACCTGTGCATATGTTTACTGCGAAAAATGTTAAATCATCAAACAATAATGAAGCGTCCATTGTTGGAACTGAGAACTGATTCAAGAACATAGCCTAGTGTGGTGTGGAGGTTCTCATTCTTGGTTAGTTTACCTCATGCTATGCAAAAGATGCGAAAGATTTTTTTTTTTTTTTTTGCTTACTTCCAATTTAACTTTTGCCTCAATTTTGCAGTGGCAAGACATGATACTACCAAACCATGGAAGAGATGCATTGAGAAAGCTTCTCTAGGGTGGAAGAGTTTTATATATTGATACACTTGAGTAGATTTCAAGACCACTCTATGCTTCACAAAAGCTAACCTTGTCTACAGAATGATTTCTCAAGCCATTCCAATACAATGAGACCAGTTATTCTTTTGAAGTTTTTATGCTTCTGTACCTTTTCATATATGGATTGTATGACTAGTTATAACCATAGAAGGAAACAGTTTATGTGTAATGCTCCTCCTGAGATGGTTTGAAAAAATTCACCTACGATTTTTTGATAAATTATCTTTGAGATTTATGATATCACTAAAACAAAGGAAAAGTTTACTTAAAGAGAAGAGTTAGAATGAGATTTGTGAATGGAATGCGTGAAAGAAGAATCAATAGCATTTCACACAAGCTTCTAACTTCCCAGCAATGGAATATAAGTCTAGTACTCTTCGGTTTCTGGTTTCACTGTCCCTCGGTTGAAGCAAACCAAGAACTCTATGTTTCCCTCAGCGCCCTTTATGGGAGATTCGATAAAACCTTTGTTGGTAAATCCATAGCGCTCAACACCATTTATTACCTTCTCAAGAACCTTCAACCAAAAACAAGACATCAAAGATTATATTTACCATGTATCTGAACTGGTATATAAGATCACGGCTTAATGCTATCAAAGATACTAGCAACGTAAGGAATCCATGATAGCAACAAAGAAAGAGAATTAATTGTAGTAAACTAACGCGAGAAGATTCAATTGTTACAAAGAGGACAGGGAGAAGCAAACATACCTCCTGATGTACTTCGGGATCTCTCACTATGCCACCCTTCCCGACCTTGACAAGATACAAGATGTTGAAGAAATAATAATTAAAACACAGTGATGTTTTATGCATTATATTATACAAGTATGCACTTATCAAAGTTCACTGTATCCGAAATCTAGTATCGTCAGGTCAATAAACAGATTACCTGTTGTCTTCGTGCTTCAAATTGGGGTTTAACAAGGGTAACTAAAGTTGCATCTTCTTTCATCACATTCATAATAGCTGGCATCACCTGTTCATAAATTTGTAAGTCCCCAACATTTGTGTATGATTCAACAATCATAGTTCCTGGAAACAAACTGATCCAGTAGCAAATTTACCTTAAGAATGGAAATGAACGAGAGGTCAAGGGTCACTACATCTACTTTTTGGGGGAGTCCAGGGAGGTATCTCAGATTTGTTCTTTCTATAACAGTCACTCTCTTATCATTGCGGATTTTATCAGCTACCTATTACAATACACCGAATTAATTAACTGACTAATTAGTAAATATGCTCTGATCGCAAGCTGAAATCAAACAATCTGTAGGAAAAACACTTAGCACTAACCTGACCATAACCAACATCTACACCATAAACATGAGCTGCACCATAACGAAGCAAACAATCAGTAAACCCTCCTGTAGAAAGTCCAGCATCAAGAACTACTTTCTCAGAAACATCAACATCTAGCTTCTCAAGTGCAGCTTCCAGCTTGAGTCCACCTCTGCATATTGAAAAAAAAAACGAGTGGACAGTCGACAACAACAGAGTCTTTCAAAAAATGAAGAAACTGTATAAAGATAGGGCAACTTGGATAGAATAATCACCTACATACAAATTTTGGAACCTCAGCTGTGATCTTTATAGCAGCAGTATTAGATACAGGCATACCAGCTTTATTAACTCTTCTCCCATCCACAAGAACTTTGCCTACATAACATATCATACAAACACTTAAGATTAAGCTACACCAAAAACTAACATAAACCTCTTCTGTGCTTTAAGTATACGAATACAAGGAATCACCTTGTATAATCCATGATTGTATTAGTGTGCGACTGTATTCGTTAAACCTTTCAACACATGCCTCATCCAGTCTTTGTTTTTTGCTGTTACAGAACAAGAAGAGTCCATTAAAGTGAAACAGAGAAAGATGGAAGCTTCCTGATTTCAATGTTAAAAGAAAAGACCCTAACTTTTTCCCACGAGTAGCTGAAGCAAAACATCTCATGGTACTGCATTCACCAGCTTTAACCCATCTCCCTGAACAAATAACACATGACATTATCACTAATGTTTGACCAAAAAAAAAACGACATTATCACTAATGAAGCTAAGTAAGTAAAACAAAACCAAAAGTTTCAATTTTTTCAAATGAAATTGAAAACTGAGCAATAAACTGAACCAGATTGATCAATGAATTGTGTCTCATTCCTCTAGCATTTTTACAGTTAGGCAAAAAAGAATTGTGGGTTTTTGCCCATGAATTGATTCGATCGCTCACTAGATTCCAAAATACAGTTTTAACAGAAAGAGAACTCAGAAAATGACAATGCCCACCAAGTGTTTGTAGAAATTACCGGGGAGAGGAGGACTGTGAGATTTGGATAATAAGTCGAGGAGAGAGCCGCGCAAGGCTATGGAAGGTCTAAGAGCATGAAATCCCATCTTTTTACTTCCTCCTTGGGGATTAAGATCGAAGAGCTCTTACGTCTATCTTTTTCCTCTTGCTGCTTAATCACAATTGACAAAATGGTATATGTTTCTAGGGTTGCGAAGCCTCTGTCTCAGAAACAGGGTTTCCGTTTTTTTCTTTAATTTTTTACTTGATCATCAATCAAACCAACGTTATCTTTATTTCTTACATTTTTTTAACTTGAACTAGATAAAACACTCGGGATACAGTATTTTTTATAAATTAATTTTCTTTTAATATAAATATGATGAGTAAAAATTTATAAGGCATCTAATATCTGGTATTTTGCAATTACTTAAAGTTTAATTGATATTTGTATACATTAATAAATATAAGTGTAATGTATAGTTATTCTTAGTATTTACTCCCACTGTTTTACAAACAGTGTCATTTTAGAAAAAAAAATATTTCACAAAAAATGCCATTTTACATTTTCATTATATTTTTAATGCTAAATTTTCTAATTTATTTCTAAACCCAAAGCTAAACTTAAATTATTAAGCACTTATTAAATATGGGCAAACATGTATAATTCAACATCTTTTTAATTTGTGTAAAATAAGTCAAAATAATATCTTTTGTGAAACAGAGTATCCACTTGACCCACTTCATAATGGCCATGAAATCCTCCTCACAATCTAGATGTGTACGAAGCGTATGAAGCATCTCATGAGCAAGGAGGATGTTGTCTGATATAAGTCTTCTTGATACAAATGTTCTTTACCGGGGATTGCACAATACTAAGTAAATAAGAGTTTGCGGGTAAGAATGGAGCTAGCTCTTTTATTAACGAGAGAATTTGAGATCGTCACTTACAGAGAGTCAAGATTAAGTCTGTTAGTTCACAGGAGAACCAACAAACATAATAATGACGAGCTCAGAAAATAAAATGAATTACACAAAAGACAATAACAGTAATCAATGCAAAGTATTGCTCTCTGGGTAATGTCTGCGGGTCAGGATGGTGATTCCAATAAATGCTTTCTTCTTTTATAGGCGACTGTTGATTTAGGGCTTCCTAGGGTTTCTGTCGCGAATTCCCGAAATTACCCTCTGTGGAGTTGAATGGACTTTCTCCCAAATTTGTCAGGCCGAAATTGCAATTAATTTGTCTTGTTGGGCCGAGTGGCATATTGGGCGCAGCCCATCTCCAACACTTGTGTATCAGACACAATAGTTGGCAGAAATGACTTGAGTCTGAAACATAACATAAAAACACTTTTATGTTATGTAGATCACCAAGCATAAGCTGATGGATCATAAATCAGTCATTCTCGTTGGATTTGGCTTCTTTGGGATTAAAACAATCTGAGTAAAGTTCCATTCCGCAGGAAGAGAACCCGATTGAAAAAAAGCTGAATCTCTTTAACGACTTGCGGTCACAATATTCCAATAAGCTTGGTAGAAATGGCCTGACATGCCATCAGCCCCGGAGAACTCTCTCCCTTGATACTAAAAGCAGCTGCCTTGATCTCCATATCCGTTATTGGCTTGGTCAGCTCAACATTCCTAAATTGTGTTACACGCGCTAACATACCATCTAATGCTTCTGAAACCAAAGTCGAATTAGAAGTAGAAAACATGTGGCGGAAATAATCAAGTGCTATTTCAACAACACCTACCTGTAACTTACCATGCACATCTGAACACAAACGGGTTGGTAAAACTTGTGTTATTTTTGTTGTTCGATCAAACAGTGTTTTCAATGACATTTTTCAAAAAAAAAAAAAAAAAACAAACGCAAAAGTAACTTAGTGTTCAAGTTTAGAAGTGCTATTGTATTAGCAAATTGTCTCTCTACTAAATATCAACTTAGTGTTCAAGTTTACAACATCAAAACCTACTTTAATTTATAAAATTTAAGATAGCCAATACAAATTAAATAAAAAAGGAAAAATACTACTGAGAAATAAAGAGATGGAAATTTTATTAATTAATTTATGTGAATAATGGTAAATAAAATGTAGTAAATTAATGTGAATTGGATTAAAAAAAACATGGATAATAGTTAAGAGAAAAAAGACGATATTGGCTATTAAGAATGCCAAATGTAAAAGAAAAATAGAAAGTACATTTTCTTATATTATATAAGATTTTAAGTCTAATTCGTGGAGGAATGTCACTTGTAACCGTTGTTGTATATTGAGTTCTCAAAGAGGCGTGTCCGTGAAGAGAAATACTTACTTTGTTTCTCACAAAACAGGAGGGACAAGACATTTTTTACTCTGCTTTGATTTTACAACAGAGAANTTGAACTAGCCTGTTTAGTTAACAAGACAACACAAACATGTATTGCCGATTTGAAACTAGACTTGGTTATTATTAATTGTTGAATAACTCTAACTCATGAAGAAGATATTTATCAGTACCTTGAAANATCTTGTGTTAGATCAAAGTAGCTTGCGGCAGCTACATCTGAGATGGATAATATGGATTACAACTAAGATTGAGCCCAATGCATTTTGGTGGAGCAAATTCTTTAAGTTGATATTCAACTTATGAGTAGTTCTTTCAACCTGATGATTTTAAAGTTGAGAGTTTCTTCATTGATAAGGAAAAGAAAGTAGCTGTGGTTGGTGTCAGATACTGTGACGAGGCTGGCTACAAGACATGTTTCGTGGTCGGAGAAGATGGATATTTCAGAGAAACGGATCTTGGAGCCGTGTTCTCTTATGTTACATGTTCGGTTCAGATCCTGTAATTAAGTTACAGTGTTTGTTTGCAGGATGAGATTCTTATAATCTTATATTAGTCATATCTTTACAGAACCTTGTTTATTTCTTGCATCATCTCTTTTTCTATTCATTAATCATTGTTTTGAACTAGCCTGTTTAGTTAACAAGACAACACAAACATGTATTGCCGATTTGAAACTAGACTTGGTTATTATTAATTGTTGAATAACTCTAACTCATGAAGAAGATATTTATCAGTACCTTGAAACAGTGGCGGATCTAGAAAAAAAATTTAGCCGGGGCAAATTTTAACTGAAACGGAAAAAAATTTCTATAAGAATTCAAGTTTTTTGGTGAAAAATATAACTCAAATTTTATTTAAGAAAGACAACCCATTTAAAAAAATTGGTTAATTTTTTAAGTAACACAATGCTATTAAAAGTATATGGGTTGAAATACTGGTAAAATAAATAGACAAGTTGGACTTTTAACTTGGTTTTGTATAGATTGGAAGACGCATTTGATGTCAAAAACGTGTGAATATAGAAAAACCTGAGTAACAGGGGCAAAAAAGAATTTATTACCAAANGTTTGTTTGCAGGATGAGATTCTTATAATCTTATATTAGTCATATCTTTACAGAACCTTGTTTATTTCTTGCATCATCTCTTTTTCTATTCATTAATCATTGTTTTGAACTAGCCTGTTTAGTTAACAAGACAACACAAACATGTATTGCCGATTTGAAACTAGACTTGGTTATTATTAATTGTTGAATAACTCTAACTCATGAAGAAGATATTTATCAGTACCTTGAAACAGTGGCGGATCTAGAAAAAAAATTTAGCCGGGGCAAATTTTAACTGAAACGGAAAAAAATTTCTATAAGAATTCAAGTTTTTTGGTGAAAAATATAACTCAAATTTTATTTAAGAAAGACAACCCATTTAAAAAAATTGGTTAATTTTTTAAGTAACACAATGCTATTAAAAGTATATGGGTTGAAATACTGGTAAAATAAATAGACAAGTTGGACTTTTAACTTGGTTTTGTATAGATTGGAAGACGCATTTGATGTCAAAAACGTGTGAATATAGAAAAACCTGAGTAACAGGGGCAAAAAAGAATTTATTACCAAAGGCATAATTCAAAACTGTTATAAAATAGCATTAGTCTAAAAAAATTTGACAGTGGCAACTGCCCCTCCCTACTCTAACGTGGATACGCCCTTGCCTTTAAACGTTGATAGCTGTCAAGTTTTATGTCCAAACTTATGGCCAAACTACTCCTGCCATTGATACATTCCAGAACCTAGGCAAGGGTATCGAAGGAAGGAACTACGCATTCCAACGTTGTTTCTAGGCTCTTCATTTGTCTCAGAGCATGACTGTGTTGTATTAGAAACATGGTTTAATTTACCATCATCTGCAACTGCAGTTGTGTTTGCAATCAAGGTTCAGAATACTTTATTCAAATGCCTGAAGGAAATTGTAGTAAAAACCTGACCTGTCAACAAATTTTGTTACTGATTTGATCATTTCCGATGAATATAATGAACCAAAACACTTGCAGGATTAGATCAATTTCACCACACATAGACTTTGGGATATAATACAAGAAAAGGTAATAATGCAATAACTAAAGTAAGACCAAACAAATAACCAGATTCATGTCAAATTTCTAAGTTCATAATCTGATACAATAGAAGGAACAAGTAATCAATAGTTACAAATAAGATCACAACCCTAGTAACAGTGTTACTGTAACACCCTAGTTCTAAGAGATTACTAAACCTCCAGAATTTCTTGAAATCAGATCTCTGTGCGAGTTATAGTCTCAACTCAGACACAAGACACTTAGCAGAGACAGAGAGCAAGGGAAGAGCTACTCTGTTCCATGGCAAAACAGAGGATTCCACAGCACCTGAACGACCAAAGACTGATGTTGTCTCCCTCTTTCAATCCGTTAGCCTCAACGATGTCGTTCCACCCACAAATCAAATTGTAATTCCAGCTTTCTTTACCAGAATCTTTCTTCATCTCCCATCTCTTCAGCATCACACCCCACTTTTTAGACCACTGATCCACGAGAATCGCTCCCACTCCAATCTTCTTATTGTGGTTGATGTCTTCGTCTATGATTCTCGACTCCACAGGCGTCAAGAAGTCGTTTCGGTGTAAGTTGTTGTAAGGCATTGAGAGACGGTTCTGTGTTGGGTTTACATCAGTCACGAACAGAGTCTTCTCAAAGATCAGTTTAGCGTCTCTGGCTCCGTTCATATCTCTCATAGCCTTGACAAGCCACTCAGGCATGTCTCTCGCCGTCGGTGATAAAGGAGCAACCTTTGCTTTCTTGTATCCACCAGTACGCTTTCTCTCTTCCACGGCACGTCTCTTGCGGCTTGTGCTCCCCGGTACTAAGCACAAAGACAGATCAGAACATGGGGAATTAGGGTTTAGTGAGTCTTTGATCATCTCCGTCTTCTCGGACTCAGCCGTTTTGTAGCAAGCCAAGAGTAAGAGTTCAGAACTAGGGTTTCGTAGGGTTTTCGTCTCGGAATCAGCGGCGGTGACACATGAAGAAGAGAGCCATGGGAGTTGGTTTTGCGAGTCTTCGGTCTCATATTCAATAGGGAACTCATTAAGATCGATGAGCGTTGAAGCCGTAGAAGCTCTATTTAGAATTTGTTGTTGGTATCTTCTCTTCACCACAGACGACCTTGTTTTTCTCGGAAAGAGACCAAAGATTCTCTCAAGGCTTTCTTCTTCAGATAACATAACTGCCGCATCCACCAGCGTACAAAAATTCGACCACATCTTCTTCCCTGAAGTCGTGGGATGAACATCGTCGTGATACATACTTCTCATTCTGATCGTACCGGAGACTCAAGTTCTTCTGAAATTTTTTACAAAAGGAACAAAAAAAGTTCTTCTGAAAGACGCGAGGCAAAAGGAAATTGGAGAGAGACTAGAAACTGACAGAGAATGATAATGAGAGAGCCTCTCTTGCCTTATATAATACTGCTTACATTAAAGTTAGGGTTTTTGTGTCTTTCGTTTGAGTTTAGTTGGTTTAATTACTGTGATTAGTGACTAATTATAGCCGTTGTCTGATTTCCTATTCGTTAATATGGAAATAAAGAAATATGGATAGCTAACTTTAATTACGATTTAATCCCTATATCATTATTTCCTTTTTGTTTCTTAGACTGAGAAGTTACAGAGAAAAACTGATGATTAGAATTTTAGAAACTGTTTTGCCATTATTTTTAAACGTCTAAATAAACAAAAGTAACAATAGTTTATTATTTTAAAATAGCTTAATAATTTATTTTAGACAATGATAATTTAATATAATTTTTTTCCAATTACGTTATACTTCTTCTTTGGAAATTTTAAAGTTATTAATCGATCTCATAACTCAAGACTAATGATATAAATAAAAAACACCACAATCTCAATGTTAGCAAAATACTAACAAAGATTGATTTGACTATTACTCCAACGCAATCAATCACACATTATAAATGTAGACAAAAATATATATATACATATATATATATATATATACATCACTTTTATTTATAAACATGTCTTCTTATTTTGATATAATCGACTAAAGGATGTCTCTCTAGACTTTTTAAAATCTTAGTATAAAAATGAGGTGTATTATTTATCTTAATTTTATTGGTACACACTTTTTAGCTTTAAAATATATAGAACTAAGTTTTTTTTTTATCAACCACTGAATAGTAGGTCGGTCATTAGCTAAATCTCTACATTTGTAGAAAGTGAGACTTGATTCCGTGATGGTGCCTTGTACATTAAGGACTTACCATTGACCATTGCACTAAGGTCACTTCTCAAATTGTGCTACCACTATTTATATATATATATATATATATATATCAGTTACAAACACAAACATAAAAAAAAAGTAAACAAATAAACAAATTATAAATCATAATTTCAACTAAAAATCTTGGTTTTCAATAAATTTTTCATTTTAGAAGAAGAACTAATTTAAAGATAACTTAAAAAACAAAATCTACAAATTTAAAACAACGAGAATACATTGAGGATCATTTGGTGGAGACTGATATATCATGGTTTTTAGGTGTTTTTAGCCATGATATAAGTCTTATTTATAGAGTTTTTTTTTGGTATTTTTAGAGTCTTTTGAGTCTTTATAGGATTTAGCATGGATGAGAACCTAATAGAGTTAAATAGGAGGATTTGGAGCACATTCAAGCATTGAGGCTAAGCTGTGAAGTTGGGAGACAAGTTCAGAGACTTGCATCGGTCGATGCAAGTGATGGTGTCGATCGATGCATCATCCAACAGAAGAATCGGAAGTTTTCTCACAAGTTTTAAAGATTTACAAAGTTGCCCCAAAATCTTCCATATTTGCATCATTAGTCCATGGACGTTTTTAGGAATATAAATAGGATTTTTGGGTCATTGTTTTAGACCTAAGTTATTTTCAAGTTTTATTTTCTGCCACCTTTTGAGAGAGAGGCCTTGAGAGCTTTTCGGGAGAGACAAGAACTCAGCCATATTGAGAGAAGTTTTTCTAAACTCCTTTGTTCTTCTCTTTTGAATTTAACTATATCTATTTTATCCATGGTTTTTGTTTCATTAATCATGTCTGAATAGATCTCTTGTTAGGTTCAGAGTTTTTCATAGGGTTTTTATGATATATTAGATCTGTTATTTTTAGGATTCTTTATCTTTCTAGATCTTCATCTTAGGTTGTTCTTCATATTAATTTTTGATTGATCACCTAGAATTAATACCTAGGAAAATAAATTGATATGAGAATATAATTAATTTTCCTGATAAAACCTTTTGATGAGCAAAATTACTTTCTGCAAAGAGATTTGATTTAGTGATTTTGTGAATATTCTAAACTTGTTTTTAAAGCTGATTTATTACCTATAATTTTGCAAAGAGATTTGGATTTTCTGGTTTTAAATTTAGATAATAATTGCAGTGAGAACTGATTTATTTTATAAAAGAATTTAGAGTTCTAGATCTGATCTTAATTGCTTGAATTCTAATTTATTGATTGATTTAATATTTCATAAATCCCTAAGAAATTCCANGAAGGCCATGATTCAAATCAGCTAGCTTCAGTTAATGCTAAGCTAGATTTAGTTCATAATCTTCTTGTGGGAAAANTTTTAATTCCTGAATTTACAACACTTTTGAATTCTGTTTTTGCATTGCTTTTAAATTAATATTTATGTTTAACATAATTAAAAGATTATTAAATCTATTGTGTGATCTAGAATCCTTGTGGATACGATCCCTAAGTACTACAATTGATCTCTTAATTTGAGAGAGTAGCTCTAGGGTAAATTTGAGCATATCAAATTTTGGCGCCGTTGTCGGGGACTCTTTTGATTCACCATTAGATTAAAGTCTTTGATTTTGTCTAAATTTTTATTTTTCTATTTTACTCACACGTTTTTGTTTCTTTTCTCTTGTGTGTTTCAGGTACATACCTAAGCCTAGCACCAGGAAAAATCCTACTGGTCTAGTTGTTAAGCTTACAAACCAAGAGTTAGGACAACTAGAGCGTGATAACACAAAAGCAGCCAAGTTAGCGAAGATGGCCAATACAATCATATTGAGACCTGATGAGGCTGGAGTTTTAAGAGATCATGAGGGTCATGTGTACAACGAGCAAGGCCAGAAACTTGATGCTGAAGGACGAGTTATTCAGGAAGAACTTGTTGTGGTTGAGGATGATGCACGTGGCGTCGAGCGATGCAACGATGGCATCGATCGACACAACCAAGAAGGCATCGACCGACGCAACCTTGGCATCGATCGATGCAATGCCAGAGCCGATGCGGAGAATGTTCAGAGGCGACGGGGGACGACAATGGAGAGCTTGTGAAGACTCTTGCGGACTTCAATAGGCCAGACTTATTCTATGAGAACCATTCCACAATTGTCCCTCCTCCCTTTCCAAGGAATGATTTTGAGCTGAAGCCTGCTTACTTCGCTCTTGTTGGACAAAGACCATTCCAAAACTTGCCGCATGAGAAGCCTCTAGACCACATTGAGCATTTTCAGGATATAGTCACAAGCATCAAGGCTAATGGAGTCACAGAGGAATATCTCTATTGCAAGCTCTTCCCCTACTCTCTTGCTGGGGAAGCTTCTCATTGGCTAAGACAACTCAAACCGGGATCTCTGACAACCTGACATGACATCAAGGTGGCATTCTTGAACTACTTCTATGATGATGCGATGTCTGATGAGCTGAGGATTAAGCTCTCCACCTTTAGACAAGGACCAGCTGAATCTTACAAAACTGCTTGGGTAAGGTTCAAAGCATACTAGAGAGATTGTCCGCATCATGGGTTCTCAGAGGTGCAACTGATTAGTATTTTCTTCTGCGGGATTGATTGGAGGTATTAGATGGCTTTGGATGCTGCTAGTGATGGGAAATTCAAGACAAGGTACCCAGATGAGGCTGAAAAGTTGATAGAGAGGCTAACATCAAGCAACAGTACCAAGAATGCAGACCTAGAGCGGAAAAGGGCACATGAAGGCCATGATTCAAATCAGCTAGCTTCAGTTAATGCTAAGCTAGATTTAGTTCATAATCTTCTTGTGGGAAAAAAGTCTGTCCATTTTGCTGAAAATGTTGAGATTTTTGAGCCACAGCCAGAGACTACAGAAGAAGATGTCAACTATGTGTATGGAGCTGGGTATCAGGGTCAGAAGTTTGGAAATCAGCAGAGCAACAGACCTTACAGTGGGAACTCTTCAGGCTATACTCCTAAGCCGGATTACCAGAAGCAACAGCAGAACAACAACTTTACAAGGATCTATGGTAATTCTTCTTATCAGTCTCCACCTCCACAGACTTCTGAGAGTAGAATGGAGGCTATGCTTGAGCAGATCCTTCAAGGTCAAGAGCAGTTGACAGTAACATTCAATGGGAAGACTGACAATGTCTACACTGAGCTGAACGGGAAGATCGATGCATTAACCATTCATGTCAAGAAGCTAGAGAATCAAGTTATTCAGATTGTTGGGTTTGTTAAAAGGCAAGAAGGTTTTATCCCTGGAAGAACTGAGTCGAACCCCAAACATGTTTGTAATGCAATTTCGGTGAAGGAAGAAGACAACTATCCGGAAGCTGATGTTGCATCGACCGATACAAAGCAGCATCGATCGATGCAACCACCATCCAACGTCGATCGACACAACATCATCATCGATCGACACCCCCTGCAAACAGTTTCGGTTTCTGTTCCAGTTTCACCGATCGATTCTGAAAAAGCTTACAAGCCTAAGGTCCCTTTTCCTAAGCCTAGGAGGTCTAAGCAGGAGATTGAAGAAGCTAGATGCAAAGCTATGATGGATAAGGTGATGATAGAGATGCCTTTGATTGATGCTGTCAAGTTTTCTCCTGGTATTAAGAGATATGTGAAGCGGATGGTCACCAATGGTTTGAGTCCTGAGGAAGGAGCTTTGCTAACCAAGGATGTCAGCTCAATTCTGTTGAATCAGCCTCCAAAGAGGAAGAAGGAGATGAAGCAAGAAGTGGTTGTATCTAAGGAAGTAAGTGCAGTGACTCAAAGTAGGATTGCAGAGAAGTTACCAGATCCTGGAAGCTTTGTACTTGATTGTTCTATTTCTGCAGCACGGTTTGCTCACTCTCTTTGCGATCTCGGTTCTAGTATAAACTTGATGCCACATTCTGTTGCTGCGAGACTTGGGATGACAGATTTTAAGCCAACTATGGTATCTCTTATCTTAGCTGATCGTTCCAGAAGGATTCCTGAAGGTGTCTTAGAGGATATTCCAATCAAGAATGGAGATTGCATGATTCCCACTGACTTTGTGGTGTTGAAGTATGACAAAGAGCCTAGTGATCCTCTCATCTTAGGACGTTCTTTCTTGGCTACAGCTGGTGCCATCATAGATGTGAAGAAGGGACACATATCTCTGAATGTGGATGATTTGGTCATGAACTTTGAGATGGATAAGCTGAGAATGATTCCTACTATTGATGGTCAGACATTTTCTGTGGAGGTTGTTTCTGACCTGATCACAGAGCTTCATGAAGACATTACTGCTGGGTATGTCCAAGAGATGGAGACTGTTGAGAAAATTGCTGAGGAAAGTTGCAGAATCGTCGAAGAGACACGAGTAGCAGACACAACATCGACCGATGCAGCTGTTGCATCGATCGACACACCTTCATGAGAACATCCGGACTTGTCCAAAACCGAAGATACTCGAGTTGATTCCTTAGCTACAAGTCCTAGACCAGTTGTTAAGCTGAAATCTCACCATTCCACAGTCCAGAAGCCACGNGCTGGGTATCAGGGTCAGAAGTTTGGAAATCAGCAGAGCAACAGACCTTACAGTGGGAACTCTTCAGGCTATACTCCTAAGCCGGATTACCAGAAGCAACAGCAGAACAACAACTTTACAAGGATCTATGGTAATTCTTCTTATCAGTCTCCACCTCCACAGACTTCTGAGAGTAGAATGGAGGCTATGCTTGAGCAGATCCTTCAAGGTCAAGAGCAGTTGACAGTAACATTCAATGGGAAGATTGACAATGTCTACACTGAGCTGAACGGGAAGATCGATGCATTAACCATTCATGTCAAGAAGCTAGAGAATCAAGTTATTCAGATTGTTGGGTTTGTTAAAAGGCAAGAAGGTTTTATCCCTGGAAGAACTGAGTCGAACCCCAAACATGTTTGTAATGCAATTTCGGTGAAGGAAGAAGACAACTATCCGGAAGCTGATGTTGCATCGACCGATACAAAGCAGCATCGATCGATGCAACCACCATCCAACGTCGATCGACACAACATCATCATCGATCGACACCCCCTGCAAACAGTTTCGGTTTCTGTTCCAGTTTCACCGATCGATTCTGAAAAAGCTTACAAGCCTAAGGTCCCTTTTCCTAAGCCTAGGAGGTCTAAGCAGGAGATTGAAGAAGCTAGATGCAAAGCTATGATGGATAAGGTGATGATAGAGATGCCTTTGATTGATGCTGTCAAGTTTTCTCCTGGTATTAAGAGATATGTGAAGCGGATGGTCACCAATGGTTTGAGTCCTGAGGAAGGAGCTTTGCTAACCAAGGATGTCAGCTCAATTCTGTTGAATCAGCCTCCAAAGAGGAAGAAGGAGATGAAGCAAGAAGTGGTTGTATCTAAGGAAGTAAGTGCAGTGACTCAAAGTAGGATTGCAGAGAAGTTACCAGATCCTGGAAGCTTTGTACTTGATTGTTCTATTTCTGCAGCACGGTTTGCTCACTCTCTTTGCGATCTCGGTTCTAGTATAAACTTGATGCCACATTCTGTTGCTGCGAGACTTGGGATGACAGATTTTAAGCCAACTATGGTATCTCTTATCTTAGCTGATCGTTCCAGAAGGATTCCTGAAGGTGTCTTAGAGGATATTCCAATCAAGAATGGAGATTGCATGATTCCCACTGACTTTGTGGTGTTGAAGTATGACAAAGAGCCTAGTGATCCTCTCATCTTAGGACGTTCTTTCTTGGCTACAGCTGGTGCCATCATAGATGTGAAGAAGGGACACATATCTCTGAATGTGGATGATTTGGTCATGAACTTTGAGATGGATAAGCTGAGAATGATTCCTACTATTGATGGTCAGACATTTTCTGTGGAGGTTGTTTCTGACCTGATCACAGAGCTTCATGAAGACATTACTGCTGGGTATGTCCAAGAGATGGAGACTGTTGAGAAAATTGCTGAGGAAAGTTGCAGAATCGTCGAAGAGACACGAGTAGCAGACACAACATCGACCGATGCAGCTGTTGCATCGATCGACACACCTTCATGAGAACATCCGGACTTGTCCAAAACCGAAGATACTCGAGTTGATTCCTTAGCTACAAGTCCTAGACCAGTTGTTAAGCTGAAATCTCACCATTCCACAGTCCAGAAGCCACGGGTAAGGCCAAGGTATGCATCTCCTTCACCCAAACCTTCTCCTATCATCAATAAGACTTTCAAAGGTACAAAAACTGTTTTGCAGTTAACCAAGCCACGAGATTATCGTACAGCGCTTGTTTCTTCTGTTGATGATTTTGCAGGACTTAAAAGGAATCCACTNGAGCAGTTGACAGTAACATTCAATGGGAAGATTGACAATGTCTACACTGAGCTGAACGGGAAGATCGATGCATTAACCATTCATGTCAAGAAGCTAGAGAATCAAGTTATTCAGATTGTTGGGTTTGTTAAAAGGCAAGAAGGTTTTATCCCTGGAAGAACTGAGTCGAACCCCAAACATGTTTGTAATGCAATTTCGGTGAAGGAAGAAGACAACTATCCGGAAGCTGATGTTGCATCGACCGATACAAAGCAGCATCGATCGATGCAACCACCATCCAACGTCGATCGACACAACATCATCATCGATCGACACCCCCTGCAAACAGTTTCGGTTTCTGTTCCAGTTTCACCGATCGATTCTGAAAAAGCTTACAAGCCTAAGGTCCCTTTTCCTAAGCCTAGGAGGTCTAAGCAGGAGATTGAAGAAGCTAGATGCAAAGCTATGATGGATAAGGTGATGATAGAGATGCCTTTGATTGATGCTGTCAAGTTTTCTCCTGGTATTAAGAGATATGTGAAGCGGATGGTCACCAATGGTTTGAGTCCTGAGGAAGGAGCTTTGCTAACCAAGGATGTCAGCTCAATTCTGTTGAATCAGCCTCCAAAGAGGAAGAAGGAGATGAAGCAAGAAGTGGTTGTATCTAAGGAAGTAAGTGCAGTGACTCAAAGTAGGATTGCAGAGAAGTTACCAGATCCTGGAAGCTTTGTACTTGATTGTTCTATTTCTGCAGCACGGTTTGCTCACTCTCTTTGCGATCTCGGTTCTAGTATAAACTTGATGCCACATTCTGTTGCTGCGAGACTTGGGATGACAGATTTTAAGCCAACTATGGTATCTCTTATCTTAGCTGATCGTTCCAGAAGGATTCCTGAAGGTGTCTTAGAGGATATTCCAATCAAGAATGGAGATTGCATGATTCCCACTGACTTTGTGGTGTTGAAGTATGACAAAGAGCCTAGTGATCCTCTCATCTTAGGACGTTCTTTCTTGGCTACAGCTGGTGCCATCATAGATGTGAAGAAGGGACACATATCTCTGAATGTGGATGATTTGGTCATGAACTTTGAGATGGATAAGCTGAGAATGATTCCTACTATTGATGGTCAGACATTTTCTGTGGAGGTTGTTTCTGACCTGATCACAGAGCTTCATGAAGACATTACTGCTGGGTATGTCCAAGAGATGGAGACTGTTGAGAAAATTGCTGAGGAAAGTTGCAGAATCGTCGAAGAGACACGAGTAGCAGACACAACATCGACCGATGCAGCTGTTGCATCGATCGACACACCTTCATGAGAACATCCGGACTTGTCCAAAACCGAAGATACTCGAGTTGATTCCTTAGCTACAAGTCCTAGACCAGTTGTTAAGCTGAAATCTCACCATTCCACAGTCCAGAAGCCACGGGTAAGGCCAAGGTATGCATCTCCTTCACCCAAACCTTCTCCTATCATCAATAAGACTTTCAAAGGTACAAAAACTGTTTTGCAGTTAACCAAGCCACGAGATTATCGTACAGCGCTTGTTTCTTCTGTTGATGATTTTGCAGGACTTAAAAGGAATCCACTCATACCTAAGTTCCGCCCTGGTCCGGTTCCTCACATCCTTGGCAGATCTCATGCACCTACTGCCTACACACCATCTTGGATGAAGATGACATTCTCTCGGAAGCATTCATTGCCTTGTTCCGATCCACCGGATGCCTGAGATCCGACAAAGTCAAGCTAATGACTGAAAACAAGCGCTTAGTGGGAGGTAGNGTTGCATCGACCGATACAAAGCAGCATCGATCGATGCAACCACCATCCAACGTCGATCGACACAACATCATCATCGATCGACACCCCCTGCAAACAGTTTCGGTTTCTGTTCCAGTTTCACCGATCGATTCTGAAAAAGCTTACAAGCNTTCTTTTCCACTTTGAGTCATTTTTATTCTTGCTTTGAGTCAGTTTGAAATTGTATTGAATTATGACCTTCTATCTATCATGTTCCGTTTAATCTTGTGTTTGAGTGATTCTTAGCAGTGCTAACATGCAGGAGTGAGAGGAACACAAATTAATCGCAGTNATGCCTTTGATTGATGCTGTCAAGTTTTCTCCTGGTATTAAGAGATATGTGAAGCGGATGGTCACCAATGGTTTGAGTCCTGAGGAAGGAGCTTTGCTAACCAAGGATGTCAGCTCAATTCTGTTGAATCAGCCTCCAAAGAGGAAGAAGGAGATGAAGCAAGAAGTGGTTGTATCTAAGGAAGTAAGTGCAGTGACNTTGGTAACACGATTTTGTTCACAATTTCAATACTTATTCGTTTTTGTTTGTTTTTCTTTGCCAATCTCTTACTTGATAACACTGAGGACAATTTTGTTTAAGTCTTGGGGAGTCAGTTACTAACTACGTTTTTGTTTTTGAGGGTTTNTACCAGATCCTGGAAGCTTTGTACTTGATTGTTCTATTTCTGCAGCACGGTTTGCTCACTCTCTTTGCGATCTCGGTTCTAGTATAAACTTGATGCCACATTCTGTTGCTGCGAGACTTGGGATGACAGATTTTAAGCCAACTATGGTATCTCTTATCTTAGCTGATCGTTCCAGAAGGATTCCTGAAGGTGTCTTAGAGGATATTCCAATCAAGAATGGAGATTGCATGATTCCCACTGACTTTGTGGTGTTGAAGTATGACAAAGAGCCTAGTGATCCTCTCATCTTAGGACGTTCTTTCTTGGCTACAGCTGGTGCCATCATAGATGTGAAGAAGGGACACATATCTCTGAATGTGGATGATTTGGTCATGAACTTTGAGATGGATAAGCTGAGAATGATTCCTACTATTGATGGTCAGACATTTTCTGTGGAGGTTGTTTCTGACCTGATCACAGAGCTTCATGAAGACATTACTGCTGGGTATGTCCNCCAGTGAACCAGAGACATCCAAATTTCCAACAGAATCCATAAAAGCCTGAGGTAATTTCTGTACTTTTCTTTTTACCTCATCAAGGAGATTGATGTTCATAGAGCTTGACTCCTTGTTCATACCTGACAAGTAAGATTTCAGAAAAAAAAATGGTACTCCTCTCCCTTATTAAAGTTTGAAATATTTTTCCTGAGAGCTTTGTTTTTTTTTAAAAAAAAGAGTGAATTAAAGATGAAATGATTTTATCAGTTTAGAGAGGTAGGTAAATTACCTGTGACCTTATTATTCTACTCTTGAGTCAAATGTTCACACAAAGCTTGGAAGCGAGGGGTAGGTAAATTACCGATGACCCCATTATTCGCCTACAACATTGAGAAAAAAAAGAGAAGAAGATAAAAAAAGCAAAGCAAAACTCAAAGAAAGATAAGAATAGAATAAGTCTGGGGGAGAGAAAGAGTACCACATGTGATAAAAGATATGTCTTGCTTGTTATGGTATTGTACGGGAATGATTCTAGAAGGTTCTTAACATTGATTGAATTGATGAAACCCACCGATGAAGGCTTATGGAGGAAGTAATGGAATTTAGTTTGAATTTGGGATGCTACGAAAGTCAACGGAGAAGTACATGGTGGTTTGATTTGGATTTATCTGCTAAGCATATGGATTATGGTTTGGATGATCATGGCATTACTTTAAAAAGAAAATGAGTTTCTACGTTTTCAAACCTCTTTCACAGGTCTAAGTTTATGTTTTGCTTGAGGGCAAGCAAAGGCTAAGTCTGGGGGAGTTGATATATCATGGTTTTTAGGTGTTTTTAGCCATGATATAAGTCTTATTTATAGAGTTTTTTTGGTATTTTTGTAGTCTTTTGAGTCTTTATAGGATTTAGCATGGATGTGAGCATAATGGAGCTAAATAGGAGGATTTGGAGCACATTCACGCATTGAGGCTAAGCTGTGAAGTTGAGAGACAAGTTCAGAGACTTGCATCGGTTGATGCAAGTGATGGTGTCGATTGATACATCATCCAGCAGAAGAATCGGAAGTTTTCTCACAAGTTTTGAAGATTTACAAAGTTGCCCCAAAATCTTCCATATTTGCATCATTAGTCCATGGACGTTTTTAGGAATATAAATAGGATTTTTGGGTCATTGTTTTAGACCTAAGTTATTTTCAAGTTTTATTTTCTGCCACCTTTTGAGAGAGAGACCTTGAGAGCTTTTCGGGAGAGACAAGAACTCAGCCCTATTGAGAGAAATTTTTCTAAACTTCTTTGTTCTTCTCTTTTGAATTTAACTATAACTATTTTATCCATGGTTTTTGTTTCATTAATCGTGTCTGAATAGATCTCTTGTTAGGTTCAGGGTTTTTCATAGGGTTTTTATGATATATTAGATCTGTTATTTTTAGAATTCTTTATCTTTCTAGATCTTCATCTTAGGTTGTTCTTCATATTAATTTTTGATTGATCACCTAGAATTAATACCTAGGAAAATAAATTGATATGAGAATATTATTAATTTTTCTGATAAAACCTTTTGATGAGCAAAATTACTTTCTGCAAAGAGATTTGATTTAGTGATTTTGTGAACAATATAACCTTGTTTTTAAAGCTGATTTATTACCTAGAATTTTGCAAAGAGATTTGAATTTTCTGGTTTTAAATTTAGATAATAATTGCAGTGAAAACTGATTTATTTTATAAAAGAATTTAGAGTTCTAGATCTGATCTTAATTGCTTGAATCCTAATTTATTAATTGATTTAATATTTCATAAATTCCTGAGAAATTCCCTAGGCCTAGCGTTTTTAATTCCTGAATTTACAACACTTTTGATTTATGTTTTTGCATTACTTTTAAATTAATATTTCTGTTTAGCATAATTAAAAGATTATTAAATCTATTGTGTGATCTAGAGTCCTTGTGGATACGATCCCTAAGTACTACAATTGATCTCTTAATTTGAGAGAGTAGCTCTAGGGTAAATTTGAGCATATCAGAGACTAATAATTTATTATCATCAACTTCACTTTCAGTTTTTTTTCTTCACAATAATTGAAATCAACAATGGGTTATAAGTAAAATTTTAAAAGTTCCAAATTAATAATGGTATGAACTACAGAAAACAATCTAGATAATATATGTTCATTTTTTATATATAGATATAACTTTATATTATTTTTTTTTTGAAGTAATTGAAAACCATTTGTCATCCAAAATTTTCAAAATGATGGAATGTATTATTTGTTTAAATTTAACTGGTTACTTTTGAAAAGTTAAAAATGTTTTTTGAAAAAAGCTGATGCAGATGTGTATTAATTTTAATATTTTAATTGGCTAGATAATTTAATTGATGTGTAACACCAGCTTCATTGAAAAGCTGATGTGTCATCACATGGTGAGAAACCAATGACTTTTACTGTATTGATATCAAAACAACATTAACTTGAATTTGAAATAATAAACTCAATTTATTTGAGAAAACCAAATCAGCTCAATTTATATCATATCAATATTTTACAGAAAATACAAACAATAAACATATATAACACTATTGTTGTATATGCTTAGACAATATGGAAAAACTTAGATATATATATGTATTAATATTCTATATTTGACAATGATAAATGCAATATACAATATATAATATCCTACATAACTTTCATATTTGAAAATATAGATAATACATTAGATATATATATATGTATATATCATATCAATATTCTATATTTGACAATGATAAATGCAATATACAACATATAATATCCTACATAACTTGCATATTTGAAAATATAAATAATACATATAGTTTTTTAATATTTTTTCCATCAAATTTAGATAGGGAGAGAAATCCCAACGTATTTCCTTTGTGATTACATAAGGAAAAAAAATCAGAACATTTATAATATTGGTTGTTATATTATTTTGCATGGTAGCACGGATTAATATACCTGTTATTTTTTTTTTGTATATATTTTGATAACTAGATAGGGAACATCTATAACATTGGATGTATCTTCAAGAGTGATTGAAATTGGTTCAACCAGCTAGGTTGCTAAATTATGAATATTATATGAATTGTAATAAATTAGTGGGAATCTCGTTTTCAAAAAAAATAATATATACCATTCATCGGCATTATCTTTATAATTTTAAATTTTCTGATAGTTAAAACAATTTCACAAAATATTTCGCTTGTTATCTAACATTTTTATAAAATTTATGTTTTTTAAAGTCATTTTTCTCTACACTTTATTAGTTCGTCTGGTCAGGCAGTCAGCATAAAGCAAAAAAAACATAAACACACAACAAGAATCAAAACCACCGGCACTTTCTTCCTTCGGAGATCACAATGATGATGTCGGAACTTCCGGAGGATTTGTTAGAGGAGATATTCTGCCGCGTTCCGGCTACATCATTGCAACGGTTACGATTTACTTGCAAACAATGGAACCTTTTATTCAACGACATGAGATTCACAAGAAAACACTTTCATAAAGCCCCAAGGCAATCTCTTATTCTCATGTTGAAGAAGTTTGGGTTTTCTTCGATCAACATCAATCTCCACAGAATTTTACCTATAGAGTTCACTGGTGAACTTAGCCTAATACACCCTTATTCAAAATTAGATCTCAGGATCTCTAAATACTGTTACAATTCTGACGGCTTATTGTTATGCGTCAGCTTAGATGCTATGCTCGTGGTATGGAACCCGTGTACCGGTCAAACCAAGTGGATCCAACACACATTGAGTGGCTACACCTGCACCTATGCTCTTGGATCCTACCAAGACAAAAAAATCTGGCAATAATAGCTACAAAATATTGAGCTACAAGGTTTATGGTGACCCAGAATTCGAAATTTATGACATAAACTCAAATCTATGGAGGAGTCTTGATGTCACAGTGGACTGCACCTATATGTACATTGGGAACGTGTCTTTGAAGGGAAAGACTTACTGGTTTGCTAGAGATGATGAAAAAGAGACACAGCTTTGCGTATTATTCTTAATCAGTTTTGATTACACAACAAAAGATTTGAACGTCACTGTCTCCCGTCTCAATATCATTGTTTGTACCGGGGATTGCACAATACTAAGTAAATAAGAGTTTAGGGGAAAGAGTGAAGCTGGTTCTCTTATTAACGATAAAAACGTGAGGTCATCACTAACACGAGTCAACATTGAGCTCGTCAGTTCACAGGAAAACTAACAAGCCAATAATGACGAGCTCGCGGAAAATAATTATACAAAAGACAATAATAGTTTTCGATGCAAAATATTGCTCTCAATACTGTCCATGTCCAACAATAGTCCCCCCTAAGTCCGGAGAGCGGTAGTTCTTCTGCGGTCAGCGGGCGTACTCGAATTGTTTGTTAATATGTCTGCTCGGCACAGATTGCCTCGGATTGCTTCTGGGGAACGAAATTACTACAGTGATTCCTCTGTAAATGCCAGGCTCGTCTTTCGAGACACTCTTCGAATGTCCAGCAGTCTTTACTTTGAGTGCGATATTCGATGAATTTCCCGAAAAAGAGCAAGTCGCAGATCGAGGTGACGGATCCTGACAGTAAAATTTCCATTTTATTTATTTATTTATGTATCCCCCATCATCTTCTTTTTCTTCTCTTCCACTCCATTAAGAAGGTAACTTTCTCTCTCTATCCTTTTACTTTTATGTTTTTGCTTTTTTTTCTCTCTCTACTTTCCTCTTCTTTGCTCAATTGCCTCTCAAAACCCTAGCTAGCCGCCATTCAAAGTCGAACTCGTGGTTGGCAATTTGAGGTCGGGAATGGCAGGTCGGCACGTTCCTGATGCTTTCGATGGATTGAGTCCAGGTAGGCTCGCTCGGTTTCGTCAGGCGGTGCCTGTAGATAAGGATCGAGGTGCCAATCTGGATCGGGTCGGCGGATTAGATAAAGGAGAAGTCGGCATTGTTTCCGAGCAAAGAGATCGGCAAGAGGAGGGTGAGTTCGCAAGTATGGATCTTCACGAGGGCGGCACAACCGTAGGAAATGATTTTGCCGACCGTCAGGTCGAGGTCGCTGCGCGTACGGCGGTTCGGAAAGGGGAGATCGGCATCATGAATAGTGGTAATGGGTTTGGCGCTGGTGAGTTCGGCAGTGGGTTCACCAATTCGAGATCGGCGAGATCGATGGTTGTTCGCGGGATCGAGCTTGTGAGTGAGGGGAATCGGCAAGAGGATGCGACCGAGGTTGGCTCTAGCTGTCACGGTAATCTAGCAGGTGTAGATCGATTCAACAAGTCGAGATCTGTGCGGCTGACAGTTTGGAGCCCTCATGTTCACGGGATTGCAGAAGACGATCTTGACGGTCGGCAAAGTGTGTTATGCTTGAATGGAGCTGAGGTTGGCACAGGGGACGAACTTAAGGTCGACATCGATGGTCGGCACTACGGTCTTGGGCGTTCCCGAGAGACTGACGACGATCTAGACGTGGGAGGCACTGATGCTGAGCTGCACAATCTAGAGCCTGAGCGGAGATTGCGTGGCGCCGACGAGGTCGGCAGTTGTCAAAACTCTTTACTGGTTGGAGATCAACAAGATGTTTGTGAAGGGGAACGGGCTGGTGATCGGAATGATGCGAACAAGGTCTCTGATGATGGCGATACCGATCTCATGATGGGAAGTCGGCACAAGACACGGTTTAGGGGTGTAGTCGAGATCGGCACTGCAGGTCGTATGGCTGATCCTTGCGAGGTCGGCACGTTTGAGGATGATGGTCGGTTTCCGCCAATCCCTCCTGCTCCAACGCGTGCGCGTGGCAAAACAATTGCAGTGATCCAACGCGTACATTCTAGAAAATATGGTATTAGTTACAAGGAGTCTTTTGACGGTTTCGATATTGATATTGGAGCGGAGTGTGGAGATCGCGGTATTGACAGTTTGGCTAATGATTATGATTTTGACGATATCCTCAAATTTAGTGAAGACAACGAGGGTAGTTCTAGTGGTTCGCCTATGGATGTTGCCCCGGTCGAGGGTGCCGGTCCAAGTTCAGCTGTTATGGGCCTTGGTGCCATTCTGATTGGTCCCGAGGTCGATCTTGCTGCTGGTCCGACTAATCATGGTCCCTCGTTGTGTACATCAGATACTATTGCTGAGATGGCACGGTGGTGCAGGATGCCCGAGGGGTTGGTTTTTTGAGCTCCTGAGTCCCACGAGCGTCCTTGGGCGCCCCCAGCTGGTTTCATCACGCTCTATGAACATTACTTTACTGAATGTGGTCTTTAGTTACCTCTACCAGAGTTTTTGACGCGTTATTGCGCGAGGCGCATGATAGCTATCTCTCAGCTTTCTGCGGGTGGTATTTGTAATGCGGCTGGTTTGGCGATACTTGGTACCAACTCTGGTGTAGAGGTTGACGTGCATTTTCTAGAGGAAGCCACCAAGTTTATGAAAGTCCGAGGTAGTCCGGGATACTTCTACACTAGTGCTAAATCAGGTCACCAGATCGTCGTCGGGGCTGAAAAGAAGATTCGTCATTGGCGGCGGTATTTCTTCTTTGTCAGGCTGGACAAGATTTCAATTGATAGTCTCGATATGTTTTACGCTACTGAGTGGAACATGTTTCCTGGTAGCTTCATTGTTTCTCATTTATAGTTGTTTGATTCTCCTTGATTGGTTTCCGACCCTTTCTTTGTGTTGGTTGTTTTGCAGATCCGGTCGTTCGCTTGTGCGCTCATCCTCCAGGTTTTTTCGATAATCTTAGGAAGATCAGAGCACTAGGGGCGCTCGATTGGCCTTCGATTACTCAGAGATCTCGTAAATTCTCTACATACTTTTACGTTTGTTGTTGTTGTGCTTGTTGGTTATTAGGTTGTCACACCTTTGTTTTTCTTTTTAGGCCTACCACGCTTAGGGATGAGAAATGTTAACACTCGTCTTCCTCGATATGCCGATCAGTTTAAGAAGGCCATTGATGCTGGGTCTTCTTCTCGCACTGCAGATGCTGAGGTGGTTGATCCTGTCGTAGGAGTTGGTTCCGAGCAGCGAGATGCAAGTGATGTCAGGTCGGCGGAGCTAGTTTCTGCTCGTGCAGACAAGAGGGCTGTCACAGTTCCTGCTGCTGCTTCGCGCGCACAGAAGAAGTCGCGTGGCGAGACTTCTGATGCCTTAGCGATCATTGTTGCTGATTTTGGGCATCCTACTCCGACGAGGAAGAGAGCTTCTCACGGCGAGGTGGTAATTCCTGAGTCTGAGTCGTCCAAGAGATCTAGGAGGGATGGCATACCGCGTGATTCCACTGAGATTGATGATTCGTTCTCCTTTTCTTCCAAGACAAAAGACGAGTTGTTCATCAACAATGGGCTCGGAAACACTTTCAGGTTGGCATTTCTCTTTATGTTTTGAGTTAATTTTTCCAGTTGCTGCCTTGATTCCTCACTTCTTACGTCTCAGGATGGTGGGGGTGTGAACCGCATGGTCGTCTCGTACGAGTGTCGCATTGCCGAGCTGGAGAAACAACTTACTGATTCTCGCGCCTCTGAGCCATCTAGGAAATTGGCTGAGGAGCTTCGCCAGGATCTTGACAAGGAGCGAGGGGTTTCTACCGCTCTCACGAAGCAAGCCGCCGGTTTCAGGAGGCAGGTGGCTGACCTCAAGGCTTCTTTTGATTCTTCCCGCTCCCGTCTCGAGCAGTTCGAGATCGACCACGCATTTCAGGATGCGCAGTTGCAGCAGCTGCAAGCGGATGTTGAGATTGCTGGCTACAGGACCCATATTGAGAGGATGAGGAAGCATATCATTGACAACAGAGCAGCAAACGATTCTCTTCTGACATTGAGCCTGGTGACGGGTACTTACGATTGTCTTCAGGAGCTGGCGAAGGGTGGTACGGTCATCCCATCGAAGACTTCGCTTGGGTTGGAAACTGACGCGACGATGTGGGAGGACAAGGTTCTTGGTTTCGACATCACCGACATTTTGGACAGCGACCTCGAGGCTCTTCCAGAGACTATGGTCGGCGTGGAGAGCACGACCGTTCCTGTGGTTCCCGCGACCATCAGGGAGGAGGTCGTCACGGCAGGGGCGCCTGTGATGTCGGACGCTCAGGATGCTGTCGAGCAGTGACTTGCCGTTGTTTCCTTGTATTGTTGGAGCTTATTCCCGTTTTGTAGCGGATGTTGAGCCGTTTAGGCGCTGTATTTGCTTTTCGGACCTTTGCATTATGACTAGACTTGCTTTATGTTTTATCCTCTGGTTTTGATGATGTGTTGATCATTCTATGAATGTGTTTTTCGAGAATCACTGGATTGGTCACTTCATCTCGAAAATATTGCCTTTGTTCTATACATTAGTCTTCAAGTTGCTCATTTTTCATCATCCACCCTTTCTTGTTTTTAAGATAAATCTCTCCTTTTGTTTTGGAATAGTTGAGATCGGTCATATGCATGTCACGACGAGGTCGGCATGGCTGAGGAGGGCGCGGGAATGGCTCACTGTGAGATCCGGTGACGTAATTCGCTCAGAGATTGAGTTTTATCGTGCTCGGATCCAGAGGTTGAGAGCTTACATTCTCGCTACGCGTCGAAAGTTCGAGCTTCATTTCCAGTTTCATCCTGTGGATGGGACTGTTGGGTATCTTGAGACTATGATCGACTAGGGATTCTTCGTTCCGAAATGGAGATGGGACCGTTTGTTAGAGGAGCGCTCTTGTCGTGAGGCGTTATTGGCTGAAGTGGAGATTCCCTATCTCGAAGAAGGCAATCTTGAGCCTATCGATAGCAGGCCCTTCGAAAGTCGTGCGGAGCTTGACGCTTGCCGAACTCGTGTCGACATATTGCGTTGTTATATTATTCAGCTAGAATGCACGGACCATTTCTTCATTGAGAGCAACCGTGCTGAAGGGATCTGCTTATATCTCGAGGAGATGGTTGCTAGGGGTGCGGACGTCCCGATGAACATGCTAGAAAGTCTGCGGAGGGAGTGCCAATCCTGGCAGGTGAAGCTCGGCAAGCTTGAGTTCGATGAACCCTCCGATGCCGATCTGGGAATTGAAGACTGAGTTTGTACTCGAGACTTGTCTGTTTCGTTAATTTTCGTTTGGGCTCAGTGTGGCCTTTCGTGGTTGGCTTATGTGATTTTGTCCTTGTGTGCTTTTGGATTATGGAATAAGAATGTTACTGTGTTTTTCCTATCCTTGGTATCGAGTTGTACTTTACGGGATGAGACGTCTCTCGGCTTATCCTATTACGTGTGTCGAATACCAAATGTTTAGGGTGGTAGTCAAGATGAGCTCATCGTACCTTTTAGGTGCGGCTCTGGTGTCCGGCTTACCCTGTGTGTGCCACGAGGTTGGCAAGAGAGTGCAAGTAAGAACTTGGCTTATACAAATTTAACCGCCTGCTAGCTGAATGCGATCTGGGTTGGCTTATTTATGCGGATTATTTCACCGTTGCATCCATGAGGAACGCGTTTTAAATCGTTCCCTTGGCCAGAGGGTCGATGTAAGAGCTGGACATCTCGCTAAGACGGGCTCGTTCGAGAGAGCTCGTTTGTGTTTTCAAGCGTTATAACTTTTGTTTTTATTTTTTTGGTATAGCTATGCCTTGTAACGGGCTGCCTACGTACCCTTAAAAAGGGATCAAGGCATTCGTAGTTCATATTACAAAGGGAGAGCTCGGTAGTACGAGCGTTTTTTTTTTCTTTTTTTTTGCGGTTTTTCTAATGGTAATAACGTTTAAGATTGCCGGAATTCCATGAACGAGGAATTGGAGTGCCATCCATGGCGAGCAGCTGGTAGACGCCGAGAGTGACGACTTTGGAAATCAGGTAAGGGCCCTCCCAGTGAGCGCCCATCTTTCCTGCGTTGAGCTCGGCGGTGTTTTCGAAAACTTTTCAGAGGACGAGATCGCCTTCGTCAAAGTGGCGTGGCTTTACTTTTTTGTTGTAATACTTAGCAGCTTGCTGCTGATAGCTTTGAATTCGGAGAAATGCCTTGTCGCGTTCTTCTTCAAGAGTGTCAAGAGTATCGAGAATCATTTTGGTATTCAGAATGTGATTGTGAACGAGCATAGAGCGTCTTAATATCGGTACGCCAATTTCCTCTGGTGCAAGGACTTCCATTCCATACGCAAGGGAGAACGGTGTCCGTCCTGTTGACCGGCGCGGAGAGGTCCGATGTGACCATAGCAAGCCATCGAGCTCGTCGGCCCAGAGACCTTCCTTATCTTCGAGTCATTTCTTTAGTCCGTCAATGATAATCTTATTGGTCGCTTCGGCCTGTCCGTTGCCTTGTGGATAACGGGGGGGTTGACTTGCTCAGTGAACTGCGTGCCGTTGTCGATGACAATCTTATATAGAATTCCGTGCCTACAAATGATGTTTTTCCATCCAAACTTCTGGACTACGTTTGTTCCGATTTTTGCGTAGGCTTCGTCTTCAACCCATTTGGTGAAATAATCCGTCATGATGAGAATGTAATTCTTCTGACGGGACGCAGGGAGATGTCCAACGATGTCCATTGCCCACCTCATAAAAGGGTATGGGGGAGAGGTCGTCCTCAACATCTCAGTTGGCGCATGGATGATTGGAGCGTGGCGCTGACATTTCTCGCATCTAGCAACGAATTTCTTGCAGTCATCGTTCATGGTTGGCCAATAATGACCATTATTGCGTATGCGTTGTGCGAGCGCGCGACCTCTGGAGTGATTACCACCGGATCCTTCGTGAACTTCTCTCATTACATCATTGATTTCTTCGGGACCGACACAAGTCAAGAGTGCACCATATATTGTCCAACGGAAGACGTTGCCATCCAGGAGTGTGTAATGCGCGCAGCAAGTCCGAAGGCGCCAGGCCTCCCACTTGTCCGAGGGGACGATGCCGTCTGCGATAAAACAACGGATTTCTTCTTGCCAATCGTGTGGTCGTTCGCAAGGTTCGGGGTTGGGCTGGGCGTGCGACGATGACGCTTGTCCTTGAGACGATGAAACTTGTTCTTGAGATGGTGACGCTTGTTCTTGAGGCGACGACGTTTGTCCTTCTTCGATAGACGTGGATCCTTGCTCGGCCGAGCACTCAACAGGTGTTGGTGGTACACTTGTCGATGGTTCAACGACGAATAGCATGAGCACGGGAGTGCCGTCAACTGTTTCTTTTTTTTTTTATTTTGTTCACTGAAAGTCTCATCTTCGATAATCTTTTTCTTTTTTTTATCTTGAACATTGGGCTCGGCGTTTGCAGGGAGATTGATGCTTGGTTGATCGATGCTCTCGACAGGGATAACTTGGAGGAGGTCCGGGTCGGACATTGACACGAGGACTGCCAGGGCGTCGGCCGGTGCGTTGTCGCTTCGGGGAATTTTGTTCAGCTCAAACGTCTCAAAAGTGTTAGATAGGTCTTGGACGACTCTGAGATAGGCATCCATGCAGTCGTTCTTTGCCTCATAGTCGCCGCTAAACTGGTGGGTTACCAGTTGTGAGTCAGAGAAGACATGTATCCTTTTTACCCCGATTCTACCTGCCAATCTGATTCCTGCGATTAGGGCTTCGTACTCGGCCTCGTTGTTTTAGGCGGCAAAGGTGAGCCGGAATGATTGCTCGTGTACTTCACCTGTTGGTGAAACGAGGTGTATGGCGATCCCGGAGCCGTGTCAAGAGGAAGCACCGTCAATGTGCAGTGTCCACTTATCTTCTCGCGGGGAACTGGACTCTAGTTCAGGGGGGAGCTCGACCAAGAAATCAGCGAGCACTTGAGACTTTGCACAGGTGCGGTTTTTATATTCGATGTCGTACTCGCTGAGTTCCACTGCCCATTTCGCCAGACGGCCTGATTGACTGGGGCTGTGGAGAATGGTTTGCATGGGTTGATTGGTCAATACTTCAACAGTGTGGGATTGAAAATATGGCCGAAGTTTCTTGGCCGAGATAACTACAGCATAGGCGAGGTTTTCTAACGTGGGATAGCGGAGCTCGGCTCCGTCAAGGCTTTTACTTACATAGAAGATTGGGTGTTGTTCTCTCATGTCCTCCTTGATTAATACGCCACTGACTGCCGAGCCGGAGACAGCGATGTACAGATACAGAGTTTTGCCCTGATCGGGCTTTGCTAGGACGGGGGGAGTAGCTAGATAGTTCTTGAGTTCCTGAAAGGCGGACTCGCACTTATCATCCCATTCAAACTTCTTGTTGTTGCGAAGAACCTGGTAAAACGGTAGACACTTATCGGTAGAACGTGAAATAAATCTGTTCAGAGCAGCGATCCTCCCGGTGAGGCGTTGAACTTCGCGAGTGTTGCGTGGAGACGGGAGGTTGGTAAGCGCCGAAATAGCTTTGATACCCCTCTTGGTGACGAGGTATCCTAAGAATTCTCCAGAAGTTACACCGAACGAGCACTTGGCTGGGTTCAGCTTCATATTGTACCTGTTTAGTACTTCAAAACACTGAGCAAGATGCGAGACGTGATCGGCGGCACGGGTCGATATCACCAGCATATCATCGATGTAAACTTCCATGGTTTGCCCAAGCTGGTCGGCAAACATGCGGTTAACAAGGCGCTGATAGGTCTCACCAGCGTTTTTTAAGCCAAATGGCATAACCTTGTAACAGTAAGTTCCCTGATCGGTGATGAAGGCTGTTTTCTCCTGATCGTTCTTGTGCATCATAATCTGGTTATACCCCGAGTATGCATCCATGAACGATAAAAGTTCGTTCCCCACGGTTGCCTCGACTAGTTGGTCGATTCGTGGTTGGGGGAAGCTATCCTTTGGGCACGCCTTGTCGAGATCGGTTAAATCGACGCAAACCTGCCACTTGCCGTTCTTTTTCTTTACCACGACTGGATTGCTTAACCAGTCGGGATACTTAACCTCTCTAATAGACCTAGTCTCGAGCAATTTTTTGACTTCCTCGTTGACGGCGGCGGTACGCTCTAGACCGAGCTTTCGTCGCTTTTGTTTGATAGGCTTGAATGTCGGGTCCACATTGAGCTCGTGGCAGGTTATGCTGGGGTCGATGCCGGTAATATTGCTCATGTTCCAAGTGAAGGTTGTGGCAAGTCGGCACCGATCCCTACGCAACGAGTTGCGTCAGAAGAGTTGATGTTTACTTGGATGACTGATTCGGTGTTAGGGCGAACACGACTATTTGGCCGCTCGGCTGAGTCCGAAATGGTGAATGTCCGGGCGTTGCGTTGCTGTCGTTCAATAATGAAGCAAGTTCTTGCTACCAGCGGATCCTCTCGTAGTGTAAATATTCCTCTAGAGGTTGGGAACTTTACACATTGGTGGTAAATTGACGCCACGACCTTCATCTTATGCAGCCAAGGAGTGCCGAGGATGACGTTGTATACGATCGGCTTGTCGACGATAGCAAAGTTGATGCAATGCATTGTCCCACCCACATAGACTGGTAGCATGATCTTGCCTACCGTCATCATCGTGTCACCGTCGAACCCGGTGAGAGGTTGAACATCGTGTTCGGCAGTCCGTAGGTCGACCTCCATTTGAATGAGCACATCCTTAAAAATGACGTTTACTGAGCTGCATGTATCGATCAAGATTTTGGTGACCATGCTTTCACCGATCTCCATCTCGACCACAAGTGGATCATTGTGCGGCCCAGTTAGACCCAAGGCGTCGGCCTCGATGAACACGATTGGATCGGAGTTCATAGTAGGTTCCGTGCTTTGAGCTAACCATTCTCGCTTGACCTCTGATCCCCACCGGTAAACTTTGATAGAACGGACCGAGTCTTGGTAAGTCGCCAGACCTCCCATGATCATATTTATTCTTCGGTGCGGAGCTGGAGCGTTCGCATCTTCAGCTGGCTTGGGGTTCCTTTTATGGGTTAATGCTGGGGGCGGGGGCAGGGTTTCGGGTCCTTGTTGTGGCGCGGGGGCGGTGTCATACCGCTTACTCGGATTTTTGTTCTTAGGGTTAAAGAAGTGGTTATCCTTGTGGGCTGTTATTTGTCGTCGCTCGATGTCGACGTCAATTTGGCCCTCTTTGAATTTGTCGAGCAATATTTGTTGGATGGTGCGGCACTCTTCTGTTGAATGTCCTTCTCGCTTGTGGTACTCACAATATTTTTTGCCACCTTTACCTAATGGGTCTCAGACCCACTTGTTATTCCAAGGCTTTGATGAAGATGCTTCGGGATCTTGATTACTAACTGCAAATGCTTGAACATTCTTTTCTTTTTCCAACTTATCATCGTACTCCTTGTCAAAATGTTGACGAGGTTCGTGATGCTCGTCTTGTGCCTTCTCCTTTCCTTTGGCCGATTTGGGGGTCAGCGGTTCTGGACGGTTCTTCCTTGATGCCCTTTCTTTGTCTAACTCGATGTATCTGTTAGCACGGTGTAGTGCATCATCAAGAATCAAAGGCTCGTGGATTATGATGTCCTCCCTAAATCGAGAGCCGTGAGAAAGGGCATTGCGGAAAGCTGATATTGCTGTATCGTCGGCGATCAAGAGCTTCGAGACGATTCTTTTAAACCTCTCCATGAAGTCGCAGAGATATTCGTTGTTCTACTGGAACATGTTCCAGAGATCGGCGTTCGAGGCACCTCAAATCATAATCGTGGAGTGGTGCTGGAGAAAGGCAGTGGTCATCTCGTGATAGCTTCCTATCGAGTTCGGCGGGAGCCGGGAGAACCATCCTAAAGCTTCATGAGCTAAATTCTCGAAAAACTGCTGGCAGCAGCCAGTTTCGTACTCTTCTTCGCTGAAATGAGCTCAGCTAATTGCAAAACTCATTGATGTCAAAAACGGTTTTGGATCATCTAATCCATTATACGGGTTAAACTTGAATTTGTTAATGTAACGGACACGAACGCTGAACTTCCTCGAGCACTTGATCAAGATTGGGAGCGGAGCTCGTTGCTCGGTGGACTCTGGAGGAGAGTTCGTGGACCATCATCTCTAAGTGCCGTATGGTTTCGTCCTTGAGAACTCCCTCAGACTATCGGGTCCGCAGTGTTGGGGTCGGTGAACTTCCACTATGCTGGTCTTGGTCTTCCTGCTGCTCGTCGGTTGGCTCCTCTCTGCTGCGTCTATCGACGGATCCCACGATTATGGACACAGGGCGGCGTCTGTGGCTATCATATCGATCTTCCACAGATAGTTGTGGTGGGGGAGGATTGTCGGCAGGACTGCTCTCGTTTCGTCGCTCGCTCTTCCTTTGCTGGAGCTTGCTGATCTGATTCTGGGAGGCCTCCTGTGCAGCTGCAATTGCTTCGAGTCATTCGTTTGTTTGTACTTCCTGGCCGTCGAGCCGATCGAGAATGACCTGCATCAGATCATTGAGCCCGCTCCTTTGTACGGGCAAAACGTTGGGGAGAGCGGCGCTAGGGAGAATGGCGTTGGGGAGGACGGCGTTGGGGAGAACGACGACGTTGGTGAGAGTGGCGCTGAGGAGAGCGGTGGCGTTGGTGACCAGCTGGTCTGCGGCAGGTCCAGCTTCAGCGTGTGCAGCTACGAGAGGCTCAGAGGGCGCGTCGGGCGCTGACAGAGAGGTTGTGTTCGGCAGGGAGCCCTCGGTTGAGGTCGTCGTGGATGGTGGAGGCGGGACAGTTCGTATTCTCGTTTGCCCCCATCGTTGCTCCATTGGTTGTTCGGAAGTGTTGTTGAGATCTTCCTTGGAATTCGTCATGAGTTCTGAATCTTCGTGGAAATGCGGACCGTCAGTCTTGATTCGTCAAAAAGAAGCGCTCTACTCTAGGCCCACGGTGGGCGCCAATTGTTTGTACCGGGGATTGCACAATACTAAGTAAATAAGAGTTTAGGGGAAAGAGTGAAGCTGGTTCTCTTATTAACGATAAAAACGTGAGGTCGTCACTAACATGAGTCAAGATTGAGCTCGTCAGTTCACAAGAAAACTAACAAGCCAATAATGACGAGCTCGAAAGCAGAAATGAATTACACAAAAGACAATAACAGTTTTCGATGCAAAGTATTGCTCTCAGGGTATTGTGCGGGGGTCAGGATGGTGATCCCAATAAATGCTGTTTCCTTTTATAGGCGACTGTTGACCTATGGTTCCTTAGGGTTTCCAACGCGAAATGCCGAGATTACCCTCTGCGAAATGTTAATGACCTTCTCATTTCATCGGGCCCAAATCACAATTAATCTGTTTTGTTGGGCCGAGTGGCATATTGGGCGCAGTTAATGTCCAACAATTATGGTTACCAAAACGTCTATATATCTCTTGTTGGAGAAGATAAATTTTCCGTCTTATAACAGCGAATATATACATTGAAGACAGAGATATGGGTGACAAATAAGATTGGTAACAAGACCAAAGTGTTGTCGTGGATCAATTAGCGGTGGATCAGTTGAAGGTGGAACTTAGTTTCCACGTAAAATTCTTGGTAGATGAGGAGAAGAAACTCTTCGTGTTTACTCAATACGCAAAACAAAATGGCAAAAACATGGTATCCATCGTTGGAGAGGACAATGAAGTTAGGGAAGTGGCTTTTAAAGACGAATATAGACCATTTTTGTTCAATTATGTTCCAAGTTTGACTCAATTCCAGCAAGGTAATGATTTAAGCAAAGTCTATTAGCAAACCTCTTTCTTTTTTTTTTTTTGGTTTTTCTTAACTTGTTTAATTCCCTGTTAGGTGTTTTCCCTATATTCGTTGCTTTGTAATTAACACAGTTTTTTAAAAGTTTTATGATCAATGATGTTTCCTTACATAAACAAGAGTTATGTTTCAGTTTTAGCTTCTGACATTTGACAGCAAAGTCAAGACCTTTGGATATTTTTTTTTCTAGGGTTGTGGAATGAAATATCTCATGAACAAGAACATGGTTAGACTGGACCATCTGAGAAACTTTGTGTATTTTTTTTTTATTTTTGCAATCGAGGAGTTAGAAGACTGAACGACCCATTACGTGAAGAGTTTGGCCCAGTCAATTATAAAACTACTAATTTGTCCCACATCGAACAAAACCAACACTAGAAGTCGAAGGACTCCCATATAAAACAACATTTGGTGCTTCACTTCATAACTCATGGAGCCGTGTAGTGAGCACAAAGCGAACTATTCTTTCGCCTTTTACTAAAGAATACCGTGTGCTCTCCACTTTAAACGGCAGACACCTATTTTTGGAGGAGTAACTTCTTTCGAAGTTTGCTCCATTAAAGCCTCCTAGTTCAATTTTAACTAGTTCTCAATCCTAGGAATAGGTTGTGTAGTAGTATGATTTTGATTGTCTTAAGTTTGCTGAATAACAAATCCTTCTAAAGCAGATAAAATTGATTCATACCGCTCCATGATTTTACATCGCATCTCAGTGATTTCGAAATGACAAGAAACTTAACCTTCACTTTGGAGCTTTTACATTCACGCAAAAATTCTAAAACTGAAGCAAAATTTATTCTCCTAACCACATGTTATCAATTTCCTATCACAGAACTAATAATAAAGCTTCGAGCATGATAAGAAAGAAGATATACTTGTGACTTTGTTGAACACATCAACACTTGTACCAAATTGTGAGATGAGCAAAGATGATGATTGCTTATTATCGTCTTTTCTTCTTTAAAAGCGAAGCAGCACGAAGAAACATCTTATCAACTTCATCAAAGTCTGGAGACTTATCATCATTCTCCTCATCTTCTGATTTAGCCTTCCCCGGATCCCCAAAGTCTTCCTCTTCTCTGCTGTTGTTTATCGCTGGGAACTTCTCAAACTCTTCGAGAAAAAGCGGTCGCTCTGTTTTCTCGTCTTCTAATTCCGAATCAGTCTCAAAAATATCAGAAAGATCTGAATCCGTTGCTAGTTCTGATCCTGCTTCTTCTTCTTCTTCTTCTTCTTGCTCATCCTCCAAACACTCTCCGCTTCTTTCTATAATCTTCTTCAACTCTTCCGACCTCTCCTGAGTATCATCAACCTTAACATTCAGGTCATCTCGCTTCGTTTCACCTTGCGCTTGAATCAACTGAAGCTCTTGTTCAAGCCTCGGAATATACTTTCTAACCGCACGAAGCGCATCCCTGCATTTAGATTTGTCCAAAGCCTTTTTCCTCGGAAGAGTAATCCTCGGCGACATGATCTCAGTCGGAGGTTGAACATAGTTCTTCCCTCTGTACATAATCACCGTGTTCCCTTCGTGTACATCAAGCACAATCCCACCAGTCAACCTCGCTAACTCAACAGCAATCTCCTTCACTTCATCAGGCGTAAACGTTTTGATAACAACCTGTAACGTCTGATGCTTCTTCCAGTGAAGATGCATGTTCAGAATCACTCCTTGGTATATACCACGTCTCCCTACCGGAACATAGTTCTTGCACTTCAACCCCATTTTCAGATAATAAAAATGCTCTTCTGGTGTCAATATCTCAGGGTCATGTCTCGTTTCCGCTGACTCTGAAGGTTCCAGCTTCTTCATCGTCTCCATAAGACGTTCCTCTTTCTTCCGAGCCTACGGTAATAATAACAGACGTAAACACCAACATAAGAGATAACAACAAAAACACATTTTGGTTAACAAAATAAAAAGCTAACCTTTCTTAGTTTGTTAAGTATCTTTTCTTCAGATGTCATTCTTTCAAACTCTTTCTTTTTCTTCCACCGGAAAAACTTTAGCCACCGCACAACCGCTCGTTTACCTTTCAGTTTTTTCCTCTTCGGTTTAGTAGAAGCTACTACTACTCCATCTTGACTCAAACTGTTGTCAGATTTGCTCATGGAATCATCAGTCTCACGAGCTGGAGTTGAATGAAACCAAGATGATCTTAACAAGCCAACGCTCCACATTGGTCCATTAAGAGACTCCTTATGCAACAACACCTTGCACAAAATATTACCAGAGCTACTACATTATAAGTTAATGTCTGTGCAAATAAACTCTGAGCAATCGAAATTAACAGTAACAATTTTGACTCTAGAACTCAATTTGAATCCAATTTCATAGTTGATCAATCAAAAACTCGATTCACATCAAAGCAAAAATCTTAGCATAAGTGGCTCGAACTCTGTATGCTCCTAATGATTTGATGGAAGACTAGTAATACCTGAGAGAGCGACTCGTGGAATTAAAGTTGGAAAAGAGCGGCGAGGAGGAGGTTAAGAACCCTAGCTGGCGATATTTACGGCGTAGAAGCATTGAGGCCGACGTCGAAACTCTAGCCGCCGTCAGAAACCCCATCTCTCTCTGACCGACGGTGTTAACTGCCTCTGCCGCCTAGCCTAGTGCGTTTTACGGAAGCTAAATCGGCCTCTCTCTCTCCACACAACAATTACAGGTTCGTAGACCGGGTTTAACCTGTCACGTCTCGACCAAACCAATATTTCGGTTTGGTTCAGTTTGTTTTTTGGTCACGGTTTGGTTCAAGTTCTTTTTAGCCAAAAACAGACAAATGAGAGATTCTGTTGTTTGTGTAAATGAGTTTCCAAATGTTAGCTCAAAAGTAATGAAAGGAAGAAACATGATCATCTCCATGAAGACCAAATTTGCTGATCATCTTCTTGGGATCTTCTAGGGTTCTTTCCTTTGCTTCAGGAATAAGCTGAATGCTTCTCTTTGTCCTTCTCTTCCATTATTTCTTGACACACGAAAAGGTTACCAACCAAACTCCATCCGCATCATATCTGTTACGTCTGTTTCGTGTATGAGAATATATATACCACCAACACTTTCTAAAGAACAAAGGGATTCAAAAATGCATAGTAACTTCAGTCAGATCTTAGACAAAGAAATGGAAGAACAAAATTGCATTAATGTTCTCAATTTGGGTATACATTGGTTTTGTGATGACCAGAAGAACTAATCATAGCTCATAAAAATTTATAGCTAAATCGTTTGACCAATCGATCTCTGATGGGTTGCTGTCCGTATCAGGATCGGTATCTGAAGATTCCAATGTTTTGTCTAAAGATTCCGCCAAGTCAGCCTCCCAGAAGCCAAGTCTACATGCTTTCTTGTAAGTCTCGTAACCTGCTGCTCTTAACCCTTCTGCAACCATCTCTCTTAAAGAACCACAAAGTTGCTCTTCATTGTTAACAGCACTGAGGAAAGTTTCTGAAGGACCTGACTCCCAAAATACCACGATTGCACAGCTCTTGTCTAAATATTTAACATCAAACTCTTGCGCAAAGACGGGGTGCGACTTTTGTAGAGCATTCTTCAGATTTGCAGCTGTCATCTTTTTTGCTAATCCCCATATGAACACCAAGTTCTCAGAGCTTACTCTCCGGCTGTTCTTTGACCAGACTTTGACATTCTCATCGCCTGCGTTTTTAGAGCATGAGGTGATAGAGCTTTCGTGTTCATCAGAAGCCAAAGCTTGGAAATCTTCAGTCGATAGATCTGATTTCTGTATGGTACGGAGTTTTGCAAATAGCTGAGATATCATTACAGCATTCTGCCCGTGACTCTGATAGCTCTCACTTAATTTGACCGGAGAGCCTAATAAGAGAAGCCAGTAAAAGTCAATATCCATTTCACACAAATTTCATATGTTTACGAAAGCTCACAAAACAGTAATCTACATCTTTGAAAGAGAGCTCTCACCTTGATTAGCCACTTCCACATCCACAGGTGCGAAGAACCGATTCAAGGAGGACATAGCTGCAGGTAGATTACTTATATTACTTAAGGGACTAATCTCTTTCATGAACTGACTGAGATCCACAACATTAGGAAATGCAGAGCTCAATGAACTGCTGAAGTCATCAACATTTGCAGGTAGAGGACCCAGGAATTTGGCATGAATGGAAGTAAGATCTGCAAAAAGTTGAGCATAAGATTATCATCCATGGAGGAAGGCGGGGAAAAGCTAATTTACATGCAAACTAAGGAGGAGAAATTTGTGATTACCACTAAGATAATTTTGCGAAATGATAGGTTTCTGTGACGAGGAAATCAAATCGATCACTTCCCGGAAGCCACGAACTCGCCTGTTTTCTTTGTTTTCAAGATCTTGAAGCTCTCTCTGTCCAAGAACATAAATTCAGATACAATTTATTCAAGAGACCTTCACCATCATTATCAGTCATTTCCAGCTAAGGAATATCCAAACTAATCTCCCTACCTTAAAAAGATCCTTGTCCTCCTTCGAACTCATGAAGACAGTACGGACAGCTTGTGTTCCTCTGCTCTTTGAAGCGATGAGTAGAGGGACAACATCTTCAGAGAACTCAGTCAACATCTGAAGTGACAAATTCAGAAGCATATTAAGAAATTTATCAAACTAGCCATTAATATACAGACTGCATTTATCGTTCCAACTATCAACTGAGCTTATTTACCTCTAGAATGAGTTGCACTTGACGCTCACTGCAAACATCAATAGTCAAACACAGCCTTGAACCATACTGCTCACTCCCTAACACCAGTCTTCTCAGAGAGCTCACTAAATCATCTGAAAATTAAACAAACAGAAACATCATATAAAAAAAAAACTTGAAAACTGAGAGCAAAATGAGATTCATATGACATTATCTAACACTCGCTATTACACCATCTCCTGTCTTTATGCTTGACTCTACACAAGATTTTCTCCAATTCTTGACACGTGACCTAATCCTTCCAACAAAGACAGTATCAGCTACAGTAGCTGGAGAAGAAGAAGACACAGCGATAGGATCAGCTAATATCGGATTCCCCGATAGAAACTTCGATGCAGACTCTTGAGCTCTAGATAAGTATGAAATTCCTGTTCAAAATGAATTAATCAAACTACAGTTTAGAGACCAAACTCCTTAAAAGAGACGAATGAGAGGTTACAAAAGAGATAGAGCAGCAAAACTAAACCTTCATAGATGCAAGTGTTGAAATCAAATCCTTCTCTAGCCATTGATGTTAAACGTGAAGCTTGACAAGAGAAGCTATAAGAAGGCATCCCACACTTCAATTCATCCCGAGGGAACAAATGAAAGTTATATCTACAAAAACCCATAAACCCTAATCAAACAATTTGGCATAAAGGAAGAAACTTGAGAACAGAGAGAGAGAGAGAGAGAGAGAGGTTTAAGAGTCATACGGATGAACGGTGAGTTTGGAGCCTTGAAGAGAGAAAGGGCAGAGAGCGAACTGAAGAATCTGGTAACGTTCAGCGGCGTATTTAGCTTTCAAGTAGCTAGTTTGCGGCGTATCAATGGCGGAGACACGGTGCCACGCGGCGGCATACGAGCCGGTGTTTTGTAGTGAGAGAGCTATGAAGTCTGATGAATCGATGGAAGCACGAATCTTATCGAGGGTTACATGAAAGTTAGATTTTTTCACTTGCTTTACACTCCATCTTCCTTGGTTTAGGGTTTTGCTATTGCCGGCGGTGGCGCAGATTGACGAAAGGAAGCGTCTTTGCATTTTTGAGCAGCACCGGAATGGTGGTGAGAAGGAGACGGTTTCAATTAGTAACGAGATTTCGGTTCGGTTCGCTTCCGGTTCAACTTTTATGGTTTTCTAAAATTTTTGGTTTATTAGTAAATAGTAATAGTTTATACAGTTTGGTACGATTTGATTTTGGTTTGGATTATTGTTAAAATTACACAGTGTATCTCAATTTTTTTAATTTTAATTTCTCTTAAAAATACAAAACTTCACATGATTTTTTTTTGAAGCATTTTTAGCTATACGAAATTAGAATCCTTCGCATTTTTATAAATTACATTACAAAAACTAAAGGTTTTACTAAGGGGGGGAAAACATTAATTTTATTAAAATTGAAGTTGAGAGAAAACATGAATTTTATTGTAATTTATATCTTTTTTCCGGCTAGGAAACGGCTATAGAAGTCCAAAGCTTCACGCGGTTTGTATTCTGGAACGGTATGTCCTGAACCCTACAAGCAAAATATTCGAACATTAACACAAACAAACACAACGTTTATATCATATATATATGTAGAATATGAAGAAAAATGAGTGTGATCCTTACTTTGACGGTTATAAATGTGAGATTGTTCGCATACCCTTGCGTAAACCTATACCATACCCAAATCGTGGAAACAGTGAGTTGAGAAACAAATTGATAGAAAGATAGTTGTGAAAGAAAAGAAAAAAGAAAAAAAACGAATTACCCGGCAACTTGGTGATTTGAAAACCATGGCCTCCATTCATCAATCACTTTGTATCCCATTGCCTTAGTCCATGCTTCAGAGCCAGTATATGGTACACACATATCATGATCTCCGCTGCAAAGAATAAAACTTTTATTATATATTTATATGTTTTATATTCTCACTGGTTATACTTTTAGTTACCCTTTAATTCAGTTCTATGCACCTGTAAATGAGAGCACGAATGCCACTAAGAGTGAGGTTTCTATGGAGTTCGATCATGCTACCAGTGTCGTGCGTATATTCGAGTTTGTCTGAGCATAGCATCCATTTTCCAATCTCGCTTTCCTATCAAAGTTTCGAAAAAACAAACTCGAAGATGTCAAAATATTATCCATCAACAATCAACTTATAACAAAAACATATAGAGAAAATTATGATGATGAATTGGATAAAGACCTCTTTAGCATGAATCGCTTTCCTTACAGCTGGATCGTTCAACCATTTGGTCGCAACTACATCGTTCTGCATCCATTATTAACTTTTAGTTTTTAAAATAGTAGAGAAACGTATGAAATCAAATGTATCACATTCATTTCTACAGATTTTAATTTGATAAAATCAAATTATTGTTTCCAATGATCAAAAGTTAGCAAAAAAATATAAGAGGAAAGATGCATGATGTGGGTTTAATTTACTACTTACAACGCAAGGAACACTAGATTCAGCGAGGAGTTGAGACCAACTGGGTACAATGCCTGGACGCACAACGGAACCTAGAGGCCATGCACGACCAAACATTCTCTTTCTCACTGCCAATGGCCTTTCTGTTTTGCCTAGCGTAAGGAGACTCTTAGGCAGAGATCCGATAACTAAGGCGGATAGAGATGTTCCGTGGTAGCACGGTTCTAGGATGTTATATATGTTCAATGAGCTCACAGTGTCTGATACTTTTTTGATCTTATTAAGACATTGTTTACTTTGTTTTGATTGACCAGTATTATATAGTACGTTCCTTTGCACACTAATTTAGTTTCCTGCCATTTCGTATTACACATTAGTGGAACAAGAAAATAATGAAGAAAAAAACGAGGATTATTGAAAAATTGACCAACAAGATCAAACCTCATATAGTTCATCAGAGATAAGTCCCATCCCATGTGTGAAGGGAACAAGAGCATTAGCATCAAACACCTCATCAGCAACTCCATTGCCCACCAAATATCCCTATACAACTCAAATTAAGATTCCAATATACGAATACATTAATTAGCATCCTTAATATACTTAAAGGTGTTTCTTTAACTCCAAAACCATAGTGAACTTTGAATCTGAATATTTATATATTCTTAACTACTGGTCGTACCTTTAAGTTGATAACCGGATTTGTCACTTTCTTATGTTTCTTACTTGTTTTGTTTGTTCTCATTGCATTTTTATTTCCTACAACAGCAAAAAATGATGAGAAAAATTGGAGAGTAGATTATTTTCTAAGTCAGCTAACATATGCAAATTAAATGAGTTAAGATGATGACCTTTAACAACTTGAGAAGCAAGAGTTGGCACATAGATACCAGCATATGATTCTCCTGAGATAAAGAACGGATTTGACTGAAACTGTGGAAACATCTTAAACCACTATTGAACAGTGGAGGCAATAGTTAGTTTCTTGACTCACACAAAACACAAGGAATTTTTTTAAAAATTCTAATCACATTCTTATGTCACCTCGACAAGGAATGTGTAAGAATCAGAAGCGGTTTTTGTATCATTAGTTGTATAATCAGCATTTTTCTTTGAGTAAGAGAATCCTACACCAACTGGAGAGTCAAGGTATATGATGTTGGACACCTGAAAAAAAAGTACATTCTTAAAAAGTTAGAGCAATTTC
>NC_025703.1:15628176-15652765 GCF_000633955.1 Camelina sativa | reverse complement strand
ACACAAGAGAAGCTATGTAAAGCTTACCATGCTCGTAGACAAATCCGTCCAAGCTAGAGCAACCTGGACCACCATTAAGCCAAAGCACAACTGGATCTGTTGAAGCATTTCTCTCTGATTCCACAAAGTAATACCATAGGTTCTTACTACGTTCTTTATCTATTGCCACATACCTTAGATCACACACAACATTTTATAAGAAATGAAAGGTTAAACACTATTTTGAAAAAAAAAATATATAATCAAAACTTCATCATAGGAACATTAAATTTTACCCGGCATAGTGTTTAGATGGAAAAGTGCCGTTGAAACCAGGAAGCTTGGTAATGAGAGCAGATTCTGGAGCTGACCCTGTTATTGCAAAACACAAGGACAACAATATCGAAGCAACAATAGCTTCCATTAACAAACCCATTTTGATGAAGAACTTAGATTTACAATTACAACCAAATTCTTCTTGTTATAAATTTATAATAATTGTGGTATTGTATAACAACACTACATGGAAATAAATCTTGGGAAATATTGTGTGGTAAGTCAATAACAAGACATTTTTTTGGAATAAAACCATATTAGGTCAAATATGATAAAAGATAACGATGAAATCAAATACAGATTTAAAAAGAACATCATACTTAAAACAAACACATTGAAATAATAAAAATATTAAGAGGAAACAATTTTATTACTAAAAGAGAGATAATGTTATTATTTGTAAGCAAGAAAATTTAGTATCTTTTCAAATAAAAAATATTTTCTGTGATATTGTTGTAATATTTAAAATAAAGTTATGTTGTATATTTTACCATATTGAGAATCTATATAATATATCATATTTAAAATAAAGTTATATTGAGATTTTATATAATATATCATATTTAAAATTACCAATGTGATTATGTGAAGCATATATACTTTATATATATGATGATTATAAATTGATATCTATTTTTGGATTAAATTTAATTTTGTGGAGGTTTAATTGTGTTTTTTTTTTTTTTCACAAAGGGGTAATTTTATTAAAATCCAAGAAGAAGATCTCAGGTTATTAACAGCCACACCGATTACAGATACAACGAGGAGATTACAAGATACAACATAACTTGAACATACTACTGAGAGTTAAAACTACCAGAACTAGGGATTAAAACTGAAGATTCACCAAAAAATTACAGGAGCTAAGATGACTTTAACTTCAAAACCAAAAGAAGGCTAAAGGAGCCAAATCTTCTGATTGTCATCCAACTTCACACTGCGTAACTAAAATCGTTAAACCATAGGCTATCATGCCTAACCTAAGGGGAGAACTATTCACATCAAAAAGTAACCTTGACAGAACTGAGTATAGTAATCAAGGAGGGTAAGGTGGTTTGTGATTATCTTCTCTCTCATGGTCCGACAAACTTGCTCTTTTCTTCATTGGGAGTTCCTTTTTTGGATTAACATCCAGTTTTCTTTTTGAACATTCTCCTACTTCATACTTAGACTGCATTTTGGGAGGAGATCCACCATCGAGATTTGATCCTATAGACTCGTCTTTACCCGAAAGTTCAAAATGAGGAAAGGCTAAGGCAAAGTAAGACCTGATCGTTTCTTGGGATGAGGATTCTGGTTCTCGTGAATCAAAACAGGGACTTGAGCGACATGACTTGATTGTTGTGAGATAGGGGTAGAGTCCAGATCCTCTAGTCCATCATTTCTCCGTTGATTATCAGCAAATTTGGTGTTGTAACATCCGTGAACCGAAATCCCGGTTTAGGGGTTGTATCGGTCGATGCACTATGTGCATCGGTCGATGCAAGGTTGGTTTTCGCGGACCAGTTTTAAGTTAAACACTGCGTTTTGGGTTAGGAAACCCTTAAGTCGTGTTTAATCGAGCAGTTTGTCTCATTAGTCGTGCTTAGCCGTTTTTGAGAGAAAACAAAGAGAGAAAAGTGTTCTTGACCGTTCTTGAGGTTTTTGGGAGATTGGAAGTTGTTCCTATAGATATATGTAGCTGGGATCGTTGTAGGAGCTTCATGGAAGTGTTTTCTTGCTTGTTTAAAGTTCAAAATCATCTTGGCAAAGGTAAGTACAGGACCATGGCTTATCTAAGCTGGAGATTTCTCTGATCTGCTTGTTTATGTGTTGTTAGGCTTGTTAGAATGTTATGTTGGACGTTAGGAAGCTTACTTGTGGCTTGGGATCGAGTTTTGTGGTTGTAGGAATGAAGATTCGGCGAGAAGCTTCGGGGGAAAACGATGCTCGGCATGTGCGTCGGTCGATGCAACCGCGAGGACGGCGCGATAAACTTAGGGTTTTCGTGCTATGTCGAGCATGCGTCGGTCGATGTAGTGTACGTGTCGGTCCATGTAAGTGTAACTTGCGTCGGTCGATTCAAGCCTGATGTCAGTCGATTCAACCCCATTCTGGTGTCGATCGATGCAATGTTGGTGTCGGTCGATGCTTGGTCCTGGTTTGTTATTGTTGTTTGGTGATTGATGGTTGATGGTTAGAGATATCTCTATTGCTTGTGTGTATAGCCCAGTAGATGGGAGGATTGCCTTACTGAGTGTTTATAAAATACTCATGCATTGCAATGTATGTTTGTGGTGCAGGTAAAGGCAAAATGTGATCGTGGAATCAAGGCAATGAAGAGGAAGATGTTCTAGTGTCTCATTTGGTGGTTGTCTGGTTATGTTAGGTTGCTAGAATTGGGTCATTAGAACATTGGTTAGGATTGCTGGTTCTTTGATTCATGTGGATGATTATTTATTATAGAATTAATATTTGTTATTTAATATTGGTTATTGGATTATTGGTATTGTTATTTCCGATGTTTGGTGTGATTGTGGTTAGGTGGCTAGTGGGTATGAGACCACTGGTTATAGAGTATTATTATTTATTATTATTATTATTATTATTATTATTTATTATATATATTTTAAAAAAATGGGTCGGGTAGTTTCAGTTTGATCATCTTGGTTGTTGTAATGATTATGATTGATAGGCTCAAAGGGGCATCTAGAGGTAGGGTGCATAATCATGCAACAGTTAGTACAATTTTTTTTCATCTTCTCGTACTGGAAGCCAAGCATGGCTCTGTCACCCGAATTAAACCTCACCCTTCTGAAAAACCTAAAACAATCAGTTATGGAAACCTTGATTTTCACTAGGAGGAATGAAACATGATTGGTAGCCGAGTCTTCAAAGTCCAACTGCACTATTTCCCCTAAGGATCTAGCTATCATGTGGATAGTTTTAGCAGAAACATAGGAGATAGGGTGACTCCTGAGTTGAACCCAAAGATCTAAGGACGTTAAGAAATCCAAATGTGGTAAGTCATCCCATCTTTGCAAGGCGACAAACCATTTATTGAAGCTCCATGGTTCACGTCGTAATATTGATGTCAGATCTCTTTCAGACTGGAACCGAAACTGGATAAAATGGTCATCAAGAACTCTGCCATGAACCGAAAATGCTAGCCCCCAGGCTGTAGGAAGATTTGCTGCCACTTCCAACAAATTTTGATCCACATGATTAAGTGGTCTCGCTATCAAGCTTAGCCTGTTACTTGCTAAGACATCTTCATAATCTGAGTTTGGAATTAAAAGTTATGGGTCATCTCTCCCTAATGCATCGCATCCCACAGATCTTTCTCCATTTAGGCTCTCTAAGAAGGAAAACGTTGAGGTTTGAAAACGCTAGAAGAGGTTATATATATGAGAAGAGAAGGTTAAGAAAGAAAAAGGAAGAGGTAATAAAAATCTTAAGTTTACTGCAAAAGTTATCCGAACAGCAGGACCAAGGAAGAAAATATCTATTGCAGTAGAAACAAAAAGATTGAAAGTAGCGAGATAAGATGAAAGAGGATAAGTGAAGTCAGAGAAAGTCAACTTATTGAAAGAAAAAACTGGGTAGAGACAAAAAAAAACGTCTATCAAACCTCTTCTGAATAATTAAACTTATAACGAAGTCAAACCTAGCAGCCAAAGACAAGCCTATATATTTTTCCGTTCTTCTAAAGCAAAAAGAGTGTTAAGCCACCTTGGAGGTCCCATAGCTACATACGACTGAATTTTTTTTTTAATCACATTATGGGCAATAAGGGTAGCTCCTTGATTGGAATGTGAATGTGCATTCTCCTTTTTCCACTCTTTTATGAAACAGAAACCTCTTTAAATTTCTGATGCATAAAACTGGAAAGAAGGCCATTCTTGAGGACAGTTGATTGCATTGATCATTTCAAAGGCTTCAGAAGAGATCACTTGATTGATATTATGATTAACCATGCTATCAATAGCTCACATGATACTTTGAAACTTGGCTTTTAACAAACTTGTAATGTTAGAGAACGAACATCGACTATGCAACCTAACTTTGCCATTCCAATCTCTTCAAACGTAAGAAAACTCCCCTGTATTAGCAATTTTGCACCAAGCCATCCCAATATTACATTTCAACCAGGACTTAGGAGGATTAATCCAATCCAGTGAATCCTTTCCTCTATCGAAGACTTTGGAACTAGCCTGTCGAGTTTCTAAACCTTGAGCATTAACCCATAACGTTGCTTCCTCTCTGATTTTGAGAACCAAAACCATTATATCCTTTGATTTTCCATAAAAAAAAGAACTCATTTCTGTGTTTCCAGAGGTACTAAAGTATCAATGGGAAACTTTTTCTAATATAATGAGGGATTTTCTGATTCTTATCTATAGAAAGGAAATAGGAGATATTAGCATATTCAGAGACCTTATCAAAACCTTCTTCAGGGGTTGGAATCTCCGACAGCGCCCATACTTGTCTAGCAATTGAGCAAGATAAAAGAACATGATTAATAGATTCTTTTTTCCTGTCCACAAAATTGACATCTCAAATCTTTGCTCAATCCTCTACTTTCCAATCTATCTACAACGACAATTGTTCCACTTAAAGCTCTCCAGATGAAATTTTTAATTTTTGGAGAAGTATGTAGAGATCACACTTGGTTCTTTAGGTCATTAATAGAGGGCCTCATTAATGCTTCAGAAATCAGGTTCAATTTATTCAATTGACTTGCTAAAGTATACTTTGATTTAACTGAGTAATTTCCACTCTTAGTATGCATCCAACTCCAAAAGTCTGACTTTGATATCACTAGATTATTCGCTAAGATAATATCCATGTCTCTGGGATAAAATAATTCCTCTAATGAACTTTGATTCCAGTTTCTCGTGAACAAGTTAATTAGAGTAGATACCTTCAAATCCAGATTAATAAAAATATTTTTCATTAAAGTAATTTTTCTTCTTCCATCATCTAAGAGCCACATGTCAACCAAACATAAGTATTCTGACTATTGCCAATCATTATGTTGATCCCTTTCAGCAGAATTTCTCGGCCATGAAGAACACTTCTCCAAATGTAAGAAGGTCGGTATCCCATTACTGCTGTTAATATCTGATTGTTATCAAAATATCTGCTTTTCATAATCCTAGCGAACAAGCAATCAGAGTTTTGTAAAGTCCTCCAAGCTTGCTTAGCTAATAATGCTTGATTGAAAGCTTGCAGATCCTTAAATTCTAGTTCTCCTTTTGCTTTTGCTAAGCATAACTTATCCCAGCTTATCCAATGATTTTTTTTCTTATGTTCCATTGAATTCCACCAAAAAGTAGACATTTCGGAGGTAAGTTTTTGACAAGTTGTAATAGGAAGCTTAAAACATGTCATTGCATAAACAGGCAAAGCCAGAGCTACTGTTTTCACAAGTATTTCCTTGCCTCCTAAAGATAGAGAACATTCAAACCATCCTCAGAGCTTAGATTTCAGTCTATCAAAGACATAATCAAGCATATCTACCTTTACTCCACTAAAGCATTATGGAAGACCTAAATAAGATCCTGCACCACCTTCATTGTGAATTCCGTTTAGTATCTTTATAGAGATCTGAGTTTGCTGATCTACTTTAGAGCCAAAAGTTATTGAAGATTTGTTAACATTAATCCGTTGACCAGACATGTCACCATAAGACCGTAAGATACTTTGAAGATTGTTAACCTGGTAGAGAGAAGCTTTACAGCTAAAAAGGCTATCATCAACAAAGAGAAGATGGTGGATAGATGGCCCAAAATTAGAAAACTGTATTCCTTGAATTGACCCATCAATCTCAGCTCTATTCAACATGTGGGTAAGACCTTCAGTGCAAAGAACAAAGAGGAAGGGAGAAATAGGATCACCCTGTCTCAAGCCTCTTTGACGAGAGATCATACCATAAAATTGATCATTTAGCAAGACAGAGTAAGTAACTGTGGAAACACAAAACATGATCCATTGAACCCACCTATGATGGAAACCTAAAGCCAATAACAACTCCCGAAGATAATTCCATTTCAGTCTGTCAAACGCTTTGGACATATCAGATTTTATTGCCAAGTACTCAGAAGAAATTGAAGGATGAGTTCTCAGAGCATGAATCATTTCATGAGAAATTGATATATTATCAGAAATTAAACGTTTGGAGACAAAGGCAGACTGAGTGGGGGAAACTATTGAAACAACCCTTTCTGTTTTTTTTTATTATTATTAATAATATTAACTCATTAGTGGTCTGATATCCACTAACAACCTAGCAACAATCAACAACAGCGGATAACAAAAAGATTCCATTAAACCAATAAGAATTCCAACAATAACAATCCAATAACCAACAATGCAATAATCCAGAACCAACAATGAAATAACGAAGTTCCAACATCCTACAATGTTCTATCAACTCAACACTAGCAACCTAACAATAGCTAGACCACAATCAATCAAGCCTCTAGAACATCCTCCTCCTCAACGCCTTGATTCCACGATCACACTTTGTCTTCACCTGCACCACAAACACATATTGAGATGCATGAGTATTGTCATAAACACTCAGTGAGGCCATCCTCCAATCTACTGGGCTATACACACAAGAAACTGAGATTCCAATGTTAAGCTAAGCAAATAAACACAATCAACACATCCAACCAGACAAAACTCAATCATCAGATAAGACTGGTGTCGACTGACACCAGGTTGGTGTCGATCGACGCTAACACAACAGGGTGTCGATCGACACCAGCTTCTGCAGACGCGAACTGCACAAATCCGAACGTCGATTCTTTGTTTCAAATCATCTAAAAACCGTCCTAAACTCTCCCAAACGCCTCAGGAACCTATGGGAAACACGAAAACAACAAACCCAAGCAAGCAAACACCACAACCAAACAAGAAACAACCAAACAAAGGAGATCTCAGGCTTAGATCAGCCATGGTCAAGCACTCACCTCTTTTGCAGGAAGATTTGATTGAGAAACGGTGGAAACAACGCCTCAAGAAGCTTCTCCTTCGTTCCCAGCAACGGCTCTCCCTACTACAACCACAGATCTCTCCAAAAACACCAAGAACAAACCCAAAATCTCACAGAAACACTCTCCAACGCTTTCTCTCCATTTTCTCTTTGTTTCTCACTCAACGGCAACAACACAAACAAAACCCTCGACTTGGGTCATCCTTTCCTTTAAATACACGGTTTAGATAACCCAACCCCAAACAAAACCAACCAAAATCGCGAATTAAAAACAAACCCGACAAACCCAGAAATAGTGGTGTCGATCGACACCCCCCTGGTGTCGGTTGACACCCACTCTGAAAACACAATAACCGGTTCGCGGATGTTACAATTCTCCCCACCAACAAGGATTCGTCTTCGAATCCCTCAGCACCGTCCATCCGTCAAGGACCTCCGTGCCACCGTCAACACGGCCTGCACGTCCTCCGACCGGACTGAACACCGTCAGCCTAGGTTTCCCGTGCGACTCTTGCAACAGCCGCACACCTTTGACTGAACCCCGAGGTTTCCATCTAGCCAATATACTCACATCCAAGACGCTATTTCCCCATCCGTGGTCGCAACCAACGAATCAGGCCGACTCGATATCAGGCCAACCGCCTTAAGCTAGGGCATCGAGGAAGTCACTCACACACACTCCCCCCACCCTTTGCTCGCAACCCTCGAGACATACCAGCTCACTGCCAAGCCGCGGCTCACAGCTATGGTATCCACGGAGTCTCAAATATACCGCTCTTGGGTCGTCACCCTCAAGCGCGCACTTGGGTCGTCACCCTCAAGCGCGCTCTCGAATCGTCCTCCGAAGCAACATACCACTCCCACTCTCTGGCCACAAAGTCCATCGAACTATCGATATCACACGAGTTGGGCCCTCACGGCCTTGAGCAAACAAGTCTGATGCCATCGAGTATCTCCCGACTAGATCTACCTCAACAATTTCCACAATTTTTTTTCCCTTTTTAGAAACCTTCTAACTCTGGAAACCTCCTTTTTGTGGAAACTTTCTATTTATGGAAACTTTCCAAAAATAGAAACCCGTGCTATTTTTTTTTCCATGACAACAACAATCAAACATAAAGAAAAAAAATAGAAACCTGAGCTATTTTTTTTCCATGACAACAACAGTCAAACATAAAGAAAAATACTCATCTTATTAATCTAAAAAAAAATATCATAATCGTTACAACCTCAACGAAAATACATAAGAAAAAATAAGATACAACAATCCAAGCCATCAACCCGCATCCCGAGCACCACCTCATCTTGGTACTTAGTCGCATAACCAACCACCCCTAAACGACCAAGTATCAAAAGAGATGAGCTGGAATACTCCGTACCCGCTCCAGCCACGGACTACAACTTGGATCCGGCTAGACAAGTTCAAGTTGCGGCCTTCTTCTCAAACCACTTCTTAAACCTTGTCTTCAACCTCGCCTCGGGCTCCCAAGTCTGCTCCTCTACTCCATCACAGTCCCACAGGACTCTCATCAAAGGAATCTTCTTCTTCCGAAGTTCCTTGACTCTCCTCCCGAGCACCCTCAACGGTCTCGCCTCCAAAGTCATGTTGGGCTGAAGATCCTCAGGAATCTTAGCCAACAACCTATCACCCTCGTGAAGACTCTTCCTCAGCATCGACACATGAAATACCTTGTGGAACGCACGCATAACCTCAGGCAACTCCAGCCGGTATGCCACTGGTCCCACCCGCTCAACCACTCTGAACAGACCCATGTACCTCAGACTCAACTTAGTCTCTGTCAATGACCTGTTCGGACCCCGCAACATGGCCATCTTGAGGTACACTCTATCACCAACCTGAAACTCAAGATCCTTCCTTCTCTTATTAACATATCTCTTCTGCCGATCCTGAGCCTCAGAACCCAAATCTTCTCTGAGGTCTCCTGAACAAAATCCGCACCATATATTCTCCTCTCCCCCACTTGAGTCCAGCATAACGGTGTACGACACGGCCTCCCAGACAATGCCTCATAAGGGGCCATCCCAATACTTGCCTGGTAGCTGTTGTTGTAAGCAAACTCCACCAAGCTCAAATGATCTGCCCAATGGCCACCCCAATCCAACACGCACATCCTCAGTAAATCCTCCAAAATCTGGATCGTCTTCTCCGACTGACCGTCCGTCTGAGGATGGTATGCTGTACTCATATGCACCTTCATGCCCATCTCTGCCTGAAATGCCTTCCAGAACATCGAGGTGAAATTGAAATCTCTATTAGACACAATACTAGTAGGCACACCATGCAATCTGACTATCTTCCTCACGTATTTCCTAGCCAAAACTGCTGCTCCATCAGTTTTCTTGATGGCTAGAAAGTGCGCAGACTTAGTCAAACGGTCCACAATGACCCAAATCGCATCAAACGTCCTCGACACTGGAAATCCCACCACAAAGTCCTTCGTGATCATATCCCACTTCCACTCTGGAATGGGAAAACTCTGCAATTATCCACCAGGAACCTGATGCTCAGCCTTCACTAGCTGGCAAGTATCACAATTCGCAACCCAGTCGGCTACGTCCTTCTTCATCCCGACCCAGTGATAATACCGCTTGAGGTCACGGTATATCTTGGTCGCTCCTGGATGAATAGAGAACTTGCTCGAATGAGCCTCTCTCAGTATTTTCTGCCTCAAATCCTCACCCTTAGGCACAAAGACCCGACCATGCACAAGGATAGTCCCATTAGCAGAGACATGATACTCCGAACCCGCAACCTTAGAGGCATTCACCAGCCCCTTATCACTCTCCTGAGCTAATCGTACTCTGCTCAACAAATCCGCTCGATCAGCTGCCTCCAAACCCAAAGGTTCCTATGAGATAGCACACAACCTCAATGCACTAATCTCACCTACCAACGCCTCCATATCCTGCTCATGAGCCGACGCTGCCCTCTTCCGACTCAAGGCATCTGCAACCAGATTAGCTTTACCAGGATGGTAAGCTATGTCCAGATCATAATCCGCTACTAACTCCATCCAACGCCTCTGCCTCAAATTAAGCTCAGGCTGAGTAAAAATGTACTTCAAACTCTTGTGATCTGTGAATACATGTACCTTCCAGCCATACAAATAAGACTTCCAAATCTTCAGAGCAAATACTACTGCTGCCATCTCCAAATCATGAGTAGGATAATTAGCCTCTTGCTTCCGTAACTGCCGCGAAGCGTAGGCTATAACCTTCCCCTGCTGCATAAGCACACAACCCAACCCCACTCCAGAAGCATCTGTATACACAACGTAGGGTTCATTCTGCTCAGGCAGCTAACACCGGTGTGGTAGTCAACATCTGCTTGAGACTTGCAAAACTCGCCTCACACTCCGGTGACCACACAAATGTAACCTCCTTCCCTGTAAGCTTAGTCATCGTCTGTGCCATACTCGCAAAACTCGGAACAAACCTCCTGTAGTAACCCGCTAACCCTAGAAAACTCTGAATCTCAGTGGCACTTTGCGGCCTCGGCCACTCTCTGATGGCCTGAATCTTCTCGGGATCAACTGAAACTCCCTCTGCAGAAACAATGTGGCCTAAGAATCCCATCTCCCGCTGCCAGAAACTGCACTTACTCAGCTTAGCAAACAACTTCTGCTCCCGCAACTTCTCCAGAACTGCCCTCAGGACTCTTTGAATATACCAGGATGTCGTTGCTGAAAATGATGACTGACACGTATAGAAACTCTTGAAGCACGCTGTTCATCAATCTCATGAACGCAGCTGGCGCGTTTGTCAAACCGAACGACATCACCACAAACTCATAATGCCCGTATCTCGTCCTGAAGGCAGTCTTCCTCACATCTGCCTCATGTATTGGAATCTGATGATAACCCGATGCTAAGTCAATCTTGGAGAACCAAGTAGCACCCCTCAACTGATCCAACAACTCATCAATTCTCGGGAGAGGGTACTTGTTCTTCACAGTGACCCGGTTCAAACCCCGATAATCGATACACAACCGGAAACTCCTGTCCTTCTTCTTAACAAACACACGGTGAACAACATAGCACCGGTGCTCCCCACGGTGAACAACTAGGACGGATAAAACCCTTACTCAACAAATCCTCCAGCTACTTCTTCAACTCTGCCATCTCTGCTGGAGCCATCCTGTAGGGAGCCTTAGACAACGACGTTGTCCCTGGTTCCAATTATATCGTGAAGGGATCAGACCGAGATGGTGGTAACCCTTGCAACGACTGGAACACATCCTCAAACTCCTCCACAACCCGAATACCTCCAACAGAAGACTGCCCCACTGACTCCGACATCGAAATTGTAACAAAATAGGCCTCAAGCCCCTTCTCGATCATCTTCCCAGCCTGCACAGTCGAGATCACGAGACTCCCCGAAGTTGGTCTCACTCCCTCGAAAACCAACTTCCCTTCTGGACGCTCAAAGACAACTCTGCCCCTGTAACAGTCCAAATGCACCCAGTGACGATGCAACCAATCCATACCCAGAATCACATCATACAACTTCACTGGACTGATAATCAAATCTGCCGACCTTGACTCCCCCGCAATCTGAATCACCGCATCCCTCATTTGACCGAAAACTCTCAGGAACTTCCCTTCTGCAACCCTGACAACACCCGTGCTCTCACTGGAATATCCGCTGATACTAGCGCTCTCCGCGCACTCCGGAGTAATGAAGCAATGAGTTGCTCCAGAGTCAAACAGAACGTGGGACATAAACCCACCCACCGACAAGGTCCCTACACAAACCTCATGTGTTGAGAACCTATCATTCAATCACAAGCAAAAACAGACATAATCTAAACTATTGAATTGACCAAGTTCGAATCTCAGAAGTTATACATGTGATCGCTCCTGCACTGGTGCCACCGGTCTCCACAGTCGAGTACACTCGCAACGTCGGCTCGATCCAACCCACCGGCTGCACACCCTGCTGCACTCCTGGCTGACCTCCAGCATGCACCGCTGCTACTGCCATCTGCTGCAACTTGGGACAACGAGGCTTGATATGCTCCGTCTCCCTACAGTAGTAACACACTCGGGTATCTGTCCGCGGTTCCGTCACCGCCCGCTGCTCCGTCACTGCCCGCTGCTCACCTCTCTACAGACAGTTGGTCACCTTGTGGTCCCTACTACCACACCCAAAGCATCTTGCACCCCCGTACCTCTATCTCTGTATATCATCAAACTTCCGCTTCTGCCCCTGCGCAGGCTTGCCGCCCTTGCTAGGAACAGAATGCGGCTGGGACCGTTTTGGCTGCACCGAAGGACTGACCACAACCACCTGTGACCTCAAGTCGTCCTCTATCCCAGCTGCAACCTCAACCAGCTCCGCTCTCGTAGCATAGCTCCTCACTCTGCACCGAGTCCTAAGATCATCCCGCAGAGCCAACAAGAACCTCCGTACCTGAGCCGTCTCTGGCTCCCAAGCCCGGCCTGCATACCCCACAAGCCGACTGAACTCTGCATCTAGCTCCCGCACTGTACGGTCCCCCTGAGTCAACCCCAAGAACCGTGCCTCCATGTGATCAAGAGCCTCCTGATAGAAAATACTTGGAGTTAAACTCCCTCCGTGCTGTCACCGACCTCCACCACACACGTGCATCACTTGACAAGTAGTGCACTACCAAATCCACCCTAAACTAGTCGGGACACCGAAGCGACCGAAAAAGATCCTCCATCCGCTCCCTCCACTCATCCGCTATACTCGGATCCATACCTCCCGAGAAAGACCCCACTCCCACTCGCTGCAGCTGCACCATCATCTGCACATACTGAGCATCCACTACCTCGGCCCCTGGCTGCACACCTGCCTGCAAACCCGCCACAGGCTGCACCGCTGGGATCTGCCCACCAACCACTGGCGGCACCACTGGGTCCCACCCACCAACCATTGGCGGCACTACTGGAACCTGCCCACCAGCCTCTGGCGGCACTGCTGCTGGAAGCCGCGCCAAAACCTGAGCTAGCAAGCCCATAAAGACATCCTCCCTGCCTGGAGCACCCTCCGCTGCAACTCTCACACCTGGGGCAACACTGTGACCGACACCGGGCCCATCCACCCTGCTGTCACCCAAACCAGCTTGTTCTCCAGACACACTAGGATGAACCTGTGACTCCGCTACCTCCTCACTGGCCATGCTCTGGATCACACTCTCACTGGCCTCGGGAACCTGTCCCCGTCCCCGACCACGACCACGACCACGTCCACGACCACGACCACGACCACGACCACGCCCGCGACCAACAGCATCCCCACCTCTAACCATCTGTATCACCAAGAACAGAAGGCTAAGCAACAAATAATTCTAATTGCACAAGAACACAACTCACCGTGGAATCACAAAGCAGGCTCGAAGAGGATGTTCTAGGATCTCATGCCACACACAATTTACTAACTCACATAATAAACTCTAGCATGAAATTCTAAACATCAACAGCAAAAACACAGTGAACCCTAGACCTGGAACCGTAAGGGCTCTGATACCAAAATGAAACAACCCTTCCCGTTTTTTTATTATTATTAATATTATTAACTCACTAGTGGTCCCATACCCACTAACAACCTAGCAACAATCAACAACAGCAAATAACAAAAAGATTCCATTAAACCAATAAGAATTCCAACAATTACAATCCAATAACCAACAATGTAATAATCCAGAACCAACAATCAAATAACCAAGTTCCAACATCCTACAATGTTCTATCAACTCAACACTAGCAACCTAACAATAGCTAGACCGCAATCAATCAAGCCTCTAGAACATCCTCCTCCTCATCGCCTTGATTCCACGATCACAGTTTGCCTTTACCTGCACCACAAAACACATATTGAGATGCATGAGTATTGTCATAAACACTCAGTGAGACCATCCTCCCATCTACTGGGCTATACACACAAGCAACTGAGATTCCAATGTTAAGCTAAGCAAATAAACACAATCAACACATCAAACCAGGCAAAACTCAATCATCGGATAAGAATGGTGTCGACCGACACCAGGTTGGTGTCGATCGACGCTAACACAACAGGGTGTCGACCGACACCATACTGGTGTCGATCGACACTGCTTCTGCAGACGCGAACTGCACAAATCCGAACGTCGATTCTCCGTTTCAAATCATCCAAAAACCGTCCCAAACTCTCCCAAACGCCTCAGGAACCTATGGGAAACACGAAAACAACAAACCCAAGCAAGCAAACAACACAACCAAACAAGAAACAACCAAACAAAGGAGATCTCAGGCTTTAGATCAGCCATGTTCAAGCACTCACCTCTTTTGCAGGAAGATTTGATTAAGAAACGGTGGAAACAACGCCTCAAGAAGCTTCTCCTTCGTTCCCAGCAACAGCTCTCCCTACTACAGCCACAGATCTCTCCAAATGCACCAAGAACAAACCCAAAATCTCACAGAAACACTATCCAACGCTTTCTCTCCTTTTTCTCTCTGTTTCTCACTTAACGACGACAATACGAACAAAACCCTCGACTTGGATCGTCCTTTCCTTTAAATACACGGTTTAGATAACCCAACCCAAACCAAACCAACCAAAATTGCGAATTAAAAAAAAACCCGACGAACCCAGAAATAGTGGTGTCGATCGACACCCCCCTCCTGGTGTCGTTTACACCCACTCTAAAAAGACAATAACCGGTTTGCGGATGTTACAACTATTTTGGGTGAAAGAGTTGTAGCTGTGAGGCTATAATCTTGGATATCTTATTATATAAAGCTTGGTTATCAAAGTTATTAACTCACCAGATTGTAACACGTGTTAGTTTTAACGATCAAAGATTAAAGTTAAAAACTACCAGATCGTGACACGTGTCAGTTTTAACGATTAAATATTCAAGTTATTAACTCATCAGATCGTGACACGTGTCAGGTTTAACGATCAGAAATTATATATCAAAGTTAATAACTCATCAAATCATGACACATGTCAATTTTAACGATCAGAAATCAAAGTTTTCAAGGTTGGTAAAACGATGTATAAGATAATTGTAATCTTTTTTATATTTTGAAAAACTTTGTTAATCCTTAAAGGAAAAGGAATGTAAATACACTCCTCTATATAAGCAGATAGAGGATGACATATTTTTCACCAAACAAAATAATTTCGACTAGCTTTGTTTTTCTTGGTAAATTTTTCTTCTTCGTTTTTTATTAACCTTTTGTTTGACACATCATCGTTCTTAAACAAGTCTCGAAGGCAATTTCTTTGTTGTCTAATCTAAGAAACTATATAAAAAGATTCATATTACCACATGTTCTCGTCGTCGTTTCTTTGAATTTTGTTTCGTTTCTCAATTTCATAATGCATAATACGCAATCTTTGACTTTGAAATGTTAACAAAGTTTCTAATGCATAATAACTAAGGTTTTTGATATTAACAAATTTCTCACGGCGTTATTATTATTTCGATTAATTTGCAGGACAAGTATCATAAAAAAAAGATGAATACACAAATGGAAGATAACAATAAAGATTATATAATACTAGATCAACTAAATAGAAAGTGTTCTTATAGTCGAACGATAGTACGTCTTACAAGAAAGTGAGAAGCAAAATTTTTTTAAAAAAACAATAGGTTCATTAGAATAAATTTTCTCATAAAATAGAAAATAAATTAAAGAAAATATATAGAAAATTATTAATTCTGAAAAATATAAATATTCACTTCTATATAAACATAGATCGTCTCATATTATTTATCTAAAAAAATAATTTATTTACATATATTGCTTTCAACGTTGTTCTATTGGTCAATTTTTTTAATGGGAAGAAAAATTTTCCTTATTTTTTAAACTATAATATACTCCTACTTTCTACTTTTTCAGTTTGAAATAGGTAAGATAAATATGTTGACCCAAAAAAAATGGAAGATTAATATATGCATCTTCTTTTTCTAGTATTTTATTTTAAAATTTATTGTAGTAGTTTTAGATTGTTTTATTTAATTTATATTTTCTTCTTTGAATTATTTGAGATTCATATATTACCATGATTATAATTTCTCAACTTTGATTAGTTGGTCATAGACCTTTTTTTTGTGCAAACATACTTGTTACCATTCGTTGAATCTCAAAAGGAGATAAAGAGGAGAAGGTTATCAACCTAATAGTTGGATAAAATAGGCTAATCAAACACTAGCCTACAACAAACATAGATTGATTGAAAAAACATAAATTGCTGTTGATAGATCCATAGGAGCTTTTAGACAGAGGCTACATCATGGTGTGTCACATGTGTCAAAGAAACTTCCATGAAATACATTGGGAAATTTAACATTAGTTACTATCAAAAGATTTTGTGACGTTAGAAAAGGATCTTTAGTTTCATTGGTTGCTGGAGCAAGCCACTTTGAGATAGCTAAAAGACGTGAACATGTTCTTTCCACACAGGAGGAGCGCAGAGCCGAGGTTTATCTATGGTGGAGGAGGTTGGACACAAGGTTATCTCCACAAGGGAGGAAGGTGGGGGAGGTTGGACACAAAGTTATCTCTCCAAGGGAGGAAGGCGGAGCGAAGATTCTCTCCATGGTGAAGGAGGTTGGACGCAAGCTTCTCTCCATAACGGAGGAGGGCAAAACCGAGGTTTTCTCCATGGTTAGTCATACAATATTGTGAAGTAATTTATTTTTTATTCAAAATGTTTTTTGAGCCAACAATTTTGGTGATTAAAAAAACTATTCAAAAGTGAAAGTAAAGAGACATACAATAGTTGGTTTCATTAGTTCATATAGATATTTTCTAGGTGGTCGTAAATAATATATTTGTAATATACAGTATACCTAGGTGTAAAAAATACATTTTTAATGGTAAAAGATTTGTCTATGAATATAAATCAGTGTATTATAGCAAAAACAAAATTATAAATAATGTACAATAAAGTTTAATATATTTTTATTAAATTAAATTTTATTTACCAAACTTTAAACCCTCACATCGGGCGAGTCATTATCTAGTGCCATGTATATTTGTCGGATAGCGAATATCCATTTCTTTTTTTTTAGTGTTATCCAAATCCGTATCCAGATCCGGCAAATTCAAAAAATCACTATCCGGATCCGGATCTGTTTTACCGGATACAATTTTTTCTGGATCGGATCCCAGATTCGCATCCGGAAATCCGTGGATCTCGGATATTTATCCCACGGCTAGCACACATCCCAAAATAACTCCGGAAGCATTTGTATAAACAACGTAAGGCTCATTCTGCTATGCTCGTGCGAACATTGGCGTGATAGTTATCATCTGCGTAAGGCTTGCAAAACTTGTCTCATACTCCAGTGACCACACAAACGTCCTTCCCCGTAAGTTGGTCATCTACTATGCCATACTCACAAAATCCAGAATGAATCTCCTTTGATAACCCGCCAACCCAGAGAAACTCTTGATCTCTATGGCACTCTACGGTCTTGGCCACTCCCTAATGCCATGAATCTTCTATGGGTCAAGTGAAACTCCCTCTGCAGAAACAATGTGACCTAAGAATTATATTCACGCTGCTGGAAACTGCACTTACTCAGCTTAGCAGACAACTTCTGCTCCCACAACTTCTTCAGAACTGCTCTTAGATGCACTGTATGCTCCTGAGGACTCTTAAAGTATATCATGTTATCGTCGATGAAAATGATGATAGACACGTCAATGAACTTCTGAAACACGCTGTTCATCAATCTCATAAATGTTGTTGGTGCATTCGTCAAACCGAACATCATCAACACAAACTCGTAACGCCCAAGAAAGATCTCTTCCTCATTGTGCCTCATGTATCAGGATCTGACGGTACCCTGACGCCAAGTCGATCTTGGAGAACTAAGTAGCACCCCTCAACTAATCCAACAACTCATCAATCCTCGGGAGAGGGTACTTGTTCTTCACAGTTAAGACCTTGATAGTCAATACACAAGCGAAAACTCTCGTCCTTCTTTTTAACAAACAACACCGGCTCTCCCCACAGTGAACAACTAGGACGGATGAAACCCTTACCCAACAAATCCTCGAGCTGCTTCTTCAGCTTTTCCATCTCTGCTGGAGCCATCCTGTAAGACGCCTTGGACAACGACGTTGGCCCTGAATCAATTTCAATCGTAAAGATATCAGACTGAGATGGTGGTAACCCTTGCAATGAATAAAACACTTCCTCAAACTCCTCTACAACTCGGATGCCTCCCACCGTAGATTGCCCCACTGTCTCCGAAATCAAAATGGTAACCAGATAGGCTTCACGCCACTTCTCGATCATCTTCCTGGCCTGAATGGTCGAGATCAAGAGACTCCCGGAAGTCGGTCTCACTCCCTCAAAAACCAACTTCCCTTCTGGACGTTCAAAAATCACCCTACCCTGATAGCAGTCTAGATGTACCCTTTGACGGTACAACCAATCCACCCCCAGGATGATATCATATAGCTCCACGTAACTGATAATTAATTCCGCTGGCCTCGACTCCCCTGCGATCTGAATATCCACACCCCACGTTCGTGCAAGGACACTTAGAAGCTTGCCTCCCGCAACTCTGACAACTCCCACTCGCTCACTGGAATCTCCTCCCATACTGGCGCTTTCGGCGCACTCCAGGGTAATGAAGCAATGAGTTGCTCCAGAATCAAACAAGACGTGGGACATGGATCCGCCCACCAATAAGGTCCCTAAACAAATTTTATGTGCTGAGAACCCTAACATTCTATCACATGCAAAACATAAAACAAATCTGAACTACTGAATTCACCAAGTCTAAGTTTCAGAAGTTATAAATGATCGCTCCTGCACTGGTTCCATCGATCTCCACATTCAAGTATCTCCGCGGTGTTGGCTCAATCCGACCCACCGGCTGCACACCTAGCTGCACTCCCTCATGTCTTCCAGCCTGCACCGCTGCTACTGTCATCTGCTGCAACTTGAGACAACGAGGCTTGATATGCCCCGTCTCCCTACAATGGTAACACACTCGGGTATTTGCCCGCTGCTCTGTCACTGATCGCTTCTTGACTCTCTACAGAAAGTTGAACACCTTGTGGTCCATGCTACTGCACTTGTAGCATCCCAGACCACTCAGTCTCTGAGTTGCCTCTCACTTTCTCTTGGTTCCCTGCACAAGCTTGCTACCCTCTCTAGAACCTCCCTGATGCGGAGCGCTCCTCGGCTGAACTGTTGCACTGGCTACCACCACATAAGCTCTCATGTCCTCCTCAATCGCAGCTACGGCCTCAACCAACTCTGCCACCCACAATGGACCCGCAAGTCATCCTGAAGCGTCCTCATACTCCATCGCCCCACCCCATACACCAGAAGCCGACAGAAATACATGTCCAGCTCACGAACCGACCCAGATCCCTGCATCAGCTGCATGAACTGCACCTCCATCCGGTACAGTGCCTCACGAGGAAAATACTTGTGATTGAAATCCTCCACAAAATCAACGTAATTCAAGTCCCTCTACACACTCCTGACAGCCACTGACCTCCACCAAACATGAGCGTCATCTGCCAAATGATGAACCTCTATGTCCACCTGATACTCCTCAGGACACCTGAGAGACTAGAAGTTGTGTTCCAGCCTCGTCCTCCACGTATCAACCACTATAGGGTCGATACTGCCTGAAAACTGAGTCATACCGATCCTACCTATCTCCTGCAGCATACCGACGTACTGGGAATGAGATCCTGCTCCAGCATCACTCGGTTACTGCACCTCCACCACATCTGGCAGCACTACTGGAGCTTGCACCAGGACAGCTCCGCCAACCGCTCCAGAAACTGCATCAACAAGTCAGCAATGCGGTCATCTCTACAAGGAGCTCCACCCGCTGCGATCCCCACACATGGAAGCCCAGCCCCACTGGCCAATCCGGTATCGACACCGCCCCCAATTGCTCCTACGGCTCCATCGGTACCACTAACGACACCTACTAATCGCTCTTGAAACGCATGCGACTCGCCGACGCCCTTTTCTGTAACACTCTGGTCTACAGTCTCACTAGCAGTTGGGCCTCTTCCCCTACCATGACCACGACCACGACCGCATCCACGACCAGCAACAGCTCCACCTCTAACTATTATCACGACCAAAGATAGAAGGCTAAGCTCATAATTAAAACCGCATACACAAACACACAACTTACCATGTAATCTCATTGAAGGCTTGAAGAGGATGTTCTAGGACTCCATGCCAAACACAATTGACTAATTCACATAATCAACTCAAGCATGCAATCCCAAACATCAACAACATAAGCTAAAATGAATCATAGACCTAGAACCGTAAGGGCTCTGATACCCAAATAAAACAATCCATCCTGTTTTTTTTTTTAATTTTAGACATTTAGCTAGTGATCCCATACTCACTAACATCCTAACAATAATAAACAACAGCAGATAACATAAGCAATAACAACAATCCAATAAATAACTCCAATAAAGAATAACCAAATACTAAAGTCTATCAATTTCAAATCAAAAAATGTCAAGAAGCAAATAACTAGTGTCCTAACAATGTTCTACAACCAACCTCTAGCAACCTAACAAATTGTCTTTACCTGCACCACAATCACACATTGTCTTTATTTGCACCACAAAAGAGAGGTGTAACTATTACCTTAAATACTTAGTGAGGCGATCCTCCCATCTACTGGGCTATACACACAAGCGAATAGATAAACACAAACAATACATAAAAACAAGCAAACCAAACAACTCTACCATACACGTCGACACACCCAAGCTTAGATAAACCATGGTCACGCACTCACCTCTAAAACCAGCAGATCTAACAAAAAACAGCGAAATCTAAGCCTTCCAACGACCACTACTCAACACACGCTCAGATCTTCTTCTCCACATTCCAAAAACACTCAAAACTGACTCAGAAATCCTCAGAAACCTCTCAATAACTTTTTAGAATTTTTTTCTTCTTTCTCTTCTTCTAGGAACGACTAAAGTGACTAAAGAAAACTTACTTATGTTTTCCCTTAAAATACTTGAGTCCTAGGTTTCCATCAACCAAACTGCGTCAAATCGGAGAAAATAGAACTAATCCGAATACCAACCACCTGATTATGTCGATCGATGCACAAACCAGATTTCTGGTTTGCGAGTGTTACAGATACGTTCATCATAGACATTGTTTTATTTTTAGAAGTTTTTTCATTATTATATGTTGCAGGGTTTTGACATACATCTCAAAAATTATATATACATTATGTGTAATCTTTATGTTAGAATTCACATGGGTAGGAAGACCTATGTTCATTATGTCGTTTCTACAAAATAACAATAAAAAGTCATAGACTGGATGATTCAAAATCTCTCTATTTGTTGAGGATATTTTCATGACTTTTTCAATGAAAAAAGTATATAAAATTTTAAACCAATAAATATATAAAAGAGCAAGTCAATACTACAAACTGAAACGTCACCCGCAATATAACTCGTGCACGTGTATAGATTCTATAAACCGTATAAATCCGTGTATGTGTAATAAAAATACGTCGTAGGTTTATCATTTTGTAATAGCATGTGCCCATAAAAAGAAGAGAAATAAGGTTTATCATTTTGCATTACATAACTGTATATAGTGAATTAAAATTAACACTTACAACTTGAGTTATGAGTAAATGTATGAAAATATTTGGTACGTGTAAATATTTGTCAAATTTTTTAGTTCTTTTTTGCGTAAGGATTACAATTATTTTTGTTGACATTATTCCTACATTCTTTTAAGGTTTTATAGCAGCTATACGTCCCTTGAACAAGATGTCGGCAGCAGTAGGCTTTCATGTTTGTTAAATAGCATGGATCTTTCAAAGGTGGTCTCGTAAGGTCTTTGAAGAAATTACCTATATACAAGAAAATCATTTGAAAAAATTATGAAATATTCAATTGTGATTATAGAGGTGGCGATGATGATAAACAATGAACAATAAACCACATATATATGTATATAACATACATTCATGAAGGCTAGCCATGGAAACAAGGACGACACAAAAGATAGCAAATTTGAAAAATGACATTGTGATTCTTTTGACAAGAGATATGTTCTGTTGTTTTAAATTAAAAGGCTTACATATAAACACAAATATTTATACTATATACATATATATATATATATATATATTCTAAAAGTGGTAAATTATTTATGAGGGTAATCAGAAAAAAACTGTAGTTGGATTTATCTCCTCAAATATCGATGGTTTATATTTTATTTTATATTAATATTTTTTTTATCTTTTCTTCGATTTAGAATAACCTAAAAGAAAAATCAACAACATCCACATGTTGATTAGCGATATATTAGCTACAATAAAATTTTCTAAATGGGGTAACGCGACTTAGTGGAGTCGAACTACAGTGAGACCAATTGCAAATGTGATGTTGTAACCACTTGACTAAAGACAATTCCCCAATTTAATGATAATTTATTCGAGATTTATAATGTATCTAATTAATGATGACTCAAACACTACAAAAAAATACTCATATTACAACAATAAAAATTGTTGTAATAATTTAATATATCGTTGCAAATCATGACACTGCAACAAAATTGAGACACATTTTGTTTGTTGTTGTTTGGACGTTGCAAATTTGCATTTGTTGCATATATATTGCAAAATTTACAATGAAGTAACTTCTTGCTATATTTGTCGTATTAATTCAACTTACTATCGTAATAAATTTTGTTGCATAATTGTGACACACGTTTGCAACTCTAAATGGTTGCAACTTATTGTCACATAGAACTTGTAGCAAATAACATTACAATTTTCTAACAAATTAATTTATTGCTATATTTGTTGTAATATTGTAACTTTATTTACGCAGCAAATTAGTGATGTAATTACAACGTTTCAGTATAACCATAAATCATCATATTTAAGTTCCATTGCATATTCGTAAGATGCAATTCATTTTACAACATTAATTTTCATCACAGTATTTTGCTATATCATTTGTTCAGCACATTAGCTATTAATTTAATTTTTTCTAAATTAAAATATATATCTTCATGATTAAAAAGTAAAAGACATAATTCATTTATTAGATAATCAAATATTAAAATATTACAACAAGGCATAAATAAAAAATAATTACACAAATGATGTGAAATAAATTTTCTAAATTTATGTTTTCTTTTTATCACAGATGAGGTGTTCTTGATGGGTTAAAAAACCTAAAACGGCTGCAATGCCTCCTTGAGCTCGGCCTTCATTTCCCATAAGACTCATCTACATATATTTATTAAAAATAACAAAGTCAGTATATTAAACTATAACAAAACTTATACCAGTTACGACAAAACTTTATTACTAGTCAAAACCTATAATAAAACTGCGGATTAATGGAGAACTGTGTTTACCTTTGGAGAAGGAATGGAACTGACACTGTGCTTGCTAACGTGTTGTATTGATAGATCTATGGAAGCACTTTCTTAAACTATATATAAGCATGGATAAAATAAAATCGTATCTTTGATACTGAATAACAGTAGATTTAGTCAAATCTGTTAAGTATTATTCAATAATACATAAATAAATAATAATAACAAGAGGAACCGAAGAACCCGCAACACTAATTTTATGTACCACGCACACAAGCTAAAAAAACTACTCGAGTAGAAAATAATCTGTAAAGTAATATTTTATTGAACAAATTTGGATTTGTATCCAAATGATTAAGATTGATATGGGAAAATGAGGTAAGGGTGGTGGGTGAGTAACGAGGACAAATATTAGTTATTATATTGATTATACTTTATATGTATAAATATATATATATATTAGTTTAAAGAAAAGGGAATATGATTATATATATATATACATATACTATACGTATATGATTATAATGTATGTGAGATGTCAAAGAAAATAGCATATTCGGGTGACTAACGTGGACCAATATATGATTATACATATACAATATATGGTTATAGTGTTTGAGATGTCATATACATATACTATACTTCATGATTTTCCAAGTATAAGCAAAATGAATAATTGATTTATTTTGCTTATACTTGGAAAATCATGAAGTATAGTATATGTATATGACATATACCTTCTACAGTTGTTATTAAATAATGAATAATTGGTTATAGTTTACCTTCTACAGTTGTTATTAAAGCTAACAAAAGAGTTATTTGATTTAAGAAGAACATAGAAGTCCATTAAAAAAAAACAAGAACTAGAAATGTAATATATATATATATATATATATATATATATATATATATATATATATATATATATATATATAT
>NC_025703.1:15586791-15627932 GCF_000633955.1 Camelina sativa | reverse complement strand
TATATATATATATATTTTGCGAAAGAGTTATAAATTGTTGTAAATACAGATGTCACATATTTTGTCACATGTATATACTAAAATTTTCTAGCAAAATAATCACAACTCTAATCGTTGAATATTTATTGTAAATTTTGCAAGACATTTTCGCATGTCGCAATAATATTGCTAATTTGTAATGGAAAAATGCAACATAAACTTTTGTTGTTATTTTGCAATAAACTTGTAATGAAATTGTGATGTGCATTTATCATTTCAAGAATATAGCAAATTTTGTTGTAATATTTTAACGAATACAATCATTACAAAAATATTGTTGCAATAGGACTATTTTCTTGTAGTGAAACTTAAATTGTGGTTTATTCATAATTATCGTCTTAAATTTTATTTTTTAAAAGTGGGTTTAATGTTTCGGGAAGTGTTTAACTTATAGGTTTTTGCCCAATTTAGCACATTGTTTGAAGAAGATTAAACTTAATACCAAAATATACGATTTCATTCAGCATAAATTAAAGAAACCAAAATAACCGTTTACCACAAGCAAACCAAACCGACTAATATAGGTCAGAGTATCCAATACTCATTACAATATGTAGTAGTCTAGAATTGGAAATGATTCTTTCTTTTTTTACTTAGATTTTAATAAAAATTTGGAACCATGTTTGAGCACTTTCCAACGTAACCCTTAGGCCTCGAATGGCAACCCGATTCGGGTGCGGTGTGATGACCGTAATCGACTGATGCAACCTCGTGTCTTCATCAAAATCTCTAGAAGTATCGACCGATGAACTCCTTGCATCGAACAATGCAGCCTTGCGTCTCCATCAAAATCCCTAGCTGCGTCGATCGATGCAAGGAGTGCATCGATCGATGCAAGGAGTGCATCGATCGATGCAGTCGCGTGAAGCATCGCTGAACGCGATCTCCTCCGTTTCTTCTCGGCTCCATGAAGCCGAATCCAACCTCAAAAAGCCACAACCACCACGACAACCAAGCACAAACAAGAACACAAGCAACCAATCATCTAAAAACACCCAAAACACACCCAAACACTTAGATAAGTCATGGTCACGCAATCAAATCTAAAACCAGCAGATCTGACGAAGAACAGTGAGATCCAAACCTTCCAACGACCTCTACTCGACACCCACACTCAGATCTTCTTCTCCACAAACTTTTTAGAAATCCTCAGAAACTTCTCAAGAAATTTTTAGAATTTTTCTCTTCTTTCTCTTCTTCTAGGAACGACAAAAGTGGCTAAATAAAACTAAGTGGCATTGAGCTTTCCTTTTAAGTACTCGAGTCCTAGGTTTCCATCAAACCAAACCGCATCAAATCAGAGAAAATAGAATTAATCTAAACACCAACCGCCCGGTTGCATCGACTGATGCACTCCACTCCCTAGCGTTTATCGATGCACAAACCAGATTTCTGGTTCACGCATGTTACAAAACCGTTCATCATAAACGTTGTTTTATTATTATAAGTTTTTATTATTATTATATGTTGCAGAGTTTTCACATCCATCTCAAAAAGTATATATACATTATGTGTAATCTTTATGTTGGCATTCACATGGGTAGGAAGACCTACGTTCATTATGTTGTTTCTACAAAAGAACCATAAAAAGCCATGGACTCGATGATTCACAATCTCTCTATTTGGTGAGATTGTTTTCATGACTTTTTCTATGAAGAAAAGTATATAAAATCCTAAACCAATAACATAATAATCGAATTTGTTAACAATCTACGATTTTTTTTTTTAGTTGAATAACATAAAACTTTTAATGATTTTATAAAACTCTTAATCCAATGACACTAGATTTTTGAATATTTTAGATAAGCTTTTACAAATCTACAACTACTAACACCAAAATTTAAGAGAGGTTTAAATAGTCTTGATTGAATAACAACATATTCTACATAATATTTAAAGTCATTAAAATTCTATTTAAATCTCAAACTAATAAAAGAAAAGAGAATTTGGAAGAGCTTAGTTGGTTATTTCACATATAAGGGACTGAAGAGCCTCAAAATTGTCATCACGTTTTGTAAACAAATTTCACATTAAAGGTTTGATTTTTCTTCAACTTGGTTATTTTCCTCTCTTAAGAAAATTCATTCCATTGGTTTGGGAGCTAGTAATCTTATAAAGGACTGAACATAAGCTTATTAGTCTAAGATCTGACATTAGATTGGAATTCCTGATCTTAGGAATTAGACAGAGCTGTGTGTAATTCCATTCAGATGGAAATGATCCAGTGTTAAAAAAGCTCTGCACTTCCTCTGTAACCTGAGGACCTATGATTTCCCAATAATGTTGAAAGAACAGGCCTATCATACTATATGCTCCCGGAGTCTTAGTAGGATTTATTGAAAAAACCGCTTTTTTAATCTCTCCACTAGTCACTTTACTTATTAAAAATTCATTCATCCGAGCATAAACTTTAGGTTGAAAATCATGGAATAACCAATCAAAACTTCCTAGAGTAGATGATTGGAATAAATCCTTGAAGTAAGTGATAACAACCTCTCCTTTAGAAGCTTCTGATTTTTGAATGTTACCATTGACATCCAGCAAGGCATGAACTCTATTTCTTGATCTATTTGCCTGAACAGAAGCATGAAAAAATTTCGTGTTACAATCTCTTTCCTGTAACCATTTTTCCCGATTTTGTTGACTCCAATAAGTCTCTTCTTCTCTATAGGCTAGAAGCAACTGATTCTTAAGACCATGAACGGGAAAAGAAGAAGGAAAAGAGGAAGATTGTTCCTGTTCTAAAGCAGATTGAAGCTGATTTATCTTTGCTAAATAGTTGAATTGGTTTTCCTTTTTCCAATTACTTAAAGTCTTCATGCATCTTCGAATCTTATCTGAGACTGAAGAGAAAGGAGAAGAGTAGTTGTTGAACCAAGATAAGGAGATAGCTTCATTAACCAGAGGTTTATTTAAGAGTCGTTTATCAAATCTGAAATTCTCTCTTTAAGGGCTATTTGAGGATAAAAGCTTGACAAGAACAGGCCTATGATCTGATCCTCTCTTTTCTAAAAATTTCTGATTGGAATCTGGAAATAGGTGAAACCAATTTTTATTTCCAAAACATCTATCTAATTTGCTCTGGATCCACAAATCGAATCTCTTACCTCCCCAAGTGAAGTTATTACCATACGAAGGTAGTTCATTCATATCACAGGTTCTAAGCATATCAGCAAAAGGTAAGAAAGAAGCCTCTCTTCTTCTAGCCCTCCTATTTTCTCTCCATTGTTCAGAATTTCATTAAAGTCTTCAACCATACACCAACTTTCTTTTCTTGTTAGTCCAATACGCATTAGTTTTTCCCAAACTAATGGTCGAGAAGTAAACATCAGATCTCCATATACACACGAGACAAAGAATTCTATTAAACCAAACTTAATATGGAGGTCTAGGAGGTTCTTATCCACAAAGAGAAAGGTGATATCAACACTGCTTTTCCAAAATAAAGCCAAACCTCCACTCCTTCGTATAGGGTTGATAGTAAACAGTCTATCATAGCCTAACCATTCCTGTATATCTACCAAAACATTACTACTATTCCTAGTCTCCATCAAAACAAAATCTCAAGGAAATGTTCTTTACGTATTTCCTTGAGACGAGGAATTGTCAAGTCTTGGAACCGTCCCAATCATTGACAATGTCAGCTCAGTAGACTCATTAGATTGTAGACGGTCCCTCAATTGGGACCATCTTTTGGTTTGTGATCTTAGCCACTTTGTGAATCTTATTTTCTTCTATTGGACATTTCCTTTTACCCAACAAATTTATTCCTGAATCTAAGAATAATTCAGAATTTATTGGAGGATAAAAGAATACCTTTTTGTTTCGTGTTGGCTTAAGAGATTTCTTCCTGTAGGAAGAATTTGTCTTTGTTGTTCCAGAAGTGCTAGCATCTGAGTTGAGAACATCGTAGGCATAAGATTAGTCCAAACGAACTTCATAGAGATTTGCTAGTTCTGGAGGAGCCCTTGGAGAAAGAGAAGGTAGGTCCTCTTTAAATTCCAAGTTCTGTTCTGGAGTTTCAAGTTGAGCATTTGTTGAGTCTTCATACAACATGGGTAAAACTGGATTGCTGGTCTTCCCGATTTGAGGAACCGAGTCTTGCTCAGTTTGAAAATTCAGAGCCGGATAATTAAAAGAAGCTAAGACCGTGGATCTATCATGAATTAAGTGTTATATCTCATTACCAATGTTTTTAAAACCGGACCGAAAGGTGAACCGAAAAATCTTTCAGGTCACTAGGTCAACCGGTCGGACCGGTTGAACCATGGGTCAATTAGTTTATTGGTTTGTTTAATTTTTGTAAATATAAAATCTACTTTTCTATAAATATATGAACAAAACATACATAATGAAGTACTAAACAACTAAACTTAATCATTTAAATGATTAGATAAAATAGCTAAGTAATTTTTCTATAAATAACAACATTTAATTTTAATTTGGTTAGAGTTTGAAGTGTGATAAAAATAAAATATTTTAATTTGATACTAACCTGTTGGTCCGACTCGCCGGTTCACGGGTTTTTAGTGGATATTTCTGATTTTTGCGGGTTTTTAGTTGTCCGGTTTTTAGAGGTAATCCGAACCGGAATGTCTACCGGGTCGCGGTTGCACCGATCTAACCGGCCGGTCGGATCCGGGTTTAAAAACATTTCTTGTTACCTTGAAATTAATATTTTGAAATCCAGACCGGACCGGCCGGTCGAACTGGTTTAACCACGAACCAGAAGCTATCTCGGTCCGGATATTACTTAAAAACTGGATGCTAAGAAACTCGGATAAAACCGGAAAAACCCAACTAAAATCCGGCAATCGGCGGTTTAACCGGTAGTCCGATTCAAGTTTAACTTAGACGAGCATACATAAAAAATAAATCATGTACTGCTTCCTCTGTTCTCGTTTGATGTGGGACAAAATTTGGCTTCCTTCTTTTTTCTATTCAGTCACAATTTATTTTAATATTAATTTATATGGAAGATAGAAATAATTTTTAATTAGTCTTCTGATATTCTCCTGTTATATCTTGCTGTTCTTGTTTAGATTTAAAATAATAAGAAATAGAATTTTATAATTATTGCTCAAAAATATATACTAACTAGATGAAGATCCGTCCGATATGCGGATTAAAAGTTTTATAAATTAAATTTAACAAAATTTTATTAAAATTTATATGTTATTTATAAATTTTTATTTTTGTTATAATACACTGATTTATATCCATTTATTAATCTTTTATGTATGTTACTATTAAAAGTGTATTTTTTTACACCTAAATATACTCTATAGTACAAATATATTCTTTACCACTACCTAGAAAATGTCTATATAAACATAATATACTAATTAATGATGTATCATCACAATAATGTATGACCGCCATGGAAAAAATCTCGGCTCTGCCCTCATCCCTTATGGAGAGAACATTACGTCCAACCTCCTCCACCATGGAGAGAACCTTGGCGCAACCTCCTCCATCATGGAGAGAACCTTGGCTCTGCCTTCCTCTCTTGGGGAGATAACCTTGCGTCTAACCTCCTCCATCTACCTTCCTTGGATAGATAACCTTGTGTCTATCCTTCTCCACCATAGAGAGAACCTCGGCTCTGCTCCCCTCCTGTGTGGAGAGAAAATGTTCACGTCTTTTTGCTAACCATTGAAAGTAAAAACCTTTTTCTAACGTCACAAATATTTTTGATAGTAACTAATGTTCAATTTCCCAATGTATTCGTGGAAGTGTCTTTGTCACACCATGATGTAGCCTCTGTCTCTGTACCACCTCAACCGCCACCTTACTTAGTGAGCCCATGTCAACTCTCAATCCATGGGCTCACCTTCCAAAGTGGGCCCTACATCTATTCCCGGCTCATGGACCCACCCATATTCGATGGACGGTTTGTAAAGTCTGGGAGGCTTTAAAAACTTGTTTAGCGACCTTACAAATCAACAAAATGATCTTTTCCTGTCTTTTGTCCTCACTCTCACAGTTCTGACAATCACTTCCATGAAGGTCACCCATCATGAAGTTCTCTCAGGACCTTTGTCCGAAAAATAAGTGCATTTTGGTGACGCATGTGGCCAAATCAATTCTTTTTTACCTTTTCGCAAATCAGGGTGTCAGAATCTTTGAGCTCCTATGGATCTATCAACAACGATTTATTTTTTTCCAATCTATCTATCTATTTTTGTTGTACCTTTGTGTTTGATTAGCTTATTTTATCCATTCATTAGGTTGATGAGCTTCTACTCGTTATCTTCCTTTGAGATTGAATGAATAATGGTAACAATATGCTTGATAAAAAAAGAAGGGTTTATGGCCAACCAATCAAGGTTGAGATATTATAAGAAAATTAATTTAGCATAATTAAAGAAACAATAGAAAATTATAAGCATGGTAATATATGAATTCCAAATAATTCAAAGATGAAAATATAAATCAAATAAAATAATTTAAAAATACTATAATAAATTTTAAAATACAGTATATATTAATTTTTTTTGGGTCAATTTATTAATCTTACCTATTCCCAATTGAAAAAGGAGAAAGTAGGAGAAACTTTTGGTTTAGAAAAATAAGGAAAATTTACCTTCCTATTAAAAAAACATTTCCCAATTAAACAAAGTTGAAAACAGTGTTTTTGAATAAATTATTTAAGTATGAGACGATCTATGTTTATATTGAAGTAGTATTTATAAAATTTAAAATTAATAATTAACTGTATATTTTCTTTAATCCCTTTTTCTATATTTTTTTGTAGGATTAATAACTTAAAATTAAAAATAAGTAAATAATATTATAATTTCAAATTTTATTATATATATATATATATATATATATAAAATCTCCTTATAATTATTTAAAAAAACTTTGTATTTTTTTTTTTATAAATTCTGTAATTTTTGATAATTATCTTTTTACATTATTAATATTTTTTAAAACAAAATATTTTATTTTTGTTGTAATCAAATTTTTCTAATTAAATATTAACTTTTACACATGTCAAAATCTGAGATTGATAGCTTGACACATGTCAAAATCTTGTTAATGGCTAACTTTCAAAACTCAACTTTATATAATAAGATTTATAAATGGTAGATATGGAAAATTTTTGTTTGGATATTCATAAAACCAAAGTATGAACATATATATATATATATATATATATGAAATTCAGTAAATTAATGACCCGCGGTTGGACCGGGTTGACCCGGTGACCTGGTGACCTGGTGACCCAGAAGGTTGTCCGTTTTGCTTTCCGAGTCGGGTTTAAAAACATTGCTTGAAATTCTTTATGCTTCTGAAGAAACAGAGGGAACTTCTCTCGTTCATGTGTGAGCCGCCGGCAAAAGTAACATCTCTTATGAATCCTTTCATAATTATATAAGATTGTAACAGCTTCACCAGAAGGAAGAACCATCACTTTGGATCTTCGAAGTGATTTAAAAACATCAAAAAGTATCTTAGCTCGAACGAAATCCTGATTCTGAGAAATTGATGGATTATAATCGAGTTGAATAACTAGTCTTGCAAATTCTGCGGAAACCTTAATTGCTTCAGCGTGTGATGGTTAACCGGTATATTACGAATTTGAACCCATATTGGAATTGATTGGAGGTAAGTAGGCGGAGGTGTTTCAACCCATCTATCAAGGACTATTGTCCACTAGTTATACGTATGCACCCCCAAGTTGAGTATCTTTTCCAAATCTTGTTCGTATTTGAAGATGAATTGGAATTTGTCTTTAGAAAGAGTCACTCCCCTAACTCGGTCATAGATTAGCCACTTCCTTGGCATATCCAAAACTATATCTGAAACGTTTTTATGGTCAGGATTCAGAATTTTACCCATTTATATTCTTCAAAAAAAAACTGAGACAGATCCGGCAGATGGAATGGCTCATCTGCTTCTTCTAACAACATGGCTTTAATCATGTTATCAATCAAGGAAGACATACTTTAAGATTTTCTGTTTGATTAGGGAGAGTTAGTCAAATAGCAGCAGAGACTCAGAGTATGAAGAAAGCTTCGAAGATCTTGGAGAAATAGAATGGATAAGGAGTGGAAACCCATATTATACAAACAAAGATGTATAAGAGACTCTAGTACCCTCAGAGTATTCTAAGCCCAAAAAACGGAAGCTTTTTGCATTAAAGAAATATTCTCTGTATGAATGGTGAATTTACAATAAAGTTTTTTTTGTAGTTTTTTTTGTAAGAATTCTATATAAATATTATTTTTTATGGTTTGCGAAAGTATTGATTGTATGGTTGTAGAGTTTTAATTTATATGTTCATTGATATATTTGTATTATTTGTTATTAAATTAATAAAGAATGATGTTAATATATTATTTTAAAATTTTAATTATTTTAAATAAATTATTCTAATTAAAATCTGTAATAAAATATTTTCAGAAAATTAAGCGGTGGAAATACATAAAAGTAGATTATGAGAAATCAAAATCATTTTTCTATGACATAAAATAGTTGAAACGGTGGGAAAATTTTTCATCTACTATTCCACCAAAATTTATGACGGTTTTTCGTATAAATTTTTTTGTTTGAAATTTCATCCGTTTTAACATATTACATTGTCCAATCATCAATTCTATAAAGAAATGGTAAAACGGTTAAAAAAAAAATCGTCTGAAAAATGTTTGTGGAAATTTACATGTTTTTTTTTTATTTTGTAGCGAATTGTGACGCGAATGTATGTCATCACTCAGCATTAAGCTAGACTGATCATGCTTAATGTCTCTGATGATCGTAAGAAAGTTAGTGGTGTTGAACCTGTGAACGACGACATAGTTCATGAGAAAATATCAACACGTTGCACATCTATGGCCATGAAATCTTAAATACAAGATTATAAGTATTGGTTATTTGAGTTCGAACTATTTCTAATGCTAACTAAACCCCTACCTACAAAATTCCAGTTTAACATAATGCAAAAATAGAACCATAATTAATTATGTCATTTTAGCATGTAAAACTTTTATGATTTCACCGGTAACAAAAAAAAAATGTATCAAAAACTCAATAACATTTCTTAAATCAATAAAAATTTAACATCCTATCTAAAAGGCATACATAAATTATGAGTCTTTCACCAAACAAAACAACAATCTTTCACCCAAATTTCATCCAAAATACTAATACACAAAACCCAACAATGCTCAAAGAGACTCATCGACGATGACGCCAATCAATCTCAGCCGTTCAAATTTCTTGCAGCACTTGTCAATCATGCCTTAAAACCTTAACAAGTCTCTCTCTTCCCCTTTTTAAAAACATTTTACAATTTTTCTATATTATCACTTCCTTCGTCTTCTTCAACTCCAATCCTCACCCTTTCAATTTTTCCCACTACGCCAGCAGTCCACGGCGCCATTTCACGGTGGCCCGGTGGTGCTTTCACCCTTCTCCGTCACCTATCATCGTAAAAATCAAACCTTTATAAAAAAAAAACTTCAGACCCAAAAAAAAAGAAAAGAGAATGACTTTGATTGCTTCTTTGTCTCTCTCACCACCACAAGCTATACAAAGACAATCACTTTCGGATTCTAATCGCTTCAAATGTCAATTTCGTTCTTCTTCTTGTTCACCTCTGTCTTCTCTTCATTCGTCATCGCTTAGTAACTTTCTTGATTTTAGACAACGGCGGAGACAGGGCGGCGGATTGGTGCCGGTGGTGGCGTGTTCAACGACTCCGTTTATGGGTAGAGTTGGTTCACATTGGAGAGATGGGAACATGTCTCTGTTATCTTTCTGTGGTGGAACTGATGTTACGGAGAGAGCTGACTCGTCTCAGTTTTGGTCTGCTTTGCTTCCTTTTGTTGTTGCTCTCACCGCCGTTGCTGCTCTCTCTTACCCACCTAGTTTCACCTGGTTTGCACACTATCTCTCTCTATCTCTATCTCTGTAGCTTAGCCTTGAAGAATCATAGCTTCTTGTATGTCTTTGTGATCTTCTTTAGTAATGCAGATGTCATATATGGTCTTGTGCTTAGTTTACTCTGTTGTTTAGAGAACCTATGTTTTGAATGGGGTTTTAAGATGAATATCAGATGAAATGTTTTCAGGGTATCTAAAGAAATGTATGCTCCTGCTCTTGGAGGGATTATGTTATCTATTGGAATCCAGCTTTCAATTGATGATTTTGCTCTTGCATTCAAAAGGTACTTGGGGACATTTCTCTTACCAGCTTCATGATCACTTTTAGTTTTAGCAGATCTTGAGAACATTATTTTTTATGCAGACCTGTGCCGCTATCTGTTGGGTTTGTTGCTCAGTACGTTCTGAAACCGCTCCTTGGGGTTTTAGTTGCTAATGCCTTTGGGATGCCGAGGACCTTCTATGCTGGTTTTGTACTCACATGTTGTGTGGCAGGGGCTCAGTTATCTAGCTACGCGAGTTCTTTGAGCAAAGCAGATGTGGCCATGAGCATTCTTCTCACTAGTTCTACTACTATTGCATCTGTACTCTTTACCCCTTTGCTAAGTGGTCTTCTGATTGGATCGGTAGTTCCTGTTGATGCAGTTGCCATGTCCAAGTCCATACTACAGGTAACAAGGTTTTAGGAGTATGATCTTGAAGAACCTATCATTGTTATCTTTTAAGGTCTAACGAAAGGTTTACTATCTTGTAGGTGGTGCTTGTTCCAGTCACTCTTGGCCTTGTGTTAAATACTTATGCAAAGCCTGTGGTCACTCTTATTCAACCCATGATGCCGTTTGTTGCTATGGTGTGCACTTCATTGTGCATTGGAAGCCCACTTTCGATAAATCGCAGTCAGATTCTATCAGCTGAAGGTCTTGGATTGATTATTCCAATTGTTACATTTCATGCAGTAGCATTTGTATTGGGATATTGGTTCTCTAAGATCCCAGGCTTACGGTAACTCCTTAATCCATGTTCTTTTTTTTTTTGTATCTCTTCAATATTTTCTTTTATCCATAGAACTTTGAAAATTTATTGGGTTTGTTGTTGGATCTTGTAACTAGGCAAGAGGAAGAAGTTAGCCGGACTATCTCACTTTGCACGGGAATGCAGAGCTCCACATTAGCCGGGCTCCTTGCTAGCCAGTTCCTTGGTAGCAGTCAAGCCGTTCCAGCAGCGTGCTCTGTGGTTGTAATGGCCATAATGGGTCTATGCCTTGCCTCTTTCTGGGGCAATGGGTTTCGAATCAGGGACATTCTATCGCTATCAACACCGCAAAGCAGTGGCTACACCGCTGAATCATGAGCAGTATTCAGCAGCAACAAACCTGTGTAAAGCAAGGGAACCACAACTTGGGACATTGATGACAAATGCTTTCCAGTCTTTTTGATTTGATGTACAAACAGCATTTGGGAAGTAAAGATAAGGTTTAGAGGGGATGGTATAGGTAGTGTAGACCAATCATCTTGTATGTAGTTTGCTAATTGATGGTATAAAAGTTGATCTTTTGTTGCCTCTCTGTGAACTCTAACCGCAAAATTCAGTGAAAGCAAGTACAGAAGAAACCAATGAAAAAGTTGTACAAGCAAGAGCCTAAGTAATCTCACATTTGGTACGGATCATCATCTAGTTATCAATTGACAATGAACTACTTAACTTGAATCATCTGAAATATAGTTAAGAGGCTTTCAAAGATTATATGTTCTTGCCTCTCGCTCCCACTTCATTGACATAACACACTTGAAGACCCACTATAAAACAAGGGAGATTAATGTTCTTCATTCAACTTAGTCTTGCTGCTTGAAACTTCACCATCACCAACACAATGATCATCAGTCTGTTTGAGTGCTGGATACTTAACCGCATTAAGCTCGATCTTGCGCAAAGCAGCTTTGCCTAAATCGACACCACACGCATCCGAAAGCCTCACCAAATACAACAACACATCTGATAACTCTTCACCAAGATGAACTTTCTCTTCCTCTTTCCAATCTGGACAACCTCTTGCCACTTCCCCTTTCCATTGGAATATCTCTGATAGCTCTCCCACTTCACCCACCTACAACATTTTTTCAAAACTCTTATAATCTCTCTTCATCTTTTTTTTTTTCAATTCACTTATCAAATCATTTCAAAACCATACAAAACACACAAGAAACACATTTATAGTACAAAAAAGTTTCGACCTTTAATAAATTCAACTAGATTGTAGGGTATAGAGAGGTATATGGGGACAAATCAATGTTGAACACTTTAACTAAAGAAAAGGAACAATCACATGTTCTTGTCGTTGTCTAATGTCACTTGAAACTTCACTTGTCTTCAGATCTATGAGTCTCCCCACTCACAAGTTACAGTCAATTCCAATGTTATAAAGCTAAAACAGAGCAAGTCACATGATACTTACAAGAAAAAAATGAAAACTTTCATGGAAAACAAAACAACAGATGTAATAGAGAAACAAAAGCTAACATTTTTTTTTTTTTAAGTTTAATCATCGCATGAGACACAATCAAATTAAGAAAACAAGACTCAATTCAATTTGTACAAGAGAGAAGAGATACCATTGCAAGGAGGAGATTCCTTGGACTGTGATACTTCTCCCAGTCTCTAGCTTTTGCAAAATCATCCATTTTCTTACTCAGAGTCTGAAGAGAGACCTCATTCTTGTTTTCTTCTCCTCCTTCTTCTCCCTTTTTCATTATCAGTGAATCTAAAACACACACGAAAGACTTAAACCCTTGGCTTTCTTATGCGTATAGTTTATATTATATCAGAGGGTTTTTGAGTATATATGATGAGAGTTGGTGGAGAAGATGACCGGTTACCGGATGTTTCCTGTCGGATACGAGGCTGCTATTATATTAAACCGACACGTGGCAGCTATATTACTAATGTGTTGACTTGGCTTTGTCCTATTTGTGGGGATTGGGAAATATAATTGAAATAGAATCTTGTTTTTTTTTTTCCTAAATTTAATTATTAAAGTTTAATTTATCAGATGGTTCTAATTCATATGCTTGTTAGCTTTTTGCTTACTTTATTCTTGTCTAACTATATAATTTATTCTAAAGACACTGTAGAAATGTTATACCATTTCTAATTAGGTAAAGATAAATTGAGAGAGATAACTTACTTTTTAATATTAAAGTAACAAAATATTGGGTTTTTTAGATTAAATATTTAAGGAATCTGATTCTTTAAATAAGAGAATGAAAAATAATAATGACTTTTGAGATGTTTCACTATATGAGATTATGAGATGCCAATTTGAAAATGACATGTCACAAACAACTAGGTTACTAGCAGTTTCTTCAAGATCTTCAACATTTCTTTTTGTTTTTCATTTGAAATATTTTCTGGCATAAAATAAAAATGATATAGATGATAAAGTAAAGGTAATGATATTCTTTCAAACATATTTTATGGAGTTAGTGAAGATAATGACAAGCCTTTAGACATGAAAACATATTTCATAATATTTTCAGTTTTGTTGTCCTTTAACGTATACTAGAGTTCTACTCAGCACGTTGGTGCATAGTTTTTCATTATTTTTGAAGATTTAGAATTTCGTACTTTAGAGTTCTCTATTTGATTTTTAAATCAAAGTAACGTTCTTTGACATGTTATCAGTCATCTTCAATTGGTGATTATTGTTGACTTGTTGGATGAGTGATCTGTTTTTGTCCAAAACTTATTGTATTTGTCTGAAATAATGTTAAATAGTTTATATATTAATCAAGTTATGTAAAACATATTTAGTCCAATTATGTATATACCTAATTCATGATTCATGTAAGAATACTTGATAAATTTTGCAATGCTTTATATGTCCTGAAAACAATAAAAAAATATTAATTAAACTAATAATTGGAGTTTGATAGTTATGAGTTGATAGATTCACAATGTTTTTGATGATCCAGTAAAAAATACATTAATATACATTATATTGGATAAAATAACATGAACTAAAATTGTCAACAAAAAATCATTAAAAAAACATCATAAAACATAAAAAAAAGTTGGAATGAAACAATTGATATGTTGTTAAACAAATGTATGACTTTATATAATGAGGAGAGGGTGTGGATTTTTAGAGTTAGTAAATTTAAATCTTCTAGAAAAATCTTTTTTTAGGTTTTAGAGAAATTTAAGTGATTTTCTAACCATTATCTAAATATATTTAGAATATTTTAAGGTAATTTCGGATTTTAAAGTAATTTACTAAAACTAACTTATGGAATATACTCTTTGTAATTGATTTTGTATAATAGTTATTAGAATGATTATGAATTCTTTAAAATTTTATAAAAGAAACATTATTTTGTAATTTCGATAATATAGTTAATGTACTCGAATTTTATTATTGTTTTTGCTGTATTGTAGTAAATTTTATATAGCAATCTCTTATTCTCTTATTTTAAAGATAATTAAAATCGGTACTAAGAGCATTAATTAGGAGCATTAATATGAAAACTTACCATAAAATTTGGTTATTTATTATAGTAATTAATATGAAAGATTGTTTTTCCATACAAATAGTATTGTTTGTAATTGTTAAACGATTTATTAGGAGCATGACAAGAAATTATCATAAAAATCGCCTATTTATTATGACAGTTAATCAGTTATTATGAATTTTCCAGAAAAATAGTATTGGTTGTAATGTTAAACGATTTTATAATAGGCAAATAACATAGTTTTTAATTTTCTGCACAATTTTTGGTATATAGGATTTTATTGGTTGTTTATTTCTTATTTTAGAGGATTTTTTTTTAATTGCCACCAAAATTCGAATAAACCTCTGAAATGATCCACGTCCATTGGTTGTTCCCGATCCGAACGGGTTATTAAGATTTCCTGATCCGAATAGTATTATTCATGGTTAATTAAATTTTTGATTTTTTTAGCCTCAATTACGCTTTCCGCTTTTTTTTTCTTGTTCTCCAAATTTTTTTTATAAAAGGAGCATTACATGGAGTTCTGTTTTTTTTTTTTTTCTTATTTGGTTTTTTAGCTTCCTAATTAATAGTATAAATTGCAATATAAAATCTGTTTGACTTTTGACATGGTCTTGTGATTTCAGTTTTGTAAATTTGTTTTTTTCTAGTGTGGTTAACTAAAACCAAACCATTTCATTAATAGATATACATACAGTAATGGATGTCGTAAATAAAAGATCAACAAAATTGATGGCAAATCACTAACTCGGTTTTGTAAAAAACCTCCCAGGCACGACTATCGAGAAACACAACTTTTTAAATTTCTCCAACGCTGGTGGAACTGAAGCTCGCCGACGTCGGGATCTCTCTTCCACGTTTCGAATCTTCTACAACATCCATTACTCTTTTCGTTTACTTCCTAGTATCGTGTATCTCCATTTTCATGTTATGGCAATGGAATCGTCTTTAGCCCTACCTCTACATGCCGACCCAGGAAGCGACAGAGAACGACGATTGTTTACGGTGAACCATCTATCCTATGCCCTGTTCTCGCCGTCTGGGAAGCTGGTAGAAGATGAATCCCTAGTATCCAAAGTCCCTTTAAGGTCGGAAGCGGAAGCCTACACCGATCTACCACCTAGAACTCCGGAGCCTATACGTTCCTATTTCCTCGCCTATCACCGACCTCACCAGAAGCACATGGCTGCAACACCTTTGTTGGTGAGGAAGATGACGGCGGAAGGTTTTACCCTAATCCAGCTGGTGGTTCCCCCAAATGGACTCGGCCCATTAAGCTCACAGTCTCGGCCCAGATTCAGAATTGCTTTAATATATTTTCTACCAGACTGGACCAGGTTCTTTAACTTTATTATGTCAAGCCCACTAATTCTTTTGGCTCAATATTGCGTTTTTGTTTGGTCGACAACGCCGTGCCTCCCCGTTTTCAGCAAAAGGATTAAGCTTGTTCTGCATCTACGCGAATCACAACCTGGTAATCAACCACTCTCGTTTTGCTCTACACACTTGAGATCCCTAGTTTTAGAAACCCTTATGTATATGTTTCGTGAACGCTTGAAGTCTTATGGCATGTTTATCCTCGTCCCTCAATCGCGTAAAGGATGTAAGCTCGGATGTACTTATTCTTTCTAGTGTAGCACCGGCTACTAGCTTTGTGTTGAACTCCTTAACCTCCATGGTCGCTGGCTTTATGCGAGGGAGGACCCACCTGCTCTGTTACGGTTTGTTACCCACCAAATGTGATCCCCGGTTATAGCTTCATCAAAAGCTATGAGGTATGTGCACTCTACTAGATTGCTTTTTGAATTTGTCTCTCACTCGACCCTTAGATTGTGTGAATGTGGCCACGACCTTGCTTTGGTAGTGAAGCATAGTACGAGTAAGAACTCCTCCACAATGCTTATTTATCCAGCCTCTTCAATAAAAGGCAATGATGTTCTACCTGAGAATTGGTCTTGTGGTTGCTCCTGTTCAATCCCGCAAACCTATCCCTTTATGGAGAAACCATTCCCGTCAAACCTTACCGGTACTTGGAACCCGCCTACACCCTTAGCCTCCTCCATGGAGCAACTTATCAACAGCTCTTTGGCGTCATTCGCACGAGCTAATTGTGACCACTTGTTGGTCGGGGATCTCTCGAAGCTTGTCTTCAATCTAGAATCCTACAAGACATCAAAAGATCTTTCCTCCATTGCAAGCTCCTCAAAGTTATGCATCTTGTTGGAAGAGTCATGTAGTCTCTATCTTTTCTTTTCATGTACTCTTTTGCTCTTAAGCTGTATGAACAATCCTCTTTTGAGGTTTTAGTTTAATGAAATGTTTGACAAAAAAAAAAAAAAAATCACTAACTCGGTACATTGAGTTTAGGCTTTAGCCCAAAACACATTTTCATTAGTCTTTAGACTTTACTTTAGTGTGTAATTCTCTTTCTCTTATCTTCCTCTAATCAACTACTTGAGTCTCTCACTCCCTCCCTACTTGGGCCAACATACAATCCATGGACCCAAATCTTCTCTATCCTGTAACTCAACTCTCAAATTCGACATTACATGCATGGTATTTTTCTCTCGTTTTTACAGCACTTTTTGCAAATATTAAATCCCTATATACAAACTGATAAGAGTAGGAATGCAAAAAAGTGTCTTTCTTTTCTTTTTGTTTTTTATATATAGAGGGTTTTCAAAGTAAACCATGAGAAAAGAGATTGTTTACACAAACCTATTGGACTTACTAACCGTTATATTCTTGAATGCAAAAAGTGTTATGAAAAAAAATAGATTAGATTCTCAAAAATAAGAGTACACGATACATATATCTGCTAATATGAGATATAAATCAAAATAAACTTAAATCTATATAATAATAACAATTTGAAAAAATGCCAACAACAGTTGTGGTTATTCGTCCTACCTTTTCGTAAAATATATATATATATATATATATTTATATATTTTTTTGACAGAAAATTTTAACGGTTGCATCTCTCTAAAAAGTTGCTTCTGTTAAATGTAGAGTTATGTCTCTTACAAACAATTGTGTCTATTTAAATGTTCACATATTTATAAATTTATATATAAATGAATTCTCATTACTGTATTCAAATTTTCTTTATTTTATATTTTTGACAGAAAATTTCAAAGGTTGCGTCTCTCTAAAAAGCTGCGTCTGTTAAATGTAGAGTTGTATCTCTTACAAACAGTTGTGTATATTCAAATGGTCACATCTTTATAAATTTATATAGAAGTAACTTCTCATCATTGTATTCAAATTTTCATTATTTTATATTTTTGACAGAAATTTTTTACAGTTGCGTATCTCTAAGTTTCGTCTGTTGAATATAGAGTTGTGTCTTTTACAAACAGTTGTGTCTATTCAAATGTTTGCATATGTAGAAATCTATATATAAATAACTTCTCATCATTGTATTCAAATATAATAATTACAATCTGAAAAAATGCCAACAACAGTTGTGGTTATTCGTCGTACCTTTTCGTAATATATATATATATATATATTTATATTTTTTTTTGACAGAAAATTTTAACGGTTGCATCTCTCTAAAAAATTGTGTCTGTCAAATGTAGAGTTGTGTCTCTTACAAACAGTTGTGTCTATTCAAATGTTCACATCTTTATAAATTTATATATAAGTGACTTCTCATCATTGTATTCAAATTTTCTTTATTTTATATTTTTGACAGAAAATTTTTACAGTTGCGTCAATCTTATTATATAAAGTTGGATTTTGAAAGATAGTCATTAATAGGATTTTGACATGTGTCAAGTTATCAATTTGAGATTTTGACATGTGTAAAAGTTAATATTTAATAGGAGAAATTTGAGATTACAACCAATAACAAAATATTTGTTTTAAACAATATTAATACTGTAAAAAGATAATTATAAAAAAAATTTGAAATTTAAAAAGTTATTTTTAAATAATTATAAGGAGACTATATATATATATGATCATAAAATTCGAAATTATTATATTATTTATTTATTTTTCAACTTAAGTTATTAAATCTTTAAAAAAAATAGAAATAGGATTAAGGAAAATATACAGTTAATTCTTAATTCTAAATTTTGTAAATACTCACTTCTATATAAACATCGATCGTCTCATATTTTTCACTTTACAAAATAATTTATTCAAAAACACATCTTTCAACTTTGTTTTATTGGTAAAACTATTTTAATGGGAATGTAAATTTTCGTATTTTTTTAAACCAAATTTTTCTCCATACTTTCTCCTTTTTCAGTTTGGAATACATAAGATTAATATGTTGACAAAAAAAAAATTAATATATGCGCTTTTTTTTTCTAATACCGTATTTTAAAATTTATTGTAGTATTTTTAGATTTTTCTATTTAATATATCTTTCATCTTTGAATTATTTGAGATTCATATATTAACGTGCTTATCATTTTTTTACTATATCTATAATTATATCAAATTAATTTTATTCTAATTTCTCAACCTTGATTGGTTGATCATAGACTTTTTTCGTGCAAACATAATTGTTATCATTCATTCAATCCCAAAGGGAGATAACGAGTAGAAGCTCATCAACCTAATGGTTGGATAAAATAGGTTAATCAGACACAAGCTTACAACAAACATAGATAGATAGGTTGGAGAAACATGAATCGTTGTTGATAGATCCATAGGAGTTCGGAGACTGTGACACCCTGGTTTGCGAATAGGTTCATAAGAATTGATTTGGCCACCTATGTCACCAAACTGCACTTATCTTTTCGGTCAAGGATCCTAAGAGAACTCTAGAGTTAAGCGTGCTTGAGCAGAAGTAGTTTCAATATGGGTGACCTTCTGGGAAGTGATTGTCAGAATTGTGCGAGCGAGAACAAAACACAGGGAAAGATCATATGGTGATGTGTAGGATCGGTAAACAAGTATTTAAAGACTCCTGGACGTACCAAACTGGTCGTCGGATATAGGCGGTCCCACAGGCCGTGATTAGACGTGGGGATCACTAAGCAAGGTGGCAGAGACAGACTCTACATCATGGTGTGTTAAAGACACTTCTACGAATACATTGGAAAATTTAACATTAGTTACTATATATCAAAAGATTTTGTAACATTAGAAAAAGGTCTTTAGTTTCATTGGTTGTCGGAGCAAGCTATTTTTAGATAGCTAAAAGACGTGAACATGCTCTCTCCATACAGGAGGAGCGCATAGCCGAGGTTCTCTCAATGGTGGAGGAGGTTGGACGTAAAGTTATCTCTCCAAGGGAGGAAGGTGGAGGATGTTGGACGAAAGGTTAATTATCTCCCCAACGGAGGAAGGCGGAGCCAAGGTTCTCTCCATGGTGGAGGAGGTTGGATGCAAGGTTCTCTCCATAATTGAGGAAGGCGGAGCCGAGGTTCTCTCCATCCTTGGTCATACACTATTGTGATGATACATCATTGATTAGTATACTATGTAATATCTTTTTGTTCGAAATTTTTTTGACCAAAAATTTTAGTAAAGAAAAAACCTATGCAAAATTGAAAGTAAAGAAACATATAAAGTAAAGAAATTAATGTCTTCATACAGACATTATCTAGGTGGTGTTAAAATATATATTTGTAACATACAATATATTTAGATGTAAAAAAATATACTTTTAATGGTAATATATATAAAAGATTTGTATATAGATATAAATCATTTTATTAAAGCAAAAATAAAACTTATAAAGAACGTACAACAACTTTTAATATACTTTTATTAAATTTAATTTTATTTACAAAACTTTAAACCCGCACATCTGGCGGGTCCTTGTCTAGTTGAATATAGAGTTATGTTTTTTACAAACAGTTGTGTCTATTCAAATGTTCACATCTTAAGAAATCTATATATAAATAACTTCTCATCACTGTATTCAAATTTTCTTTATATTTGAATTAGTTAAAAGAGAATTTGTTAGAAATGATGTCTCATCACTGTGAGAAATTTATTGCAGTTTCATATATTTTGTTTATCGTTGTAATATTTAATTATATTCAGTTTCTAGGTATACAACCATCTATTTATCGAGGGTTATCATTCTATTGGTATGAATCTAAACTGAAATTTTTGTTTTTAGCTGTTAAAAAATGTGGTTCAAGTTGGTTTTTCAGAAAATGAGAGCATATTGGCTCGTATATATTTGTTTATTTTTTTGTCACAAGTATATATATATATATATATATTTGTCTAATCCATGCTTTTTGATTAGAAAACTAATTGTATTATCTATTATAGAAACAATATGGATTTCTATATTTTTATTTAAAAAAAAATATCTGATTATGAAATATCAAAGGTAAAAATAAAAATAAAATATCACAGTTCGTTCTATTATATTTTCTACAGTTGGAAATATTCAGTTTATTGGGAGATAAAAAACTGGTGATCAACAGAAAGATTGACGGTTGAGATGATTGTCCAATAGACTATCTTGACGACAAAGACTTATCTACAACTTCATATAGGTTAAGAGAATTTGTATATTTAGTTCTAGTCATAATACACTCAAATTGAAATCTTAAAAACAAAAGATACTGAATATGAAATATTATAAAAGTTTGAAAAGATTTTAGATTCTGACTGCCAAAAAAAAAGAGGAACGTGTGAGAGCAATGAACCCGGCCGTCTTTGGCCGACCATCTTCCTTAGACGCGCACATTGTAATGCTACATCATACACCTAAATATTATTGTTATAAGTTCTAACTATTATTGTTCCCCTCTAATATTTATTATATAATTTATTTATGTATGACTCGGGATAATTAACCAGCATCTTATGCGCAGAAAAATTAGTAATAAGTACATGCAATATTGGATTAAAAATGTATATATAATTGATTATAATTGGGAAAATGTTTAATGACTATAGGTTGTTTTATATAAAAATATGTTTCATCTATAAAACGATAGTTGTTTGTATTACATATACATTTACAATACTGCCTTTATGAAACTAGATGTATTTTTTTTTATATGAATATATAACTGAGTTTTGATTCAAATAAATAAAATATGTGATTATTTTCTGTTTAGTTATATTCAAATTTGAGAGGATTGGTAATTTTCTTACTGATTGACTGAATAGTAATATTTATATTCATTTTTATGAAGTAAAAATTGATTTTGGAAATAGCAATATGTTTGAGTTATGCTAAAAAAGATTAAAATAATTAATAAAAATGAATTTAAACAAATCATTATGTCATTTTAAGAATAATGCTCAATTAATATTTTTAATATTTGTAATTTATTATATGATTATTAAAGAAATTTATAGTGTCTTATACAATGTATTCATAATTTTATCATTTAAAAAAAAAATCAAAATATAATCATTTACATATCATATTTGACAACAAGAGAATAAGTTGTAACACTTCATAAAATATACAAAAATATGACTGTAAAGTTAAGAAGAGAAGACATGGCTGTAAATTGCATTTATTCATTTTTCAGAAATTAAAAAATACTTTACGAAAAATTACGACGAAAAGACATAGAAAAAATTACATTGAAAAGACACGAACGAAAGATTAAGACGAATAAAAACGAACGAAATAACACAACTGCAATGTTATCTCATGGCAGTTAATTGTAAAAATTTGTTTAATTTGATGTGTGTAGCATTGATAATTATTTCTATAATCATATGTGAAAGTAAGATTATTTTTTTTTAAATATTTTTCATTAAAGATATAAAGAATGTCTCAAAAATTTGTATGTTTTTGAAATTTTTATTAAATAGTTTAAGAATACCAATAGTTTAATAAATAAATTTAATTAAAGAATTTTTGTAATAAATATTTTACTAAAATGAGTTCTTCCGTGGGGGCTCCATACCTAGTGTAAATAATAATCTTCTAAAAAAAAAATTTATAATCTTATGTATTCAATGATCGACATCGGTATAATCTTCTGAGTCTATTATATTAATCTTTGATTGGGATCTTAGACTTTTTTTTTTCTTTTTCGAATATAGTCGGGTCTCCTAACATCATTAGTTCGTAAACGAAGGAAAGTGATAGTGGTAATTATATATATCACCTATTCTTTTTTTTTTTCACGTGAAATGAAATCATTTGACTTCAGATTCTCTTCACTTTTATCATGAAGCTAAGCATTAATCACTCATTTTTTTGACATTAAGTTTAGAGAAATCTAACCTAATTTTATCGTCGTCTATAGTGAATAAGAAATGTTATTATTACGAAAATGAAATCCAAACTCTTACACCAATATAGTTTTAGTACGATGAAATACATTTCTTTTAATAGTTTTGTTATAAATTATGATGATTTATTCATTCAATCGTGGCAAGTACATAAGACTATTGACATTTAATTACGGTGAATGAAACGTGGCAAATCTATCTATAATTTGAAGCAAAACAAATGTAAAATTGTATTCGAACTCCATGACTTAACTGTTTTTGTAGGTACGTACAAAGAACCATACAAATTTAAAACTTCAATTTCACAATGATGATGATTATAATAATAATATGACTTAGTTATGAACAAGGGACACACAAAATGGGCCTAAGTTTGCGGAACAAAGAACAAAGTTCCCTTAATTATGACAAGTTGAAAAAGAGAGGTCTTCGAACAAAACGTAGCAAAGTTTAAGAGAAGTAAAAAGAAGCTAGCCATGCAAATGACACATGGAAATGTAAGTTCGACAGTCCACACCCCACTTTTTAAAGGTTATCTCTAACTACCTTTAGTAATTAAAAATACAGATTATTATTAGAGTATTTGCAGTTGCAATATGAATATGATAATTAAGACAAATGGTCATAGTTTTTTTTTTTTGCCCAATGAATTTAAACATGTTTTGGACGTGATTTTTTTTTATTTCTAATATATATTTAAGTATTTTAAAGGACAGGAAATGAATTTTATAGATATTGAAACCACAATTTTAAATTATTTTTCTTATAACTATTGTTATATTACGTGACAATACCTAATGATAGTTTTTTTTTGAAATATCCATATATGATGATCACCTTTACCGAAGAAAGAAACTAAAATCTAATCTTTGAAAAGCTTTCAACTGAATTTCAAACAAACCATAGAGAAAAAAAACAATGCTGAAAAAAGTTTTCAAATGAGATTTCAACAAAAGTTTGATATAAGTCCCTAATGACTAATGTGAGGACAAATAGGTCTTGATGAAAATCAGATTGAGAAAGACACCTAGGTATGATTATGTCTTGCCACCATAATTTGTCTAAGACCTTAGTGTACATAGACGTTTCATCTTATTGATTGGCCACAACGACCACAATCATGTGGACATATTTGATTACCTTTTTTTAGTCACATGGGAATAAGTCCAAATAATTAGTTGGACACTGAAAAATCATAGATTTAAAGTAGACTAAGAACTTTTTAAAAAAAAATTAATCCCCTACAATAATTCATAACCAAGAAAGAACCCAATAAACAAACCAAAAAGCTACGAAACAAGAGAATAATAATACATCTATACATTGATAATACAAGATTTCATATAAAATTTTAGTAACAACAACCACAAATGAACCTTTTATTAGTTGACCAGATCTTTATCGGCTCAGGCCCTAAGGCTTCATTGAGTTGTTTGATTTTCTCTTGAGTACAATGACCCAAGTGACGGCTTCCAAGAGCAAAGCAATGCCTCCAAGAATAGCGATCACTGCAATGTAAGCCGTCTTGTAGGTATCTTTTGGGTTCAAGATGTTGAGACCTTTGAAGACATTAATGATCCCGAGGATGAGGATCGCGTAGCCAACTCCATGGTGGTAGATATTCCAATAAAATCTGTACTTGTGATCTTTCTTTGGCCGCAACAACATCGCAAACATCTATACAAAGAAGTTAAAATGATTCACATCGCGATGTAAAGAGTACATAATATATTAAGAGATACGGAACTCTCCATTAGAAACACGTGAAACTTAACATGGTATCCAAAACATAGTAAAAAACCTTGAATCTTGAACATGGACCTTTAAAGTGCAAAACAGAGCAAAAAACAGAGTTTTTTCTTGTAATTTACCTGAATAGTGGCAAGGGCGAAGAGGGCAATACCAATGTTACGATGGCCGGTGAAGCGAATACCCTCAGACTCGCTGCCGAGCTTGAGTCCGGTACCCCAACCGGCAACGCCGATGACATAAGCCGAGAACTGACAAGTCACGTGAAGGTAAAACCAAGCCGGATCTGCGGATTCAAATATTCTCATATACCTAGCTATTATTGCTCCTATAGGAAACAAAATCCCCCAGCTCACCGCGTTTAGTATCCCATGAATCTGCACATTACTCACCATACTCAGCTTCGATTACACGATTAGAAATCATAATTTATCGGTTTAAAGAATCTTGTTATGTAGAAACTTACATTTCTCTTCTCGATCTTGGCATTTACCTCACCGCCCCCAGAGATGGTTGTGCTGCCGCTGTTGTCACCTTTTAAATCAAGAGAGCTCATAGAAGCAAGATTCGGCGGGTCGAAAGCGTGCTTCCCAATCATTCCACCAGGACCTAATTGAGGACCAACTTGCCAAACCTGATTCACCTTTCCCTTTGCCACCAAATCAGCCGGAACCTTAACCCTAGCAAAGATCCTCAACGTTCCTCCATCCCTCGCCGCCTCCTCAGCTTTCATATCCCAAACATCAAACGCAAGCTTCGAAGGAACAAGCGAGCTATAGGAGCTAATGTTTAGCGTCTTCACCACGGCAACACCGTTACCTGGATCCTTGTAAGCGACAAGGGTTTGAGCTCCGACCATACCTGTACCCTTTGGATTTATAGCCCAAGCGATCCATCCGCCAGGCTTTGCGGGAGGAGCGGAGAAGACGACGGCGAGAGTTGTGTTGGCTGCATCGTAGGAATAGTGAAGGAAGGCTTTGAGTTGAGGGAGGTCAAGGCAGTGAGGGTAGGTTTTATCGCCGGAAAACGTCTGTGACTTGCAGGTTTGTGAGACAGCCGGTGAGATTAGAAGAGCCAAGAAAAAGAGAGAGAGAGAGGTTCTTACGGAAGAAGAAGACATCGTTGGATGGAATGTAGTAACCGTAAAGGTTTTTAATTTGGCGATATTAATAGAACTCTTTTTAAGAAGAGGTAATAAAACTAGCATGTGTTTTGTTTGTGAGATTTTACATGGACTAGCCAATAATAGCTTCTTTTTTTTTGGTTATATTTTTGTTTTGCTTTTTGAGCATACATAAGAATGATGTATGATTCTGGAAGAAATCTAAGAAGAAATTCAAATTAAGCACGTTTTGACAATATCCAATCATATATTATAGCAATCCGAATAAATGTCACCAAAAATTGTGTTTTTTCAATCCTATTTTTTAAATAACTTTTCCAAAAATCTGTAAAAAAATTAATTGTGTGTGCGATTGTTCATTGTAATTTTTCATTGTAAAATTGTATTTATACGAATATTTGTATATTTTTATCGCGACTTTTCATTTAAAAATACTATTTTTATTATTTTTGACAAAAAAATTATACGGTTGCGTCTCTTTAGAAAGTTGCATCTGTTAAATGTAGATTTGTGTCTCTTACAAACAGTTGTGACTTACAAACAATTGTATCTATTCAAATCTACATATTTTGTTCTTCTTTTATAGCAATTTCACACTTTTGTTTTAGTTTAAAATGTACACATCTTTAGAATTATATATATTTGTTTTTTTATTGGAAAAAATCTAAACATAATTTTTAACATATAATAATAATAATAATCTGAATAATTGTGAACAACAGTTGTGACTTTTCATGATACATTTTTGTAAGAAAATTGTTTTTTTTTTTATATTTAAAAAAAAATCATACACTTACATCTATTCACTGAAGAGTTGTGTCTTTTCACCATATTTTTTTTTCATATTTTTGTATCACTACTTTTCGTTCTATTAGGTGTGTCTATTTATATAGTCATGTCTTTTGAACTCTCTATATATTGGTCTCTTCTTCAATAACTAACAAATCATTGTTCATTGAAACAAATTTTACGTTTTATGTTGAATCTAAATAATTTGAATATTAATATCCAATATTTAACATTATTCTATAATATAAACAATAGAAACGATTATAGCAATATAGAAATTTAATACAACTTAATATATAATTTACAGTTGCATCTATTTATCATAACTTTCGTAAAAAAACTATTTTAATATTGAAAATTAATTTTATTTTTAAATGTTGTCTATTTTTATTTTTATTTTTATTTTTTGTTGATATATTTTCACTCATTTTAAATATATTTTATAATTTTTCATTGATACATTATCATTCATTATTAAATATATTTTATAATTATAATTATTTACTAAAAATTGCATTTACTCATTACAACCATTAGTTCAATATCTCAGTTAGTGTGACACCCTGATTTTAGAGACTTGCAGAGAGGTTTAAAAGAATCGATTTGACCACCTATGTCACCAAAGTGCACTTATCTTTTCGGTCAAAGGTCCTGAAAGAACTCCACAGTTAAGCGTGCTTATGCTGGAGTAGTCTCAGGATGGGTGACCTCCAGGAAGTGATTGTCGGAACTGTGCGAGTGAGGACAAAACACAGGGATTATCACCATCTCGGTTAGTGGGACAGTCTACGGTTAGCGGTATTTAGGTTGTTGAGGAGTTTGAGGATGTGTTTCAGTTATTGTAGGGATTACCACCATCTCGGTCTGATCCTTTCAAGATTGAACTGGAACCGGGGACGATGCCGTTATCCAAGGCTCCTTACAGGATGACTCCAACAGAGATGACCGAGCTGAAGAAGCAGCTAGAGGATTTGTTGAGCAAGGGATTCATCCGTCCTAGTGTATCACCGTGGGGAGCGCCGATGTTATTCGTTAAGAAGAAGAATGGGAGTTTCCGCTTGTGCATTGATTATTGGGGTTTGAACCGGGTCACTGTGAAGAACAAGTACCCTCTTCCCAGGATCGATGAGTTGTTGGATCAGTTGAGAGGTGCTACTTGGTTCTCCAAGGTAGATCTGGCATCGGGTTATCACCACATACCGATAGATGACGCAAATGTGAGGAAGACGGCTTTCAGGACGAGGTGTGGGCATTATGAGTTCGTGTTGATGCCTTTTGGGTTGACTAACGCGCCAGCAGCGTTTATGAGATTGATGAACAGCGTGTTTCACGAGTTTCTGGACGTGTTTGTCATCATTTTCATCGACGATATCCTGGTATAGTCTAAGAGTCTTGAGGAGGATGCAGTGCATTTGAGGGCAGTTCTGGAGAAGCTGTGGGAACAGAAGTTGTTTGCTAAGTTGAGCAAGTGCAGTTTTTGGCAGCGTGAGATGGGTTTTCTGGGTCATATTGTTTCTGCAATATTCAGGCTATCAGGGACTCAGGCTATCAGGGATTGGCCTAGACCGCAGAATGCCACAGAGATCAGGAGTTTCCTTGGTTTGACAGGTTACTACAGGAGATTTGTGCAGAACTTTGCAAGTAAGGCACGTCCGATGACTAAGTTGACAGGGAAGGATGTTCCTTTTGTTTGGTCACAGGAATGCGAGGAGGGCTTTGCAAGCCTTAAGGATATGTTGACTACTACGCCAGTATTGGCTCTGCCTGAGCAGAGAGAACCCTATGTGGTTTATACAGATGCATCCAGAGTTGGTTTGAGGTGTGTGTTGATACAACATGGGAAGGTGATTGCCTACGCTTCGCGGCAGTTGCGGAAGCATGAGGACAACTATCTTACTCATGATTTGGAGATGACTGCTGTAGTTTTTGCCCTGAAGATTTGGAGATCCTATCTTTATGGTGCAAAAGTACATGTGTTTACAGATCATAAGAGCCTGAAGTATATATTCACTCAACCTGAGTTAAACTTGAGGCAGAGGCGGTGGAGGAGCTGGTGGCGGATTATGATTTGGAGATAGCCTATCATCCTGATAAGACTAACTTGGTAGCAGATGCTCTGAGTTGGAAGAGGGCAGCTTCGGCTCAGGAGCAGGATATGGAGTCTCTGATAGGAGAGATTAGTGCGTTAAGTTTGTGTGTTGTATCTCAGGAGCCGTTGGGTTTGGAGGCTGAGCAGATCTTCTGAGCAGAGTGCAGTTGGCTCAGGAGAAGGATTTGGGGCTGGTGAATGCCTCTAAAGATGTTGATTCAGAGTATCAAGTCTCAGATAATGGTACCATATTGGTGCATGGGCGGATTTGTGTGCCTAAGGATGAGGAGTTGAGACAGGAGATCTTGAGGGAGGCTCATGCGAGCAAGTTCTCTATTCATCCGGGAGCGACTAAGACGTACCGTGATCTTAAGAGGTACTATCATTGGGTCGGGATGAAGTAGGATGTAGCTATTTAGGTCGTGAGGTGTGATGTTTGCCAGCTAGTGAATGATGAGCATCAGGGTCCATGCGGGTTACTGAAGATTCTTCCCATTCCAGAGTGGAAGTGGGATATGATTACTATGGACTTTGTGGTGGGTTTGCCAGTGTCTAGGACCTTTGATGCTATTTGGGTCATTGTGGACCGGTTGACTAAGTCGGCACATTTTCTGGCCATTAAGAAGACTGATGGAGCAGCGGTCTTGGCTAAGAAATATGTGAAAGAGATAGTCAGGTTGCATAGGGTGCCAGCGAGTATTGTGTCTGATAGGGATTCTAAGTTCACTTTGGTGTTCTGGAAGGCATTTCAGGCAGAGATGGGCACTAAGGTGCATATGAGTACAACTTATCATTCCCAGACAGATGGACAGTCAGGGAGGACGATCCAGACGTTGGAGGATTTGCTGAGGATGTGCGTGCTAGATTGGGGTGGCCATTGGGCAGATCACCTGAGCTTGGTAGAGTTTGCTTACAACAACAAATACCAGGCGAGTATTGGGATGGCTCCTTATGAGGCGTTGTATGGGAGACCATGTCGTACATCGTTATGCTGGACTCAGGTGGGGGAGAGGAGCATGTATGGTGCTAGTTTTGTTCAGGAGACCTCAGAGAAGATTCAGGTTCTCAAGCTAAACATGAAGGAAGCTCAGGATAGGCAGAGGAGTTATGCCGATAAGAGGAGGAGAGATCTTGAGTTTCAAGTGGGAGACAGAGTGTACCTCAAGATGGCCATGTTGCAGGGTCTGAACAGGTCATTGTCAGAGACTAAGTTGAGTCCGAGGTATATGGGTCCGTTCAAAGTGATTGAGCGGGTGGGACCGGTATCATATAGGCTGGAGTTGTCTGAGGTTATGTGATATGCTCAAATTTACCCTAGAGCTACTCTCTCAAATTAAGAGATCACTGTAGTATTTAGGGATCCTATCCACAAGGACTCTAGATCACACAATAGATTTATTAATTTTTTAATTAAGCTAAACAGAAATAAATTGTATTAAGATCAAAAGAGCAAGAAAAGCAATAAAAAGAAGAGTTAATTCAATAAAAGAGAAGATAAGTTCAGGAAAATTTTCAGAAAATTCATAAAAATCAGATAAAATAATTGTTAGGATTTATTAAGAACAATTCTAAAACTTAAATCACAAAGGTAAAATTAACCAACTCTCGCTGCGAAAATTATCTAAGTCTAAAAACTATAATTCCAAATCTCTTTGCAAATCCTAATGATTAAACTAGCATTAAATTCAGGTTTGATAAGTTCACAAAATTCCTAAATCAAATCTCTTTGTAAATAGGTATTTTGCTCATCTAAGATTATTTCAGGAAATTAATAACACTCTCATGTCTATCAATTAACCTAAGATCATATTCTAGGTTGCTCTCGCTACTCTAGAATACACAATAAACCAATCAAGATGAAGAATACTAANATAGGCAGAGGAGTTATGCCGATAAGAGGAGGAGAGATCTTGAGTTTCAAGTGGGAGACAGAGTGTACCTCAAGATGGCCATGTTGCAGGGTCTGAACAGGTCATTGTCAGAGACTAAGTTGAGTCCGAGGTATATGGGTCCGTTCAAAGTGATTGAGCGGGTGGGACCGGTATCATATAGGCTGGAGTTGTCTGAGGTTATGTGATATGCTCAAATTTACCCTAGAGCTACTCTCTCAAATTAAGAGATCACTGTAGTATTTAGGGATCCTATCCACAAGGACTCTAGATCACACAATAGATTTATTAATTTTTTAATTAAGCTAAACAGAAATAAATTGTATTAAGATCAAAAGAGCAAGAAAAGCAATAAAAAGAAGAGTTAATTCAATAAAAGAGAAGATAAGTTCAGGAAAATTTTCAGAAAATTCATAAAAATCAGATAAAATAATTGTTAGGATTTATTAAGAACAATTCTAAAACTTAAATCACAAAGGTAAAATTAACCAACTCTCGCTGCGAAAATTATCTAAGTCTAAAAACTATAATTCCAAATCTCTTTGCAAATCCTAATGATTAAACTAGCATTAAATTCAGGTTTGATAAGTTCACAAAATTCCTAAATCAAATCTCTTTGTAAATAGGTATTTTGCTCATCTAAGATTATTTCAGGAAATTAATAACACTCTCATGTCTATCAATTAACCTAAGATCATATTCTAGGTTGCTCTCGCTACTCTAGAATACACAATAAACCAATCAAGATGAAGAATACTAAAGATATTAACCTAACAATCTGATAACCTAACAATTCATGAATTCCTTTGAAAACCCTAAACCTAACAAGAGAACTACTCAGACATGATCAATGAAACACAAATCATATTCTGAATAAATTGCATTAAAAGATTAAAAGAAGTAGAAAAGGAGTTTTGAATCTTCTCTGGAAGGAGTCTTAATTNAGACTAAGTTGAGTCCGAGGTATATGGGTCCGTTCAAAGTGATTGAGCGGGTGGGACCGGTATCATATAGGCTGGAGTTGTCTGAGGTTATGTGATATGCTCAAATTTACCCTAGAGCTACTCTCTCAAATTAAGAGATCACTGTAGTATTTAGGGATCCTATCCACAAGGACTCTAGATCACACAATAGATTTATTAATTTTTTAATTAAGCTAAACAGAAATAAATTGTATTAAAAGATCAAAAGAGCAAGAAAAGCAATAAAAAGAAGAGTTAATTCAATAAAAGAGAAGATAGGTTCAGGGAAATTCTCAGGAAATTCATAAAAATCAGATAAAATAATTGTTAGGATTTATTAAGAACAATTCTAGAACTCAAATCACAAAGGTAAAATTAACCAGCTCTCGCTGCGAAAATTATCTAAGTCTAAAAACTAGAATTCCAAATCTCTTTGCAAATCCTAATGATTAAACTAGCATTAAATTCAGGTTTGATAAGTTCACAAAATCCCTAAATCAAATCTCTTTGTAAATAGGTATTTTGCTCATCTAAGATTATTTCAGGAAATTAATAACACTCTCATGTCTATCAATTAACCTAAGATCAGATTCTAGGTTGCTCTCTCTACTCTAGAATACACAATAAATCAATCTAGATGAAGAATTCTATAGATATTAACCTAACAATCTGATAACCTAACAATTCATGAATTCCTTTGAAAACCCTAAACCTAACAAGAGATCTACTCAGACATGATCAATGAAACACAAATCATATTCTGAATAAATTGCATTAAAAGATTAAAAGAAGTAGAAAAGAAGTTCTGCATCTTCTCTGGAAGGAGTCTTGATTCTTCTCTCCAAAAACTCTCTAAATCTCTCAGGGGTTTTTTCTCAAAAAGTTGCAGGAAAAATAAAGCTTAGATCTAAACAATGACCATAAAAATCCTATATATATTCTTAAAACACGTCCAGGGACTAATGATGCAAATATGGAAAACTTTGGGGTGGTTCNAAATAAATTGTATTAAGATCAAAAGAGCAAGAAAAGCAATAAAAAGAAGAGTTAATTCAATAAAAGAGAAGATAAGTTCAGGAAAATTTTCAGAAAATTCATAAAAATCAGATAAAATAATTGTTAGGATTTATTAAGAACAATTCTAAAACTTAAATCACAAAGGTAAAATTAACCAACTCTCGCTGCGAAAATTATCTAAGTCTAAAAACTATAATTCCAAATCTCTTTGCAAATCCTAATGATTAAACTAGCATTAAATTCAGGTTTGATAAGTTCACAAAATTCCTAAATCAAATCTCTTTGTAAATAGGTATTTTGCTCATCTAAGATTATTTCAGGAAATTAATAACACTCTCATGTCTATCAATTAACCTAAGATCATATTCTAGGTTGCTCTCGCTACTCTAGAATACACAATAAACCAATCAAGATGAAGAATACTAAAGATATTAACCTAACAATCTGATAACCTAACAATTCATGAATTCCTTTGAAAACCCTAAACCTAACAAGAGAACTACTCAGACATGATCAATGAAACACAAATCATATTCTGAATAAATTGCATTAAAAGATTAAAAGAAGTAGAAAAGGAGTTTTGAATCTTCTCTGGAAGGAGTCTTAATTCTTCTCTCCAAAAACTCTCTAAATCTCTCAAAAGTTACAGGGAAAAATAAAGCTTAGGTCTAAACAATGACCATAAAAATCCTATTTATATTCCTAAAACACGTCCAGGGACTAATGATGCAAATATGGAAAACTTTGGGGTGGTTCTGTAAATCTTCAAAACTTGTGAGAAAACTTCCGATTCTTCTGTTGGATGATGCATCGATCGACACCATCACTTGCATCGGTCGATGCTTATGTCTGAACTTGTCTTCCAACTTCGTAGCTCAGCCTCAATGCTTGATTAAGCTTCAAATCTTCCTATTTAGCTCCATTATGCTCCCATCCATGCTAAATCCTATAAAGACTCAAAAGACTCTAAAAATACCAAGAAGACTATAAATAAGACTTATATCATGGCTAAAAACACCTAAAAACCATGATATATCATTATGCGAGCGTTCCACAAGGTTTTCCATGTGTCTATGTTGCGGAAGTGTCTCCGGGAGGATGACCAGTTGTTGGCTAAGATTCCTGAGGATCTTCAGCCTAATATGACTTTGGAGGCGAGACCAGTGAGGGTTCTCGAGAGGAGGATCAAGGAACTTCAGAAAAAGAAAATTCATTTGATGAGAGTCCTTTGGGACTGTGATAGTGTTTAGGAGCAAACTTGGGAGCGAGAGGCGAGGATGAAGGCAAGGTTCAAGAAGTGGTTTGAGAAACAGGTCGCAACTTGAACTTGTCTAGCCTAGTCCCAGGTGTAGTCTGTGGCTGGAGCGGGAATGGAGTTTTCCAGCCCATCTCTCTTGTTTACTTGGTCGCTTAGGGGTGGTTGGTTGTGCTACTAAGTAACAAGATGAGGTTGTGCATCGGTCGATGCAAGATCAGTTTTGTGCGGACGAGTTTAAGTTAAATGTTGTGTTTCGGGTTAGGAAAAACCCTGGGAAACATGTATAAAAGGGGTTTGTCGTGTTTTAGCCGAGGTTTGGCCCTTTTTGGGTGAAAAGAAAGAGAGGAAAGAGTTTTTGAGTGTTCTTGAGTGTTTTTGAGGTTCTGGGGAGATTGGAAGTTGTTCATGTAGAGATCTGTAACTGGGATCGTCGTAGGAGCTTCCTAGAAGTGTTCTTTTCTTGTTTAAGGTTCAGATTTGTCTGGGGTAAAGGTAAGTGCATGAACATGGCTTATCTAAGCTGGAGATTTCTATGATCTTCTTGTTTATGTGTTGTTTGGCTTGTTAGAATGTTATTTGGGACTTTGTGAAGCTTTCTTGTGGCTTGGGATCGAATTTGATGGTTGTAGGGACGAAGATCCAGCGAGAAGCTTGAGAGAAAAAGGATGCTCGGCATGTGCATCGGTCGATGCAAATGCGAGGACGGCGCGTTTGACCTAGGAGCATCGGTCGATGCCATGTGGAAGCGTTGGTCAATGCGATTAGGGTTTTCGTGCTATGTCGAGCATGCGTCGGTCGATGCAATGTGCATGTCGTTCGATGCAAGCATGTGTCGGTCGATGCAACCCCAGTTGGTGTCGGTCGATGCATGGTTGGCGTCGATCGATGCAAAGTCCTGGTTTGTCATTGTTGGTTATTGATCGTTGGTTGATGGTTAGAGATGTCTCTATTACTTGTAGTATAGCCCAGTAGATGAGAGGATTGCCTTACTGAGTGTTTATTAAATACTCATGCATCTTAATTTGTGTTTGTGGTGCAGGTAAAGGCAAAGTGTAATCGTGGAATCAAGGCAATGAAGAGGAGGATGTTCTAGAGACTCGATTGGTTGTTGTCTGGCATTGCTAGATTGCTAGAGTTTGGTCATTAGAACATTGTTAGGTTGCTGGTTTTATGTTTCCTGCGGTTTGGTTATTGGTTATTTGCTATACTTATATTGGTTAATTAATTATTGGATATTATTGGTTTAATGTTATGGTTTGTGTTATCCGCTGTTGAGTGAATATGGTTAGGTGGCTAGTGGGTATGGGACTACTAGTTGTAGAATATTTATTATTATTATTACTATTATTATTTATTAAAAAACGGATCGGTCGTTTCAGTTTGGTATCAGAGCTGAACCCAGATGAGTGTGGAATCGAGTGGGCTCACACCGTCGAGGGTGACGGTCTTGGTGCGCAACGAGGACGTTACGATCTGTTAGTGGGGGTGAATTGATTTGCGGAGAGCTTTAAAAGAATTGATTTGGCCACCTATGTCACCAAAGTGCAATTATCTTTTTGGTTTATGGTCCTGAGAGAACTCCACAGTTAAGTGTGCTTATGCTGGAGTAGTATCATAATGGGTGATCTTCCGGGAAGTGATTGTCGGAACTATGCGAGTGAGGACAAAACACAGAGAGAGATCATGTTGTGATTTGTAGGGACGGTAAAAAGTCTATAAAACCTCTCGGGCGTAGCAAACCGACCGTCTGATATGGACGGGCTCAGAGGCCTAGTGAGAGGACGTGAGGCCCATGAAGAAAGGTGGGTTCATGGACTGGGATTAGACATGGGGACCACCGAGAGGTGGCGGTCGGAGTGTTAAAAGTGGTATCAGAGCCGAACATAGATGAGTGTGGAGTCGAGTGGGCTCACACCATCGGGGGTAATGGTTTTGATGCGCAACGAGGACGTTGCGATCTGTTAGTGGGGGTGAAATGTGATACCCCGGTTTTAGAGACTTATGAAGATATTTAAAAGAATTGATTTAGCCACCTATGTCACTAAAGTCCACCTATCTTTTTGGTCAATGGTCCTGAGAGAACTCCACGGTTAAGTGTGCTTATGCTGGAGTAGTATCAGGATGGGTGACTTTCCGGAAAGTGACTATCGAAACTATGTGAGTGAGGAAAAACCACAGGGAAAGATCATGTGGTGATTTGTAGGGACGGTAACAAGTCTTTAAAACCTCTTGGACGTAGCAAACCGACCGTCGGATATGGATGGGCTCACAGGCCTAGTGAGAGGACGTGAGACCCATTAAATAAGGTGGACCCATGGACTGGAAGTGGACATGGGACCCACTAAGGGTAGGCGGTCGGGGCGTTACAGTTAAGATCATTTTATCATAACCGTTTTTTACTAGTAATATAAATATTAATTGTTATGATGGTTCTCTTTACCATAATTCTTCATAAATTATCTTATATTTATAATAATTTAAACAATTTCAATATATTATTTTTGTATTTAAACCTATTTATTATTTTGCCCTTTTTAATAATTTTAGTTTTATTTGTAACCCATACTTTGAAACTATTTGATTACTTTCAAATGATTTTATAATATATAATTAAAAAAAAATTCTAAAATAATTCTCCTGCGACATCGCGGGGGGTTTGAGTCCTAGTAATAATAAAAAAAATCCACACCAATAAGGATTTATTATTGGTTTTCTAACACTCTTTTTGTCTAAAATATAATTAGATATGTGAAATAACATTATAGTAATTAAAATTTATCAACATCATTATACAAAAATCACAATAATTCATGTCATAATAACCATTAACAATTTACCATCATCATCAACACTTTCATAATTGCCATGCTTATCATATTTGTTATCATAGTAATATTACAATGGAAAATGTTGAATATATTCCTACTCAAGACATAAATAACTGGGTGTTTTTTTAAACTAATTCTACCTTTTTCTAATGGTTTGATTCTTAAGTTTTATGGTTTTTCGATACACATGTTCTTAGTGCTAGAATATAACTGATCACCTTATATTTAGATTCTAGATTTTCTTATTTATCAAAGTGTTCAATAGAATGCATGAACCAATGTGAATTGAGCAATCCCTAACCAATGAAAGTCAACTTTATGGGGTATTTTTAATTTAGTCAATTTGTTTGATAATACAAATTTGATTAGGAAATTACAAATGAAAATTTAGTAAATGAGTAGTCAAATTTAATGATTAATTATTTGAAAAAAAAATAGTCAAATTTTGTGTTCATGTTATAAAACGGGTTTTAATCGTTAAATTCCTTATTTCATATCAAAAATATTATTTTTAACCAATTGAGCTTAAATCTATTAACATTTCTAATGTAACATATCTAATATTTAATAATTAACTGGCCATTCCTCTGAACGTAGGTCCGCCAGTGCTATGCTATGTGAGTGTAGGAAACGCCATGGGACCAGCGATTCAATTTTTGTTGATTACGAAGGTCTTTTTATTTAAAAATTTAGTTCCAACACTTTTTTGTTGTATATAATTTTCTTATGAAATTGTGATGCTTTTATGTTTACCCAAATTATGATTTATTCATTGCTTTAAAGAGAAAAATAATCTTTGGTAACATACACTTGTGAGATATGTGTGTAACTAAAGGCAAGATTATTGTTTTTGGTAGCACTATAAACAATACCTAATCTCAAGGTATTTAATACCTAATCTCACAAATCCAAAGCCTCTTCGGCAAAAAACAAAGGCACTCTCCCACCTGGTAAGCCATATGGTGCTACTGCCAAAGATCGTAAAAGCCATACGCAAAACTTGTTAGAGATTTTATTTTACACCATTCTACACAATTTATTTATTTATTTGTTTTGTTTTTCTGATTGAAAATATACAATTACGTATTTCAGGGGAAAATGGCGATCACCAGTATAGTTAATGTCGATCCAAAGTTGATCATATCATTTTTCGTCTTGTGTTTGTGTTGACAGTAAAAAAGGTGCTTCTGATGTTATAAGGCGGGTTACTGATAACTATTTAATTTGCATGTTTTTAGCATCTTTTTTTTCTCTATATTTTGCATTTTTTATACTCTTACATTAGCATTTTTAGGTCATTAATTGTAGGAATTCACTTTTAAGCTATTTAGGGTGTTGCATTCTTGCATTTGCATACTTTGGATGAAAACATGTGTTTTATAGCCTAAAATGGGGAGAAACAAGGACAAATCCGAGCATGTACCCGAAGGAGCCATCGAGCTGGAAGAACAGTCCGAACCCCAACACGATCGAGGAGGATCCGAGAGCAGGAAGAACAACCCGAAGATCTACCCGAGGATTAACCCGATCTCATCTTCGTGCACCCCATCGAGTAGACCCTCGGGCAGGACTGGGAAGCTAGGTCAAAGGGGTTTCCATATATAAACCCCTCCTCTTCTTCCTTGCAAACGAGCACGCCGCAGACCCTCAAACCAGAGAGCGAGAGCTTCTGTGAGAGAACTGAGCGACTCAAAACACTTTTCACTTTTTGTTAGGATTTATTTCATAAATTTTTATCATTTCTTTAGATTTCTATCTTGTATTCTTACTTCTCTACTCTATCGTTTATTACAATGCAATTTTCATTCGAATATGCTTTTGTTTCTCTTGCAATGAATTCCGAGTAGTGTAGTAAAGTTTCTAGGGATGGGATAGATGATTTCGTGTTCTTGATTGGTTAGGATGTCTTAGTTTGATTGTATATGTTTAATAGATTCCCTTCTAGATTGGTGTTCTTAATGCTGTCAACAAACCGAGAGGGTGAGATTAGATCTAGGGCGTTTTACCACCGAGAGGTGTAGATGAAATACTTGAATCAACCAATGCTAGAGGTTTACTCACTTAGCCTAAGAGATTAGATGATTAAGGGGTAAGGGGGTTAATGACAATAATGAATCGGTTCTTATTGCCTGCTTGGTCATGTTTCTCCAACGAGAGTTGAGTAGGGGAGTGATCAAGGTTGATTGTTTCTATCACAAAAGTGTTTTAACAAGATATTAGAGATTCATTGTCTAAGGAATATTTGCATGAGGCATATAAGACATCCGTATTGGTCAGGAACACTTAGGATTCGATTACCCCATCCTTAGAAGCTTTCGTATTTTAATTGCTTGCATTTTTATTCATCACTCGATCCCTTACCCGAACAGGTACACGATCACCTGCTTCGAGTAACCCCTCGAGTTGTTCATACCTTCTTTGCTTACTCGATCACCCCACCCGATCCTGTACTCGAATGCTTGCATCGAGTGCTTAGGTCGTGTGGTTCCTTGTTTATATTCCTTTCTTTTATTATTTTAGGATTGTTAAACAAAACCCCATTATTTCTTGGCTTGACTTGCATTGTTCTGATTGTATCCTTCCTGCTAGCATAAACAACCATTTGGATTGATAACTCTTTGTACTACAACTGCATAGGGAATTGATACCTTGGGTGGAAAAACCCTGTTATCAGTTACCAACAGTTAAAAGGAAAGTAAATCATACATGGTGTTATCTGAATTTGAGGATGAAAAATGTGCAACATTAAAGAATATAATATTGATTTTATATCTCTTAAACTTCATCATCTTTAATAAAAGAATCACACATAGTATTATCTGAATCTGAGGATAAAAAATGTGCAACATTTTAAATCTCTAAACTTCATCATCTTTAATAAAAGATTACTCATGGGGTAAATTCAAAACTCAAAAATGACTAATCATTAAGTTTAATCAAGCATGTTACTACTTTAAATTTTTTATTTGGTTATTTCATTCATAGCAGATTTTGAAAAAAAAAATTCTGTTGGTTTAAATTTTCATTTTCTCTTGTCACAACATATACGCCCTAAAAGGTGTTTTTGAAGTTCAAGGCAACATATGTAGATTAATGGAACAAACACGCACATTGTCTGATCTGAAACTGAAGATAATAAAATCCTAGCCATAGGATAATTACAATACTTGACCATTGTAAAGACAAGTATTGTAATTCCAAAAGGGATAATTATCACTTTGATTGCATATCTTTACAATGGTCATTTTTAACAGACTACTTCTTATGGTTATAGTTAAATCAGTTAATAAAAGAAAAATAAATATTATATTATGTTTTATATTGTTAAAATACAGAAAACTATAAGAAATACTCACTATGGAATCTCATAAATTTTTTAAATTAAATCTAAATAAAAATTATTATAAGAGTTTAAACTCATGGTGTTTAGAGAGAACAGACTCTAAAACTATTTTTGTAAATAACTATCATTCGGTTTGGACAACCAATCTTGGAGTTTTATTTTAAGAAATGTTTGGTTGACAAAAAAAAAAAGTGAAGACACATGAATATACCTTAAAATATTATTCAAAATTATTTTATTTTAATTTTCTCAAAGTTGTTTAAATATTGATCAACCATTTTAATGTTTACAAATACATTACATAATCACAAATTTCACCACGAATGTATCGTACAATGGTTATGTTACAAAACAACACGTCCTAATCGTATAAGAGAATTTGTCTAACCTTTTAAACATTTTGTTATTGAATAAAGTAAACATGATTAATAAAATTCATTAAAACGAGGGTTGTTTAGTTAATTAAGAGACATGACTCTTCCCCCAAAAAATATACCATTTGTATCAATAGAAAAAGAATCCCAATTAAGAAAGCAAAATACAGAAAGATGAAAATCTAACAGTAAAGAAAATTGCCAATAAACTTAATAAACACTAAAATTATACTCTAAAAAGTAAACTTACCGAAAAATATGGAGATAAACCAGCACGAGGCAACTCCTAGTTCTAATAAATTGTATAGTAGTAACAAGCTAGTATTTATATGTAGCTAATATCAATCATATCTAAATTCTAATATGGTGACATGTGTGTCATTTTTCAAACATGCTAGCCAATTTTGACATCATTTTGAATGAGAAGGTAAAATGTATAAATTTACTATTAACTTGTTGATATATACGAAAATAATCCATAAGATTAACTGATTATTTAATAATATAACTTTTTATGATTTAAATCATAATTTTAAAAAAATTTAGGTTTTTTAAAAATGTGTAATTTATATAGATTGTTTTGAATTCATATGTGTAAACAAGTGAACAATTAAATAAAAAGGAAAAGTTTAACGCTTTTTACCTATCATATAAGCAAAAAAATAGGAATCTGAGTCAAAATCTAGATCTTTTATTTCGGAATATAAAGTGGTACATATCTTAAATTAGATGTGTTTGAATGTGAGATGCATATAATTTATAAGCTACAATGTTTGTTTGTTTTTTCTAATAACTTTCAACGAACTAATCAATTATCTAAGATGAGCAAATCCTTTCAACTCTCGTTCACCGTTCTTATTGTCATCACAGTTCTTGTACTAGGTTTGTATTGACATTTAGTATTGTCTAATATTACATATATATTTTTTCCTAGTAAACGAGTTTTGAATACCAAATTAGTTCTTTACAATATCAATACATTGATGTTAAATAAATTTGTGTCAAGTATTGTATAATTTAGAATTCATAATATCGAGTTCAGCTTTTTGATGTACCATACGTCCATACGTATTAGACCTGACTACAAAATGAGTTCAAA
>NC_025703.1:15565366-15586742 GCF_000633955.1 Camelina sativa | reverse complement strand
CCCCCCCCCCCCCCCCCCGCGAAGATTGTTGTGATATCAATTGATTAAACATATTTCCATTGGTTTTTACATTTTTTTTTCCATTCGCTGATAGACACGTGTCTCAAACTACATCTATTGTCTTAAAGTGCTATATAGTTTTATATGATACATTCAAATTATCTTAATATAATAATTATTTGCAACTACATTTTTCTGAATGGATATATACCTAAATTTCTTTGAAACATCTATCTTCACTATAAGAAGATAAAATAATACCTTTTTCATTTTGTATACATAAAACTAAAATTTATATTCCAAACGTATTATTATAACAGGAGTGGTTGGAAATGTGGAGCAAAAAAGCCAACGTAAGTGTTGGAGCATTGTAAACAAAGACCGTTGTGTAGTGAAGGAGTGTGAGTCTCTGTGTCTGAAGAAACATCCGAAAGGAAAATCTATATGCATACCTTCAGCCCCTGGAAAACATTTTCAATGTAACTGTCGTCATCCTTGCCTTTAACTGCGCCTATTTTCTTCTAAACAAATAACAAATCACAAATACTGTAAAGATAAGTTTAGTTATGTTTGGTTATGTTTGGTTAGTTAACTACTTGTATCATCCTTTTGCTGTTTAATTAATGAAATAATGAGATGTTAAAGTCTTAAAAGAAAATATAACCTTAAATAATATATATTTCTAATTTCAAAAGTATTATACCGGACCTCATTACACACTATATTGTATTATATGACATAAAAAATGAATTTGATTTCATGTTAATACATCCAGTTTAATTAATTTGATAAATTATGGTTTTCAAAAAGAATTCATCAGTGCCATCTTGTAACATATGATCACAAAACGAGATACCCAGGTAAAGGAAAACTTCGGTCTATGTTCTAAATAGAAAATGTTACTTTCACACTTTCTTAATTATGGTAAATCACAATTATGAAACTCAAATGGCGTAGTTACTATTTTCTCCCATTATTACACGACACATTAACCAACTTGTGAGCCACCACCACAAAAAAAAAAAAAAAAAAAAAAACCTTTATGCATTAAAAAGATTAAGAACACATAAAACCACATAAAACAGTTCGAGCCTGGACTCATTTAGCTCCTCCCGGAGCCATCCCGTGACGCCATTAATGACCTCCACAAGTACCGAGCTGAGGAAGAAACCCATTGAAGTAGAGCATCACCCTAACGCCGTGCTCATGCTCCTCATACTCGCGGGAGCTTCCCTAAAGAAGAACTCTAACACTCCTCCAAGAGTCAACAAAACATATCGAAGCTCTAGCCAGAACACTGAGATTTTGACGTTGTTGTGAACCGCTTCGTGTTTTCTCTTGACCTCCACGATGGATGCTACCGCCATTGAGATAGAAGAGAGAGCTACGCCGTATCCTATGCGTTTCAAATTGAAGCTTGACGATCTTTCGTTGTTGCTTGATAAGATCCTTTTGCCGAGAAGCTCGTAGAAAGCTAAAGAAGAGAGCATGCACATGATAGGTATGGCATTGAGGGAAGCCACGGGGATCTCAAAGGAACGAGATAGTTTTCTATTCATCATCACGCCTTGTTGTACTGAAAAGGTTACGAGTTGTGATACGCAACAGTTCATTACAATTGTGCTCCCAAATAGTGGTAGAAGAGCTAGAAATGTTCTTGTTTCTTCAACTTGTGTTGCTGAGATCTTGTTGTTGAGCTTCGCTTTATTCTAAAACCTGGAGATTATATAGTTTACATGATAGTAAAATATCAATCCCAAAGTGCATGAGTCTCTGAATTTTCACTAAATTAAATCATTAATCATTAGTATACATGTTATAACGAATTTCTGAATATCTCATAGTCATAGTTAACAAGTAAAAAATAGCGTTTTAAAATATATTAACAAAAATCTATGGCTTCAAGAAAATATTCAATTTCTTCAATTTCTTAAATATTCAATCTATATAACAAAGTCGTTCATCAACTTAGGTAGTCTAGTTTTACATCTATATACAGTATATAGCAAAAGAAAAAGATATTAAAACCCCCCTAGTGTATTCCACAATAACTTTATCGTCGATGCTTATATGTTTTGTTTTGTTAATTCTAAAGGAACTATGTATAAGGCCCCAAACGATGGTTGTGGCACTTCACAGGACCATTCCTGATATTTGTGGAGGAATAGGGTAATCTACAAATAGGGTAGGCTAATTTATGTTATTTTAGTGTGAATAAAGAAAATAAGAAAAATATGGGTTTAGAATAATTACTTGAATTTGTTGTGATGAATGTTTTTGTCAGTAGAGTTATGATTCTGTGTCATCTCTGCATCCGTTACAAACCTATTTCGGTTTCTTGCGGCAGAAACAAACACATTCAGAATTCTGGTTAAAGGACTTCCTGTTGGGCGCTTGAATCGATACATCGGGCATCCCACGAGGAAAATGAAGATCGACGAGGCTAAAACCGCAGTGGTTGTATTGAAGCTGGAGCTCCATCCTTTGTTCTCCTCGATCCATGCAAACTATAAGGGTTACGGCCAAGAAACCTCCAAGGCAAACAGAGAAGAAGTACCAATTGAAGAATCCTGATACTAGCCTCTGATTTCTACTATCGAGCTGGTCGCCTCCATGAGCAGGCAGCGACCCCTTGACACCTCCAGCACCAGTAGCTACTGCATAAAGTCCAGTGAATAGAACCGTTGATTGAAGAGTCTATGGTGTTTTATCTCCATGAGGTTGTAACTTATGGTTATGAGCTTGGACTGTCAACAAGATCAAACCCTATAAAAGAATGGAGTATAATTTTAAGTTAAATATTCAAATTTGACTGTTTACCATGATTTAATGGGTTTTTTTAAAATACCAGTAGTTCAATGGAACAAAAGAGGACGAAAGCGGAAAAGCGAGTAAGAAAAGAGTCCGCGACAAAACCACCAAAGAGAGTGAGCAAAAGCGATGTTCCTATGAAGTTAGTCACCATGGTTGCTGCTTTGGCTGATGAGTAATGCATTGATTTCGTAAAGTACATCATGAAGTTGGTTGAATATGCTAAGAACACCATATTCTCCATCGTCTGTACAACAATACATTAGACCATACGAAACTCACTATAATGAATATCTAATGATACTAATTAGTGAGTTTTAAGGGTGTGATTTTGAGTTTTAGAAAGTTACCACAAGCAATGAAAGCAGGTATAATCCCACCATGTTTGCCAGAAATTGCCTCTTTACCTCTCCAATCTTCAAATTTCCTCTTCCATCTCAATCTGCATCTCTTTGTTCTCTTAGATTAACTATGATTATATACTTTTGCGTTTGTATTTGGTTTATTATACCTTGGCTTAAATTTACCGATGGTAGCTAGGTTGCTTCTTGGTTTTGGAAAAAAAAGAACTATGAAAAAAACTGCGTAAGAGGTGTGAATTAAGAGAAGAAACGGTAAAGCATTTACTATCTATTGACCTATTTCGCAAGAGTCCACTGACATTCAAATTTGGTTAGTTTTTATTTGGATGGTTGCAAATAATTGCAATATTTTTGTATTACTATATGAATTACATATAATATACTATCACCATGCTCAACGGTTTTTTATTTATTTATTATTATTTTTTTTTTGACCTTGTAAATTTTGATTAGAAATGATGAACATGTATACACCGAGGTCTAATACTAATAACTATGTGGTTTGGTCTTATGTACTGGCACCTCGTACGTTGGAGTTCCACTCCACAATACAAGAGGATGACCAAAGTATAAGTTTTTTTTTTCTGAGATACTTGAGGGGAATCGATCTTTAAGTATACGATCTACATGGAGACTCCATACCTCAAATGAGAGGTGTGTATTCAAACTGGGGAAACTTTAATAATAATTTCAATAATCTAGTAAGAAAATAGGAAATGTGCACCACCTATTTATCNTTTTTTTTTTTTTTTTTTTTTTTTTTTTTTTTTTTTTTTTTTTTTGCAAAACACCACCTACTGTATTTATCTATTTCTACAAATTAACAAAAAAAAATTTGGGTGTCCAAGAAAATAAGTGAATGAATTTGTCTTTCCATTATGATACATAAGAAAATAGATTCTACGTATTTAGTACCTACGAGTTAATGGAAAGTAACATTAAAACATTAAAAAAACTTATTTTTTCTATTTCGATTTAAAATAAACACTAAAATAGTAAAAATATACTTATAAAATAAGATTATATTGTTTTTGTTCTATTTCTTAATTATTTTAGTAATCGGAAGAAAACGTCCTAGTGGCAATGGAATACAAGAACTATACTCTATTTTGTTATTTTATCGGTATTGAAAAACTAGGTTCGGACCCGCACGTACGTGCAGAGTTATTTTTACATTTAAAAATATAATTGTCAAACGATCAAACCCGTCTAATATGTCTGATTGCAACGTTTATTTTTTTTTACCTGGAAAAACTTCATTCCTCATAATTCACATGAGTAAATAGTATGTCCACATATGTTCTGTTCCCAAAATTCTCGTCCCGTATTTGGTTATACATGAATACTAGAATTGGATCCGTGCTAGAGCACGGGTTAACATTTATTTTATTTATTTTGTAATTTTTATTTAAAGTGTTATATATATGATTGTTTTAATTTTTTTTTGCTCAAACACTATGCCATGAAATCATATGTTGAATATAACTTATGAAAATAACATCTGTTTTGTAAGATATATTCTAGTAGATCTAGATTTTGACCCGCGGTACACTGCAGTTTAAGTTATTTGATAAAAATATTAACTTTTCTGTTTGTTAATTTTATTTGATTTGTTTAGTTCTTAAAATTAAATATTGTATTTTGATTGTTAATTATATGACTTAACCTACACTATACCACATATTAATTATTTTGTTACAATATTAATTAATCGATTTAATTAGATACGTCTATTAATCTAATATTCATATTGTTAACAAAATAATGAGATAATATTTTATCCATGTAGCACCGAATTAATGACATTTTAAGTTTCTATTAATATTTACTCAAACATGTCTAGCCATATAATCCGTCGTGTGATATTTTAATTCGTTGTACACCGCAGAATAAACTTCATAAAAATCTAAATATATTTTTAAAATTTAAAATATTTTAATAAAGTTTCTTTTTTTTAGAAATTGAACTACTTATAATATTTGAACTTCTTATAAAGTTTAAATATTATTAATATCTTAAACAGTTATAAAAATTAAATGTTTTAATAATTGAAATATTAATAATCTTTAAAGCTTCTAAAAAGTTCACAAAATAATGAGATGATATTTTACCCGTGTAGCACCGAATTAATGACATTTTAATTTTCTATTAATATCAACTCAAACATGTCCTGCCATATAATCCGTCATGTGATATTTTTATTCGTATATATTATTAAAATTTAAAATGTTTGAATAAATTTTATTATTTTAGAAATTGAAATACTTATAATATTTGAACTTCTTATAAAGTTTAAATATTATTCATATCTTAAACATTTTATAAAAAGATAAATGTTTTAATAATTGAAATATTAATAATCTTTAAAAATTTAAAAAGTAATACATTTGAATTTTTAAAATTATTAAAAGTTGAAATTCTTTAAAATAAAGAACCATAATAAAATGCATAAATTTTTTAATTTCAATGCCTGATAAATCAAGGTTTCTGCTCATTTGTATTCAGAATCATTTTGGTCTCTTTTTTATTAATATTACTTTGAATCTTTGCCTAGTTTTCTTAGGTTATATAGGACATTTTGTATATTTTTTTATTCATCAGTTGAGTAATATATGTCTGTTTAAAAAAAATTAAATTACATCATATGCAGAAAAAAACATAAATTTTATTATTTTTTAAATGTTACCTAAAATCATAAATCATAAAAATTAAAAATAATTTAAATATAAGATAAAATAAATGTGAAAGAAGAATCACATATTTTTGTTTTAATTAGGTTGAGAGATTTCTTTTTCTTTTAAATGTTACCTATAATTGATTTATATGTTACTATAATTAACTAAATCCATACTATTTTTATTTACCAAAAATCAGACTAACCCGTATATTATGATATACCTATGTAGATATGTCACAAATTTATAACCAAAAAATCATAAATATATATATATTATATAGTCTACAAAAAAATGTTGTGTACTTCTGTTTTATTAAATAGGGGATATTTTCTAACATGGTTTGGAACTGATGTTGTCATTACTGAATGATATCGAAGTTAATTTTCAACAATTTTTTTTGTCGAAGTTAGAAATATAGAATATTTGAAAGCTTCACGAAAATGAGAAAAAACCTAATTAACTTTTAAAAAGTGATATTGGTCATTGGATATTAATCGTCTCAAAGGTTCATGCATCTACCATGCATTTCTTTCCCTCTTTATATTCAGAACCGAAATATGGTAAACAAAAACAAAATATGAGCTTTTTAGACTTAAAATGAAAGGGAAAAATGCAAACACAACCTTCTTGGTATTAACAAAAAGTATTATCTATGCTGTTGGGGAAAAAAAACGAAGCTTTGTTGGATTCGTAGTGGGAGACAAATCACTTCAAAGAGCGTAAAATATACCAAGACAAAAAAAATTGGGCGCTTAAACTATTGGTGTGTCTTCTTCGTTGAGACATATGAGCATTTATAGAGTAGACCTCGTTTGAACAAAAAGAACAAAAAAAAGACAAAAAAAAGAGAGAGTAGACCTCGATCGTACTTCTATAATTTTTGATTGATATATATGATGTTAGAAAACTCAAATACATAATTTACATTACGTTTGGGAGGCATTCAAACGATTGACAAGTCAAATTCACATGCCAAAATTATATCTTCTAGGAACCGTTTAAAACATTCATATGCCAAAATTTTAATTATATATGAACATAAAAGAATCTCGTCAAAATGCATTCAAAGCAGATATGTACAACCATCTTTTCTTTTCTTTTCTTTTTTGGATCAAACTAGAGCTATATGTACAAGCATCTATTAGATGCGAGTATAGGACGAGAATATGCTAGACATTATGAGGAGATTGCCACTCCCGACAGTCATCTTGTCTACCATAAGGTCCATAACTAGCACATTGTGCTAAAACGGAAATTCTTATCATGTTAGAGCATCGCATATAATCTTACAAAACAAAAGAAGTGGCATAGCAGGCGGATCCAACAGTAGATATGACTCAAGAATATATTTGGGGTGTACTCTACACTCTAGATCAGACTTTTATAGTATTAAACTAATTAATCTAAAGCTCAAACCCAAACCCCCCAAACGTCAATATTCCATTTTATGATATTATTTTTTTAAAAACAACTAAATTATTCACCTTTTAAAAAAATATGAACCCAAACAACCCAGTGAAATGTGAAATGAAGGAGTAGGACACAACTGTTAATTCGCCCATACCAAAACTCATACTTTTAACCGTGCGAATCTATCACCCTACATCGCGAAGCTATTAACCCCTACATATCCTATAAGATCACAAGTATTTTTTATTTATTTTTTTCAATCAAAAAACATAAAATATAATATATATAGTCAATTATAATTATACTGAAGTTAAGATGAGCGGAAACTAATCATTTAGTAAATTTTGATCATAGTCTTTTTAGACGTACAACTAGAATTTTATATTACCTATATCATGGAGGTGCATTAAGTGCGGAGATATGTTCAAACATCTCTCGTCAAGATGTATTTAGTGCGGATATATGCAGACACAGAATTCGCTTTTACATGCATCTTTTTTTTTTTGAATAAAATATAAAATTTATTCGAAAAAAAATAAACATTTTTACATCAAGTGCTGTTATAGTATAAACCTGATAAAAGAAAACATTTGTTTAAAAAACTGATTCGCTTATCTTGTGTCAAACCAAATCGCCATACACTGCTCATACCGATAATCGCCCTGCTCCCTAATGGAGGTGAGTCTGTTCCGAACATCCTTGTCCAGCCTTCTGGATAGTTGGGATGCTGGGATTGGTCTTTCTCCATGACTTTTGTTATTTCGCTCCTGCCATAGCGAATGAGCCAGTAGTTGAAAAGAATATTGCAGTAGGAATAAACGAGACCAATTCCCATGTCTATACATCCTCGCGGCCCTGTTAGAGTAAAAAGAGGCCCTAAAGGAGACCAATTGTCATGCCAGAAAGAAACACTTTGGCCATTCTTGACTTCATACAACACAAAATCAGCAGCGAGAGGACGGTATTTAGGCAATTTCTTCCACATCTAGGAGCCGAGAGTGGAGCTAGCACTAAGCGGCCAGAATGAACCCTTATGGAGGACGTAGAGTCTCAACCATTGCACCCACAGTGAGCTAGAGGATAACATTAGCCAAATAAGCTTCAGACAGCTGACCGTTTTCACCTCTGCAAGGGAGCGGAGACCAAGTCCCCCTTTCTCCTTGGGTTGGCACACCTCAGCCCACGAGACTTTCGTTTTCTTCCCATTCAACTCTGGACCTGACCATAGGAAGGCAGAGCACATACTGTTAATTTCTCTAATGTACGCTTTCGGTAATCGAAACGCAGACATCCAAAAATTGATAAGACTGTGGAGCACTAAGCTTATAAGTTGTAAGCGTCCTGCAAAAGAGAGATGTCGAGCTGTCCAACTCCCAATTCTGTCCTGTATGCGTACAATAAGAGGAGTGTAGTCTGATGTTGTCATTCTTTTAGTTAGCAAAGGCAAACCAAGGTAGCGAACGGGCAAAGAACCCGAGGCAAAAGGAAAACATCAAAGGATATCCTCCTTGTCACTCTCCCGCACCCTGCCATGTACAAGGTTGACTTCTCGAGACTGATCTTTAACCCTGAGAACTCTGCGAACTGATCAAATATCTGCAGTATTCCCTCAATTAATCGTTTATTGCCGTCGGTGAAGGCCAACAGGTCATCAGCAAAACACAAGTGTGTCAGCCGCAAGTTTTGGCAGCGAGGATGGTAGTCAATCCGTTGTTGCAGAGCAGCCCTGTCAAGCATTGTTGATAAAACTTGCATACAAATCACAAAAAGATATGGAGAGAGCGAGCATCCCTGACGGAGACCCCTCTGACTGTTGAACAAACCACATAATTCACCATTTACTTGCACTGAAAAAGAAGCCGTAGAAATACAGAGTTCAATCCACTTTATGAATCGTTTAGGGAGATTCATTGCAGAGAGAGTATTTAGCAGAAAGGGTCATTGGACCGAATCAAAAGCTTTCGAGATATCTTGATAGCACTCCGAGGAGATATCGAGTCATTGTAGCTTTCGAGATATCAATCTTGATCCGCTTTTTGATGCATTAAGTATAGATATGTCCAAACATCTTTTTAATGTAAAAATACGAAAGAGATAGATACACTAATAGAGACAGACAGACAATCGTATTCTCAACAGATACGAAAAAAGAAAATTTATACCATGCTAAAGCATCATTAAAATAAATCAAGTGGGATGACTGGTTGATCTAACAGTTTGTTGATATGTTATAAAAACCTATCCATTGACTACCTCATGTATGCCATTGATTATGAGCATGAGATATTAGTTCTAGATGATCTTCTATTGTTTCCTTTGCGCTAAGTTTCATTTTGGTTCTAGATCTTCTATGCGTTCATTGGATCATTCATTTGTACAGTCATATATATATATATGAACGTTTGTAAGGGAAATATAGTTCATTTCAATCAAATTGATGTTAAGATACCCAGAAATTGACATTAATAGAAGTTCTGAATTTTATTATTGTAATCATATAAACATAACATATTGAACAGAACACAACTTTGCCAAAAACAGTTAAATTATTATATTGACAAAAATGTCTGAGAATTTTTTTTTTATATACCATTTCCACCTTTCATTGTTCTTATAAAAAATTGATGGACCCATTTTGATATAAGACAGGGTCCAGCAACAGTTTTGAGTGTGTTACCCTCTCTACTTACACTAAAGCTAAACTTCTCTCCTGTTTAAGAGAAAATGAACAAAACAAATTGAATTAAAATACCAAAAAATTGTTATCACTTACCAAATCGTGATTATTATTATTCAACCCCTTAACCCATTCCCCATTTTTTTCAGCATTATTCTCATTATTATTATCATCATCACCAGTCTGTTTCTCACGTTCTTCTCTTGCTGCAAAAATCTCTTGGACGATATTCTCCACGTCCATTTTTGTATTTACATCTTTGCCCTTACCACCACCGTCGTCGTCCGGCGGTGGAATATACGGCGGTCGAGAAACCAATATCACTTTCTCCCAATCAACACCTTTGAAGAAATCGTGACCTTTGATTTCCTCAACGTTGATCCTACGGCTAGGATCTTTCTCCAACAACCTTCTTATCAAATCACGCAACGCCGTCGTTTCGCCGGTTAGATTCGGCGGTTTAGATAAAATCCGGTAAAACGTCTCTTTCCGGTTCGATCCTCTAAACGGCGTCGTCCCGTACAACATCTCGTATAGAACCACACCTAACGACCACCAGTCAACGGCGAAATCGTGGCCGTCTCCGGTGATAACTTCCGGCGAAACGTATTCCTCTGTTCCTACGAAAGAATTCGACTTTTCTCCTGAAGAATCTGAAACAGGAAACGTAGATGATGATGAGCACACCGAAGTCGATTCCTCCGGCGAGATCCCTGAGTTACAAAAACTGGAGAAGCGGAAGAGAGGTTTCTTCCTCGTCGTCCCCGGAGATGTTTTAGACGGTGACGGTGACGGTTGCGGCGTTCTTGGAGCGAGGTTTGTTGAAAGATCGAAATCGATTAGCATCAAATGCCCATTTTCTTGGATCATCACATTGTCCGGCTTCAAATCTCTGTATACGATTCCTTGATTATGTAAATACTCAAGAGCTAGCACAAGCTCCGCCGCGTAGAATCTGAAATCAAGAAAATAAGAATGAATAATTCAAGAAAACGTTGTCGAAAAGATCTTGAAAGACTTTGTGGTCTAATAACAACAACAAAATTTACCTGATAATCTCGTCGGAGAACATGTTTTCCGATTGCATTTGCCTTAAAGAATTGAGATCTCGACCGGGACAGTAATCAATGGCGTAACCGATGACTTTATCGGTAGATAAAACGCCGTGGAGAGAAGGAAAGAGAGGATGATCGAAACTGTTTAATACTCTTTGCTCGAAACTGACTCGCTTGTACTCATCTTGAGTCTCTTTATCATTCTTGTTCTTCTTCTTCTTGATGGCTTCTCTAAGTATAACTTTCAAAGCAAGCAATTTAGATTCGTCGTCTTTGACCAAGAACACAACTCCCTTAGCTCCACGACCTAGTAATGACAAAACCTCGAGTCGGTTGAAGTCCAGAGCTCGGCTCTGTTTCTCATCTCCCTCTCGCATAATGTCTAAATTATTATTAGCTCTGTCTTAAATTAAGACAGCAATGACAAAGGTGACTTTCTTATATGTGTATATTATATAACTTATAAGCTTCTCAAAGGTCCCTTATTCTTCTTGCCTTGCCGGGGAAGATTTCAAAAAAGGTGAAATAAAATTTTAAAAAAAAGGTCAAAAGTAAAGAAACGAGAAATCGCCAGAGATTCGTTGCCATGCGTTTGACCAATTTAGTTCTGAAACTATTTAAAAAAAAATTGATTTGTTGGTTTGAACAAAATGTATTATTCGACGTGTCGGGGACAAACACGTGATGTTTCTAGAGGATGTGACGTCAGGGGTGACGACGTTTACGTTGAGGCGAAAGCACCTAGAAGGCGTGGAGGAGGAGGAGGAGGATGGTGAAGTTCAATGCCTTGGAAGACGCGGCAGCATCCGATCGTGGAAGCTTTGAACGGTCCATATAAGAGACTTACTTCAGCATTAATAATATAATCATTTCATTTCTAAAGCCTCGCACCAAAAAGATCGGATCTCTCAGCCTCGCACCAAGGAGATCGGGGTTTTGACTATTGGAATCACACCAAGTAGTCGGTTTTGATTGTTGGAATCACACCAAGCAATCGATTTTGTTCACAAAAAACAGAAGAGAATCACTCTCAAAAAGAAAAGGTTTTATAAAAAGTTGGATTTATTATTTCTTTGCTCTTACATGAATTTATATAGAAGAAGAAAACTTGGTAACAAAGCCAAGTATTATTCTTGAAACTAAAAATAACAATAAAGATAGATAGTTGAATGAAGATTCAACTCTTGAATTATGTTTTCCCAAAGTGTTCTTCCCAAGGTGTCCTTCCCAATGTGTCCTTCCCAAGGTGAGTTGAACTTCAATTTTCCTCACTTCTCTTTGGCCACAAAATAGAGTGATTATTTTGGGCCTTTTTGGTCTTGAATTAGGCTCAAAGTGGACTAGACTTGATAGGTATTATCCCCAATAGAATTTCTCATGCTCTCTTCGGCCATAAGCTCTTGAATAGTCCCATTAAGTACCTCTTTGATGTTTTATCTCTTTGACTCCTTGATCAAACTTTCTGATGAGAAACAACTTGGGTTGTATCATTTATTCATCTTGGGCTTAGTTGAAACAACTTCTGGTTGCCAAACATAATTCTGGAAGCTCTTAAACCAACTCGACCTAAAACTTATCAAGTTAAGAACTAGTTTCACCTCCTTTGACAAATGGGACGTAACTCTGTGGTTTGTTGGCCAAATCTTGTGTTCTTGAGCTTGTTGGAAACATAAGAGATCCATTGACATACTCCAATTTATTTCGTGTCGAAATTGATGCTGAGTTGGTCTGTGTAACATGATCGTTGGCTCAGACGCGAAACTGGAACTAGGACAGATCCATTGACTTGAAATATCCATATCTTTCAAGTATGAACTGATTTTAATGTGCTTCTAATTCTCAGTGGTTCTAGGATGGATCAAGATTTCAGAACAGTTTTGTTCATAGCTTGAGTACTTCTGTCTTGGTCGGAATCCTCCTTTGAATGCTCGTAGGTCTAAGTCGCGTAGCCATGAGTTCACCTGATTTGTAAAATGAATAACTCCTTCACCTAAACTCTGATTGGACTGATTCAACTTCGAGATATGCTCTAGATGCGGTAAGAATGTATCCCAAATAGCAGTTTGGTAGGAAGAGTTGATCTTTGACTTCGTTCGTGTTGAGCAAGACTCAAGGGTCGTCTTGGATGGTCTCATGATCATATCAAAGTTACTCATTAACAAGATCGTGACACATGTTACTTGTATTTATAAGATGTTGATATGTCAATTATAAATTTACTAAAACATTTAAAAAAAAACTAAAATTTTAAAAGTAAAAGTTCTAAACCAATTGTAAAAAAGAAATCCACTAACTATCAATATTTGTTAATTCTTTCTTTTTAATATTTTAATTTAATTAAGTTGTAATATTTTTAGATTTTAGTTATATTAGTTAATTAAATTTGATTTCTTATTAGAAATTCGTGATGATTTTAAAATATCTTTTTATATTATTTTGAATTTTATTTCTTTAGTTAAGGATATGTCAGATCAATATTTATTAAGAAATAAAATTAATCACTAACAAGATCGTGACACATGTTACTTGTATTAATAAGATATTAACATGTGTCAATTATAAATTTACTAAAACATTAAAAAAAAACTAAAAATTAAAAAAAAAAAGTTATAGACCTATTGTAAAAAAGAAATCCACTAACTAATAACTATCAATATTTGTTAATTCTTCCTTTTTAATATTTTAATTAATCAAGTTGTAATATTTTTAGATTTTAGTTAAATTTGATTTCTTATTAGAAATTTGTGATGATTTTAAAGTATATTTTTTATTTTATTTTGAATTTTTTTCTTTAGTTAAGGATATGTAAGATCAATATTTATTTTTTCTTAATATTTTTAATGTTGTAGTATTTTTAAATTTTTGTTTATATTTTATATCTTTAAATTATCTAAGACTCATATATCATCGTACTTATAATTTTTAATTTTAATTTTTATCATATCAAGTTTACTATATTTGAATTTCTCAAATTTTAATGGGGTGGTCATAAACTCATTGCAATCATGTAGATATATATATATATATATATATATATATATATATATATATATATTATCCACAATATTTTTTGAGTAAACAATTTTAAAGAATATTTTAGTGGTTATACAAACTGTCACAAACAAATCTTAGTGGTGAAAAGGAACTATGTCCAATTGAAAATAAATGAAAATTTGGTTTAATTTGTTCACAAAATCATTTTATATGTGGTGATAAGAGCAAACTTTAACAATAAAATATTTTTAGATGTAAGAATATTTTTTAGTGGTAAAACATAAAGTAAAATTGTACGTCGATTCTAATAAGATGACGTTTTGATGGGTTATCTCCATGTAAAACATGAATAAGTTTCGGAACGTTTTTGAAATTTGACAATATTGGTCTTTGGTTGACTATCTACTCATCTGCTTAGTCCTGGGTTTGACCTACTATAATAATATTTGTAATTAATGTTTGAAAAATAGTTTTGGTGACTGATAATATAGATTTAGATTATTGTAATAATTGTAATAATACTTTTAAAATATAAAACTATAAATTAGTGTATTAAAGTAAAAAATTTATCTCTAATTAAGAATATTTATATATTTATTTCTAGAAAGTATATCTCATTTACAAAAAATATTAATATATTCTTTCAAAATTTTATTTTATTCCCTATGTCCCTAATAGATTGACGTTTTATGATATATTATTTTTTGTCCCTAAAAGATTGATGTTGTAGATTAAAAAAAATTAAAATAACTTTTTTACTTTATGTTTTTTTTCATATGTCATTAATTTAATAGTCTATATTTTCTCTATCTACTCAAAAGTAATTATAAATTAATTTACAAATACAAATTAAATTATTTCTTAATGTGTGTGATAATGTCAAAACATCAATCTATTAGGGATAGAAGAAGGAGTACTAAACATTTTTAAAACTCGCGCATCGAGCGGGTCTTAATCTAGTAAGTTATAAACTCAAAAAGAATCGTATACTTTTAATATTTAGTGTGTGAAAATATGGTAATTATCAGTTTTCTAAATAAAAAAATTAACAAAATAAAGTAGGTATCAATAAAAAAGAGTTGGGTACATTTACTAATTTTATGCTAGTTTTAAATGAATAATAGAAGCTTTATCAAAAATTGATTTGTTAGTACAAGAATTACTAATGACTGAAATCAATTATTTTAAATCAATATTAAAAAAGCTCTGTTTTCATATTTATCACTAAATAAAGAATCTAGAGACATTTCCAATTTTTATGCTAGTTTTAAATATATTTTATTTTTTAAATAGAAAATTTTAAATAATAGAGTATATTTACAGAATTTTCAAAATAAAGAAAATTTTAAATTAGTAGAATATATGCAAAAAAAAAACAAATACAGTTTCAAAGAAAGATGACTGATGTATATAAGCAAGCATACAAATAGTTGATCAAACAAGATAAAGCTGATGACAATTTCGTATCAACACAAGTATATGGTGGAAACGATAAGCCTAAAATAAATAATTTAAGAAATATATTTTGAAAATCTACAATATTCAGAATTTATGTTACTTAAAGCAGTTGAGGTCTCATGCATGCTATGGGAATATATAAGTTATTAACTTATTACATTCAAGGTCGTGGTATGTAACTGAGAGAGTCAAAGCATCTACGACATTGATTTAGAACCTCTCATGTGTATCTTAATATTAACGTATTGAATTTTTTTTTTATGTAGTTTAGTTATATATTTAAAATTTAAAACAAAACAAGTGTTAAGAGAGTTTCTTTATAAGAGCTCATTACTATTTCCCCTAAGAACCTCTCTCTCATTTTCTTTTTCTCTACATTTTAATGAAAAGTATCTTGTTAAGATATCCCAAATCAAATGGATATGCAAGGCGTACACAATTAGATATCGATCATGTGTTTCTTACCAAGATCCCTCACATGTAACTATATAAGTTTGGAAGTTGATCGGAGACGTAAAAGATTTAGAACTCCAAGATAGAAGTTCCAAATGGAAAGTATAATGTTATAAGTCGAAAAAGAAGCATTGACTTGTCCAAAGTGGAAGTTTTGGCTTAGAAAACCCTTACCTGTTTTTTAATTTGCAAGAAACTGCTACCTACGGTGGAGCTCTTGTGTTTTTACGACAATAAGAAACGGTAGAGAGAAATGGTAAAACGGCTGAGATGACGTATCATGATTGGATAAGTGGAGGAGTTTGCGGTGGACGCTTCTCTGCGGAAGTGGAGAAGAGAAACGTGTTATTACTAGTACCGACTCAATCAATTTTTGTTATTCTTCACATTTTAACCTGTCCACATACATGCACTGCTAATGTGCTATGTTTCATTGGCATATTCTCCGTTATATTTTTTATCCAGTTTGATAGATACATAAGTATTTGACATTTTGGTCTCATTCTAAGATGCTGATTGACATTTTGACCTCTTAGTCATTAATTTAATAGATTATAACAAAACCTTCTTTTTTAAAACACTAAGGGTCTGATTGGTAACGTAGCCAAAGCTGTACAGAAAAATTCTAAGCTGAAGCTGTAAGCTTTTACGGAATAGTGAAAAGCTGTAAAAAAAAGTTGTATATGAAAGCTGTACAAAAAAGCTGAGAGTAAAACTTTTAATAAAATTGTTGGTAAAGTTTTTGTGATTGGTAAAAATCAAAACTGTACCATTTGTAAAGCTTTGTTTGTGTTTACCAATCAGACACTAAATGTGAACATACATGGTCACGGATACAAACATCGCGTTAACCAACTTTGTGGGTAAAAAATACAAATCCAAAAGAAAAAAAAATAATATCATTTAGATCATATCACTCAGATTGAATAAATTGAAGTAGTCTCCAACTATTCGCCCACACTTTATACTAGCCGGCCTACTCCATACTATATATAGATCACGTCCTGATGAACAAACGAGCATTGACGGCACCCTCATGATCAAACCCTAAAGATCGGCAGTTTACAGCGTCACTACTCAAAGGCTTCACTCCCAAACCAGATCCAACCTTTCTTTTGTACGGACCAAACCACTTGTGTTGCAAATAAGAGCTTCTCCGCCACGGTGGGAGAGACAAGCCACGGCTCTTCATCGACCGCTTCGTAGCGTCACATAACTCTCTCACAATCGTCCTCAGATTCACTTCTTTCCCGACAAAAACATTAGGAAGCAACTGCAACACACGCGTGTATTCTTGCGTCGGCCTTGCGATCTCGAACTCGGAAGCAAAGTCTAGATCAACGAAGTAACGGACGGCCGTCGGCTTGTAAATGACGTCAATGAACTCGTAACTACCGGCTGTGAGTTTGGCCGATGAGTTCCATTTGGACACACAAACGGCCGCGTCGTGGCCGAGCTCTCGCAGAAACGAAGCTACCTTGTTCTGGAAAACAGATTTGTTCCTTGACCTAAAACCGGAATATGTCTCCGCGGCTCTTAAAACGTGAGCTAGCAATAGATTCCGATAAGGATCAGAATCAGAGAAGGTCACCGCCATCTTCAAGATCTCCTCACTAGCTTGGGAACGTTTGACTATAGAATTCTCAGACAGGTCGGAGTCGGAGTCGTCGTAGAGTGTCTCTTCGTGACCATCGTCGAAAAACCCGTGTACAAGCTCGCAGAGTCGAGGAGAATCTTGGTCTAGGATGCAACCGTGGCTACTTAAGATCCGAGCTTTAGCTTCGTCGTCGAGTGGATCAGTGACACGTTTGGTTCTTGAGAGAACAGCCATTGATATTTGAGTGAATAGAGAACTATTTTGGTGATTGGTGTGAGATTGTTAGTGAGAAATGTAAAGGTGAGAAAATCAAAATATAAAGTGAGTTATGAGGAGGATATTTAGCTTGGAATATTCGTAGATTTCTATGTTTTTAGTTTACATTTTTGTAATTAGTTTTGGGAAAAGTAAGATTTGGTTTTAATTAAGTCTTATCTCATTTGAGGTTAAGACCGATGCCTAGGAAGTATATCCGAATGGTACCTGACGATTATTCCAGTTCGTAAGATATAGTGACGTGGACGGACGAGATTTAAAGCGTCTACAGAATATCCCTTTTTGTAATTCTTACAAGAAAATATTATCCGATCCATTATTGTGGTAACACCTTATCCGAAAAGTTAAAAGTTCTGATTTGATGCAATCAGTCATCCATGGTGGCCGACGATTTCAAGAGTAAGCTTGTGAGGGTTGGTTTGGATCCATCGACATTGACGGAGATGAGTTGAAAGAGATGTAAAGATATATGAAGTCTGAATCGATTAGAGATTTGCATTCTTTGCTCAGTGATCTGAATCTCGCGATGTTCTTCAGTGGACAATTCTAAAATGTCCATATAGCAAATAAACTCGGTATCATATCAAGAACACAAGGGAATCTTGAAAATTAGGCCTTTGGCTTTTTGCCTTCATAGTTCCATGTTCTACACCAACAGCAGACGAATTTTTTCTAAAAATCAACACATGCGATTAAATCAATCAACACATGCGATTAAATCACTAGCTCAAGTCCAATGTCATCTCATCATACAAGTCCCCTGTTTTATAAATCTCACTAACGCTCAGTTTGAAAAACTAAAAAAGCATTGCAACAAACGAAAAGAGAAGAAAATGAAAATGCAGAGTGCTAGGAACGTTTTCAAGGGCTCAGGTGCTCATTGCCTCTCCATCTTTTGATGATTCCTTCTGCAAATTCCCACCAATACAAGATTTGGTTATATCATCATAACAATCCCACTTTCTACTTTAATCTTCTTGTAACATATGACCAAACCATTTAAATTGATTAGAGATACTTACAGTTAGTTTTGCAAACATGTTTCCATAAAACTTGGCTTCCTTTTTGTTGAACTCCTTCATTTTCTCCTTCAACCTTCTCTGTTCCAGCTTCACTTCCCTGTCATTTGAAAATAAAATAGCAAATACAATGTTCACTTTAGTGTATGAGGAGACATTGCAAAAAAACTATTCACCTACTCAAAGCTAAATTGGATATAGATAAGATGGGTATATGACTAAGAGAGAGACCTGTTGTTGGGATCGATTTCAAGGGCCTTCTTGACATCAAACTCAGCCAAGTCTAAATCAGCCAACTCCATATATGCTTGGGCTCTCCTGTATAAGGCCTTCACATTGGTGCTTTCTAGCTCTAACACCTAAACACCAAAAGCACCATTTACCTTCAGCTAGGTTTTGAAAGTGAAGTAAAGGATTTGTATTTTAAATCAACCAATTATTATTACCTTTGTGCAGAGTTTTTCAGCCTGCTTGTAATCTTTCAATTTGAGTTTGCAGGCTGCATCGTTTAGATTGCACGCCACCTTCAATGCTTTTGCTTGCTTCTTCTCCTCTTCACTGAAGGATGTGTCGTATTCAATGAATTTGACAGCCTGAGAAGAAACTAAACCATGTAAGATGATGTCCAACATTAATAAAAACTCACACATATCAACAAGCAGTTCATAACATTATATACCTTCTCGTATCTTTTGGACGCCAGGGCATATTTGCCTGCTTTAAACTTGGAATTTCCTTCTTCCTTCTTCTTAGTAGCAGCTTCTATCTTTTCTTCAGTGTTCATGTCCCACGATTCCCTTTCCTAAATACCCAATTGCAAACAAGTGTTGGACACTTATACTTCCTTACTGGCTAAATTGTGACCATCATAAGCATCTAGAAACTATACTAACCTTGTCGAAAGTCACAAGATCAACCTCATAGTAGACAGTTGACTTTGGTGGCACCACAGCCAATTCCTGTTTTGACTCATTAGAACCAAAGGCGTACTCAGGTTCTACTGTCACCAATGCCACTTCACCCTTTTTCATCTTCATGACAGCTCTATCAAGTCCATCGACCACTTGCTCTGTTTAGGCATCCAGCAAATGATTTACCATGATAAGTACACCAGGAATTCCAAGTGGTCGTCTTTAAGAAAGTTCAAGTGAGTGTTTACAGGAGCAGTGTAGTTACCTTCATCTGTTTTGAACTCAAACAGTTCCTCATTCTCACCATGACCTTTCTTCAGGAATACAGTTCCATCTTGAAGTTTCCCTATCAATTTCACTGCCAGAATGAAACAAAGAAAAGCCTGGTAAGAAACCATTATGCCTGGTTAAAACATCAGTTCAATAAAATCCGAAATGCAAACCTTTCACAACTGCCCCCTCGTTAGGACGCTCATATCCCTCCCCTTCCTTCAAGATTTTCTTCATAACCTTGTTGTCATCAGTTACTTCTGAAACTGTTTTCCAGGAAACTAACTCCAGATTGATCTCAAGTGTCGCATTTGGAGGAACAGCACCTTCACCAGCAGAGGCAGGTTTGCCCTTCTCCCCAAAACCATCTGCCCCATTGATAAGAAGATTGGAATAAGAGAAGATATACACACCATGGCAGAATTAGGGAAAAACAAAGTGAGGCAACTCGTCTTACATTGTGGTTTAACTGTCAGAAGGACCTTTTCACCCTTTTTCATGGTTTTCACAGCCTTAGAAAGTGCAGGGCAGAAATGTCCTATTAACCATATAGATCACAAAAACTGTGAGAGAGCGAAAATATTGTCGGACATGCCCATCACATCTGAAAAGAAATCAGAGCACTAACCATCTTTAACAGTGAATTCAACGCCATTAGATTTCCCAACAATGGTACCATCGTCAAGTTTAGCCTCGAACTTAACTGAATAAACAAACAGGAAATACCGTTAGCAAAATCAAACACAAACCCATCTCTAAAGCTAGTCTTGGATACTCATAACAAAGTGAACACACACCAAGAACTTCATCGAGATCCTTTGGGTTCTCCCACTTCTCTCCCACAGCAAGAATCTTCTTAAACACACCACCATCTTTGCATATGTCCTTAACACTAACCCATGTAAGCAACTCCACATCAAACTGAAGCGTGGCGTTCGCAGGGATTGTCGGCGGTGAACCAGATTCCCCATACGCTAGCTCCGCAGGGATAGTGAAAACAGCGTTTTCACCTTTCTTCATTGTCTTGATACCAATATCCCATCCTTTAATAACCTGACCTGCAAAACCACAATACCACAAACAAATCAGTAAATCAGAAAGCTCGTTGTCAAGTTGAACACTATAATCACCAAGTTCTTACTGATAGAAACACTATAATCGCTAGTCACAAATCCAAGATACGGAAACTATTAGGTCTTTAGGAATAGTCAAATCAAGCTAGATCAATCGTATCGAGAGAGATGAGATTCAACAAACCTTGTCCAAGAGTGAATTTAAAAGGCGTTGCTCTATCACGGCTAGAATCAAACTTCGTCCCATTTAACAAAGTCCCAGTGTAATGCACTGCAGAAAAACAAAATCAAAGCTCAGCTTCGTTCCAAAAAAAAAAAAAAAAAAAAGAAAA